>NC_135262.1:16731649-17333735 GCF_964204865.1 Styela clava
AGAGAGTGCTGCGTCGCCGGCATCGGCGTCGAAAGAAGTCGAGCCGAAAAAAGTTAAAGTACAAACGTGCAAGCATACTAACCTAACCCTAGGTAAGGCATGTCAGAGCGAAAGACAGTAAACTCGAATGAGCCAAGAAAGAGCGGCGTACGGTGCGGGGCCGGTCGGAGCGCACCCTTTTCTCGGTGGCTGGCGGGCGAGAGAGTGCTGCGTCGCCGGCATCGGCGTCGAAAGAAGTCGAGCCGAAAAAAGTTAAAGTACAAACGTGCAAGCATACTAACCTAACCCTAGGTAAGGCATGTCAGAGCGAAAGACAGTAAACTCGAATGAGCCAAGATAGAGCGGCGTACGGTGCGGGGCCGGTCGGAGCGCACCCTTTTCTCGGTGGCTGGCGGGCGAGAGAGTGCTGCGTCGCCGGCATCGGCGTCGAAAAAAGCCGAGCCGAAAAAAGTTAAAGTACAAACGTGCAAGCATACTAACCTAACCCTAGGTAAGGCATGTCAGAGCGAAAGACAGTAAACTCGAATGAGCCAAGAAAGAGCGGCGTACGGTGCGAGGCCGGTCGGAGCGCACCCTTTTCTCGGTGGCTGGCGGGCGAGAGAGTGCTGCGTCGCCGGCATCGGCGTCGAAAGAAGTCGAGCCGAAAAAAGTTAAAGTACAAACGTGCAAGCATACTAACCTAACCCTAGGTAAGGCATGTCAGAGCGAAAGACAGTAAACTCGAATGAGCCAAGAAAGAGCGGCGTACGGTGCGGGGCCGGTCGGAGCGCACCCTTTTCTCGGTGGCTGGCGGGCGAGAGAGTGCTGCGTCGCCGGCATCGGCGTCGAAAGAAGTCGAGCCGAAAAAAGTTAAAGTACAAACGTGCAAGCATACTAACCTACCCCTAGGTAAGGCATGTCAGAGCGAAAGACAGTAAACTCGAATGAGCCAAGAAAGAGCGGCGTACGGTGCGGGGCCGGTCGGAGCGCACCCTTTTCTCGGTGGCTGGCGGGCGAGAGAGTGCTGCGTCGCCGGCATCGGCGTCGAAAGAAGCCGAGCCGAAAAAAGTTAAAGTACAAACGTGCAAGCATACTGACCTAACCCTAGGTAAGGCATGTCAGAGCGAAAGACAGTAAACTCGAATGAGCCAAGAAAGAGCGGCGTACGGTGCGGGGCCGGTCGGAGCGCACCCTTTTCTCGGTGGCTGGCGGGCGAGAGAGTGCTGCGTCGCCGGCATCGGCGTCGAAAGAAGTCGAGCCGAAAAAAGTTAAAGTACAAACGTGCAAGCATACTAACCTAACCCTAGGTAAGGCATGTCAGAGCAAAAGACAGTAAACTCGAATGAGCCAAGAAAGAGCGGCGTACGGTGCGGGGCCGGTCGGAGCGCACCCTTTTCTCGGTGGCTGGCGGGCGAGAGAGTGCTGCGTCGCCGGCATCGGCGTCGAAAGAAGTCGAGCCGAAAAAAGTTAAAGTACAAACGTGCAAGCATACTAACCTAACCCTAGGTAAGGCATGTCAGAGCAAAAGACAGTAAACTCGAATGAGCCAAGAAAGAGCGGCGTACGGTGCGGGGCCGGTCGGAGCGCACCCTTTTCTCGGTGGCTGGCGGGCGAGAGAGTGCTGCGTCGCCGGCATCGGCGTCGAAAGAAGCCGAGCCGAAAAAAGTTAAAGTACAAACGTGCAAGCATACTAACCTAACCCTAGGTAAGGCATGTCAGAGCGAAAGACAGTAAACTCGAATGCATGTTAGAGCGAAAGACAGTAAACTCGAATGAGCCAAGAAAGAGCGGCGTGCGGTGCGGGGCCGGTCGGAGCGCACACTTCTCTCGGTGGCTGGCGGGCGAGAGATTGCTGCGTCGCCGGCATCGGCGTCGAAAGAAGCCGAGCCGAAAAAAGTTGAAGGACTGCACGTGCAAGCATACTAACCTAACCCTAGGTAAGGCATGTTAGAGCGAAAGACAGTAAACTCGAATTAGCCAAGAAAGAGCGGCGTGCGGTGCGGGGCCGGTCGGAGCGCACACTTTTCTCGGTGGCTGGCGGGCGAGAGATTGCTGCGTCGCCGGCATCGGCGTCGAAAGAAGCCGAGCCGAAAAAAGTTGAAGGACTGCACGTGCAAGCATACTAACCTAACCCTAGGTAAGGCATGTTAGAGCGAAAGACAGTAAACTCGAATGAGCCAAGAAAGAGCGGCGTGCGGTGCGGGGCCGGTCGGAGCGCACACTTCTCTCGGTGGCTGGCGGGCGAGAGATTGCTGCGTCGCCGGCATCGGCGTCGAAAGAAGCCGAGCCGAAAAAAGTTGAAGGACTGCACGTGCAAGCATACTAACCTAACCCTAGGTAAGGCATGTTAGAGCGAAAGACAGTAAACTCGAATGAGCCAAGAAAGAGCGGCGTGCGGTGCGGGGCCGGTCGGAGCGCACACTTCTCTCGGTGGCTGGCGGGCGAGAGATTGCTGCGTCGCCGGCATCGGCGTCGAAAGAAGCCGAGCCGAAAAAAGTTGAAGGACTGCACGTGCAAGCATACCAACCTAACCCTAGGTAAGGCATGTTAGAGCGAAAGACAGTAAACTCGAATGAGCCAAGAAAGAGCGGCGTGTGGTGCGGGGCCGGTCGGAGCGCACACTTCTCTCGGTGGCTGGCGGGCGAGAGATTGCTGCGTCGCCGGCATCGGCGTCGAAAGATGCCGAGCCGAAAAAAGTTGAAGGACTGCACGTGCAAGCATACCAACCTAACACTAGGTAAGGCATGTTAGAGCGAAAGACAGTAAACTCGAATGAGCCAAGGAAGAGCGGCGTGCGGTGCGGGGCCGGTCGGAGCGCACACTTCTCTCGGTGGCTGGCGGGCAAGAGATTGCTGCGTCGCCGGCATTGGCGTCGAAAGAAGCCGAGCCGAAAAAAGTTGAAGGACTGCACGTGCAGCATACTAACCTAACCCTAGGTAAGGCATGTTAGAGCGAAAGACAGTAAACTCGAATGAGCCAAGAAAGAGCGGCGTGCGCTGCGGGGTCGGTCGGAGCGCACACTTCTCTCGGTGGCTGGCTGGCGAGAGATTGCTGCGTCGCCGGCATCGGCGTCGAAAGAAGCCGAGCCGAAAAAAGTTGAAGGACTGCACGTGCAAGCATACTAACCTAACCCTAGGTAAGGCATGTTAGAGCGAAAGACAGTAAACTCGAATGAGCCAAGAAAGAGCGGCGTGCGGTGCGGGGCCGGTCGGAGCGCACACTTCTCTCGGTGGCTGGCGGGCGAGAGATTGCTGCGTCGCCGGCATCGGCGTCGAAAGAAGCCGAGCCGAAAAAAGTTGAAGGACTGCACGTGCAAGCATACTAACCTAACACTAGGTAAGGCATGTTAGAGCGAAAGACAGTAAACTCGAATGAGCCAAGGAAGAGCGGCGTGCGGTGCGGGGCCGGTCGGAGCGCACACTTCTCTCGGTGGCTGGCGGGCAAGAGATTGCTGCGTCGCCGGCATCGGCGTCGAAAGAAGCCGAGCCGAAAAAAGTTGAAGGACTGCACGTGCAAGCATACTAACCTAACCCTAGGTACGGCATGTCAGAGCGAAAGACAGTAAACTCGAATGAGCCAAGAAAGAGCGGCGTACGGTGCGGGGCCGGTCGGAGCGCACCCTTTTCTCGGTGGCTGGCGGGCGAGAGAGTGCTGCGTCGCCGGCATCGGCGTCGAAAGAAGCCGAGCCGAAAAAAGTTAAAGAACAAACGTGCAAGCATACTAACCTAACCCTAGGTAAGGCATGTCAGAGCGAAAGACAGTAAACTCGAATGAGCCAAGAAAGAGCGGCGTACGGTGCGGGGCCGGTCGGAGCGCACCCTTTTCTCGGTGGCTGGCGGGCGAGAGAGTGCTGCGTCGCCGGCATCGGCGTCGAAAGAAGTCGAGCCGAAAAAAGTTAAAGTACAAACGTGCAAGCATACTAACCTAACCCTAGGTAAGGCATGTCAGAGCGAAAGACAGTAAACTCGAATGAGCCAAGAAAGAGCGGCGTACGGTGCGGGGCCGGTCGGAGCGCACCCTTTTCTCGGTGGCTGGCGGGCGAGAGATTGCTGCGTCGCCGGCATCGGCGTCGAAAGAAGTCGAGCCGAAAAAAGTTAAAGTACAAACGTGCAAGCATACTAACCTAACCCTAGGTAAGGCATGTCAGAGCAAAAGAGAGTAAACTCGAATGAGCCAAGAAAGAGCGGCGTACGGTGCGGGGCCGGTCGGAGCGCACCCTTTTCTCGGTGGCTGGCGGGCGAGAGAGTGCTGCGTCGCCGGCATCGGCGTCGAAAGAAGTCGAGCCGAAAAAAGTTAAAGTACAAACGTGCAAGCATACTAACCTAACCCTAGGTAAGGCATGTCAGAGCGAAAGACAGTAAACTCGAATGAGCCAAGAAAGAGCGGCGTACGGTGCGGGGCCGGTCGGAGCGCACCCTTTTCTCGGTGGCTGGCGGGCGAGAGAGTGCTGCGTCGCCGGCATCGGCGTCGAAAGAAGCCGAGCCGAAAAAAGTTAAAGTACAAACGTGCAAGCATACCAACCTAACCCTAGGTAAGGCATGTCAGAGCAAAAGACAGTAAACTCGAATGAGCCAAGAAAGAGCGGCGTACGGTGCGGGGCCGGTCGGAGCGCACCCTTTTCTCGGTGGCTGGCGGGCGAGAGAGTGCTGCGTCGCCGGCATCGGCGTCGAAAGAAGCCGAGCCGAAAAAAGTTAAAGTACAAACGTGCAAGCATACTAACCTAACCCTAGGTAAGGCATGTTAGAGCGAAAGACAGTAAACTCGAATGAGCCAAGAAAGAGCGGCGTACGGTGCGGGGCCGGTCGGAGCGCACCCTTTTCTCGGTGGCTGGCGGGCGAGAGATTGCTGCGTCGCCGGCATCGGCGTCGAAAGAAGTCGAGCCGAAAAAAGTTAAAGTACAAACGTGCAAGCATACTAACCTAACCCTAGGTAAGGCATGTTAGAGCGAAAGACAGTAAACTCGAATGAGCCAAGAAAGAGCGGCGTGCGGTGCGGGGCCGGTCGGAGCGCACACTTCTCTCGGTGGCTGGCGGGCGAGAGATTGCTGCGTCGCCGGCATCGGCGTCGAAAGAAGCCGAGCCGAAAAAAGTTGAAGGACTGCACGTGCAAGCATACTAACCTAACACTAGGTAAGGCATGTTAGAGCGAAAGACAGTAAACTCGAATGAGCCAAGGAAGAGCGGCGTGCGGTGCGGGGCCGGTCGGAGCGCACACTTCTCTCGGTGGCTGGCGGGCAAGAGATTGCTGCGTCGCCGGCATCGGCGTCGAAAGAAGCCGAGCCGAAAAAAGTTGAAGGACTGCACGTGCAAGCATACTAACCTAACCCTAGGTACGGCATGTCAGAGCGAAAGACAGTAAACTCGAATGAGCCAAGAAAGAGCGGCGTACGGTGCGGGGCCGGTCGGAGCGCACCCTTTTCTCGGTGGCTGGCGGGCGAGAGAGTGCTGCGTCGCCGGCATCGGCGTCGAAAGAAGCCGAGCCGAAAAAAGTTAAAGTACAAACGTGCAAGCATACTAACCTAACCCTAGGTAAGGCATGTCAGAGCGAAAGACAGTAAACTCGAATGAGCCAAGAAAGAGCGGCGTACGGTGCGGGGCCGGTCGGAGCGCACCCTTTTCTCGGTGGCTGGCGGGCGAGAGAGTGCTGCGTCGCCGGCATCGGCGTCGAAAGAAGTCGAGCCGAAAAAAGTTAAAGTACAAACGTGCAAGCATACTAACCTAACCCTAGGTAAGGCATGTCAGAGCGAAAGACAGTAAACTCGAATGAGCCAAGAAAGAGCGGCGTACGGTGCGGGGCCGGTCGGAGCGCACCCTTTTCTCGGTGGCTGGCGGGCGAGAGATTGCTGCGTCGCCGGCATCGGCGTCGAAAGAAGTCGAGCCGAAAAAAGTTAAAGTACAAACGTGCAAGCATACTAACCTAACCCTAGGTAAGGCATGTCAGAGCAAAAGACAGTAAACTCGAATGAGCCAAGAAAGAGCGGCGTACGGTGCGGGGCCGGTCGGAGCGCACCCTTTTCTCGGTGGCTGGCGGGCGAGAGAGTGCTGCGTCGCCGGCATCGGCGTCGAAAGAAGTCGAGCCGAAAAAAGTTAAAGTACAAACGTGCAAGCATACTAACCTAACCCTAGGTAAGGCATGTCAGAGCGAAAGACAGTAAACTCGAATGAGCCAAGAAAGAGCGGCGTACGGTGCGGGGCCGGTCGGAGCGCACCCTTTTCTCGGTGGCTGGCGGGCGAGAGAGTGCTGCGTCGCCGGCATCGGCGTCGAAAGAAGCCGAGCCGAAAAAAGTTAAAGTACAAACGTGCAAGCATACCAACCTAACCCTAGGTAAGGCATGTCAGAGCAAAAGACAGTAAACTCGAATGAGCCAAGAAAGAGCGGCGTACGGTGCGGGGCCGGTCGGAGCGCACCCTTTTCTCGGTGGCTGGCGGGCGAGAGAGTGCTGCGTCGCCGGCATCGGCGTCGAAAGAAGCCGAGCCGAAAAAAGTTAAAGTACAAACGTGCAAGCATACTAACCTAACCCTAGGTAAGGCATGTCAGAGCGAAAGACAGTAAACTCGAATGAGCCAAGAAAGAGCGGCGTACGGTGCGGGGCCGGTCGGAGCGCACCCTTTTCTCGGTGGCTGGCGGGCGAGAGAGTGCTGCGTCGCCGGCATCGGCGTCGAAAGAAGCCGAGCCAAAAAAAGTTAAAGTACAAACGTGCAAGCATACTAACCTAACCCTAGGTAAGGCATGTCAGAGCTAAAGACAGTAAACTCGAATGAGCCAAGAAAGAGCGGCGTACGGTGCGAGGCCGGTCGGAGCGCACCCTTTTCTCGGTGGCTGGCGGGCGAGAGAGTGCTGCGTCGCCGGCATCGGCGTCGAAAGAAGTCGAGCCGAAAAAAGTTAAAGTACAAACGTGCAAGCATACTAACCTAACCCTAGGTAAGGCATGTCAGAGCGAAAGACAGTAAACTCGAATGAGCCAAGAAAGAGCGGCGTACGGTGCGGGGCCGGTCGGAGCGCACCCTTTTCTCGGTGGCTGGCGGGCGAGAGAGTGCTGCGTCGCCGGCATCGGCGTCGAAAGAAGTCGAGCCGAAAAAAGTTACAAACGTGCAAGCATACTAACCTAACCCTAGGTAAGGCATGTCAGAGCGAAAGACAGTAAACTCGAATGAGCCAAGAAAGAGCGGCGTGCGGTGCGGGGCCGGTCGGAGCGCACACTTCTCTCGGTGGCTGGCGGGCGAGAGATTGCTGCGTCGCCGGCATCGGCGTCGAAAGAAGCCGAGCCGAAAAAAGTTGAATGACTGCACGTGCAAGCATACTAACCTAACACTAGGTAAGGCATGTTAGAGCGAAAGACAGTAAACTCGAATGAGCCAAGGAAGAGCGGCGTGCGGTGCGGGGCCGGTCGGAGCGCAAACTTCTCTCGGTGGCTGGCGGGCAAGAGATTGCTGCGTCGCCGGCATCGGCGTCGAAAGAAGCCGAGCCGAAAAAAGTTGAAGGACTGCACGTGCAAGCATACTAACCTAACCCTAGGTAAGGCATGTCAGAGCGAAAGACAGTAAACTCGAATGAGCCAAGAAAGAGCGGCGTACGGTGCGGGGCCGGTCGGAGCGCACCCTTTTCTCGGTGGCTGGCGGGCGAGAGAGTGCTGTGTCGCCGGCATCGGCGTCGAAAGAAGCAGAGCCGAAAAAAGTTAAAGTACAAACGTGCAAGCATACTAACCTAACCCTAGGTAAGGCATGTCAGAGCGAAAGACAGTAAACTCGAATGAGCCAAGAAAGAGCGGCGTACGGTGCGGGGCCGGTCGGAGCGCACCCTTTTCTCGGTGGCTGGCGGGCGAGAGAGTGCTGCGTCGCCGGCATCGGCGTCGAAAGAAGTCGAGCCGAAAAAAGTTAAAGTACAAACGTGCAAGCATACTAACCTAACCCTAGGTAAGGCATGTCAGAGCGAAAGACAGTAAACTCGAATGAGCCAAGAAAGAGCGGCGTACGGTGCGGGGCCGGTCGGAGCGCACCCTTTTCTCGGTGGCTGGCGGGCGAGAGAGTGCTGCGTCGCCGGCATCGGCGTCGAAAGAAGTCGAGCCGAAAAAAGTTAAAGTACAAACGTGCAAGCATACTAACCTAACCCTAGGTAAGGCATGTCAGAGCAAAAGACAGTAAACTCGAATGAGCCAAGAAAGAGCGGCGTACGGTGCGGGGCCGGTCGGAGCGCACCCTTTTCTCGGTGGCTGGCGGGCGAGAGAGTGCTGCGTCGCCGGCATCGGCGTCGAAAGAAGTCGAGCCGAAAAAAGTTAAAGTACAAACGTGCAAGCATACTAACCTAACCCTAGGTAAGGCATGTCAGAGCGAAAGACAGTAAACTCGAATGAGCCAAGAAAGAGCGGCGTACGGTGCGGGGCCGGTCGGAGCGCACCCTTTTCTCGGTGGCTGGCGGGCGAGAGAGTGCCGGCATCGGCGTCGAAAGAAGCCGAGCCGAAAAAAGTTAAAGTACAAACGTGCAAGCATACCAACCTAACCCTAGGTAAGGCATGTCAGAGCAAAAGACAGTAAACTCGAATGAGCCAAGAAAGAGCGGCGTACGGTGCGGGGCCGGTCGGAGCGCACCCTTTTCTCGGTGGCTGGCGGGCGAGAGAGTGCTGCGTCGCCGGCATCGGCGTCGAAAGAAGCCGAGCCAAAAAAAGTTAAAGTACAAACGTGCAAGCATACTAACCTAACCCTAGGTAAGGCATGTCAGAGCGAAAGACAGTAAACTCGAATGAGCCAAGAAAGAGCGGCGTACGGTGCGAGGCCGGTCGGAGCGCACCCTTTTCTCGGTGGCTGGCGGGCGAGAGAGTGCTGCGTCGCCGGCATCGGCGTCGAAAGAAGTCGAGCCGAAAAAAGTTAAAGTACAAACGTGCAAGCATACTAACCTAACCCTAGGTAAGGCATGTCAGAGCGAAAGACAGTAAACTCGAATGAGCCAAGAAAGAGCGGCGTACGGTGCGGGGCCGGTCGGAGCGCACCCTTTTCTCGGTGGCTGGCGGGCGAGAGAGTGCTGCGTCGCCGGCATCGGCGTCGAAAGAAGCCGAGCCGAAAAAAGTTAAAGTACAAACGTGCAAGCATACTAACCTAACCCTAGGTAAGGCATGTCAGAGCGAAAGACAGTAAACTCGAATGAGCCAAGAAAGAGCGGCGTACGGTGCGGGGCCGGTCGGAGCGCACCCTTTTCTCGGTGGCTGGCGGGCGAGAGAGTGCTGCGTCGCCGGCATCGGCGTCGAAAGAAGTCGAGCCGAAAAAAGTTAAAGTACAAACGTGCAAGCATACTAACCTAACCCTAGGTAAGGCATGTCAGAGCGAAAGACAGTAAACTCGAATGAGCCAAGAAAGAGCGGCGTACGGTGCGGGGCCGGTCGGAGCGCACCCTTTTCTCGGTGGCTGGCGGGCGAGAGAGTGCTGCGTCGCCGGCATCGGCGTCGAAAGAAGTCGAGCCGAAAAAAGTTAAAGTACAAACGTGCAAGCATACTAACCTAACCCTAGGTAAGGCATGTCAGAGCAAAAGACAGTAAACTCGAATGAGCCAAGAAAGAGCGGCGTACGGTGCGGGGCCGGTCGGAGCGCACCCTTTTCTCGGTGGCTGGCGGGCGAGAGAGTGCTGCGTCGCCGGCATCGGCGTCGAAAGAAGCCGAGCCGAAAAAAGTTAAAGTACAAACGTGCAAGCATACTAACCTAACCCTAGGTAAGGCATGTCAGAGCGAAAGACAGTAAACTCGAATGAGCCAAGAAAGAGCGGCGTACGGTGCGGGGCCGGTCGGAGCGCACCCTTTTCTCGGTGGCTGGCGGGCGAGAGAGTGCTGCGTCGCCGGCATCGGCGTCGAAAGAAATCGAGCCGAAAAAAGTTAAAGTACAAACGTGCAAGCATACTAACCTAACCCTAGGTAAGGCATGTTAGAGCGAAAGACAGTAAACTCGAATGAGCCAAGAAAGAGCGGCGTGCGGCGCGGGGCCGGTCGGAGCGCACACTTCTCTCGGTGGCTGGCGGGCGAGAGATTGCTGCGTCGCCGGCATCGGCGTCGAAAGAAGCCGAGCCGAAAAAAGTTGAAGGACTGCACGTGCAAGCATACTAACCTAACCCTAGGTAAGGCATGTTAGAGCGAAAGACAGTAAACTCGAATTAGCCAAGAAAGAGCGGCGTGCGGTGCGGGGCCGGTCGGAGCGCACACTTTTCTCGGTGGCTGGCGGGCGAGAGATTGCTGCGTCGCCGGCATCGGCGTCGAAAGAAGCCGAGCCGAAAAAAGTTGAAGGACTGCACGTGCAAGCATACTAACCTAACCCTAGGTAAGGCATGTTAGAGCGAAAGACAGTAAACTCGAATGAGCCAAGAAAGAGCGGCGTGCGGTGCGGGGCCGGTCGGAGCGCACACTTCTCTCGGTGGCTGGCGGGCGAGAGATTGCTGCGTCGCCGGCATCGGCGTCGAAAGAAGCCGAGCCGAAAAAAGTTGAAGGACTGCACGTGCAAGCATACTAACCTAACCCTAGGTAAGGCATGTTAGAGCGAAAGACAGTAAACTCGAATGAGCCAAGAAAGAGCGGCGTGCGGTGCGGGGCCGGTCGGAGCGCACACTTCTCTCGGTGGCTGGCGGGCGAGAGATTGCTGCGTCGCCGGCATCGGCGTCGAAAGAAGCCGAGCCGAAAAAAGTTGAAGGACTGCACGTGCAAGCATACCAACCTAACCCTAGGTAAGGCATGTTAGAGCGAAAGACAGTAAACTCGAATGAGCCAAGAAAGAGCGGCGTGTGGTGCGGGGCCGGTCGGAGCGCACACTTCTCTCGGTGGCTGGCGGGCGAGAGATTGCTGCGTCGCCGGCATCGGCGTCGAAAGAAGCCGAGCCGAAAAAAGTTGAAGGACTGCACGTGCAAGCATACTAACCTAACACTAGGTAAGGCATGTTAGAGCGAAAGACAGTAAACTCGAATGAGCCAAGGAAGAGCGGCGTGCGGTGCGGGGCCGGTCGGAGCGCACACTTCTCTCGGTGGCTGGCGGACAAGAGATTGCTGCGTCGCCGGCATTGGCGTCGAAAGAAGCCGAGCCGAAAAAAGTTGAAGGACTGCACGTGCAAGCATACTAACCTAACCCTAGGTAAGGCATGTTAGAGCGAAAGACAGTAAACTCGAATGAGCCAAGAAAGAGCGGCGTGCGCTGCGGGGTCGGTCGGAGCGCACACTTCTCTCGGTGGCTGGCGGGCGAGAGATTGCTGCGTCGCCGGCATCGGCGTCGAAAGAAGCCGAGCCGAAAAAAGTTGAAGGACTGCACGTGCAAGCATACTAACCTAACCCTAGGTAAGGCATGTTAGAGCGAAAGACAGTAAACTCGAATGAGCCAAGAAAGAGCGGCGTGCGGTGCGGGGCCGGTCGGAGCGCACACTTCTCTCGGTGGCTGGCGGGCGAGAGATTGCTGCGTCGCCGGCATCGGCGTCGAAAGAAGCCGAGCCGAAAAAAGTTGAAGGACTGCACGTGCAAGCATACTAACCTAACACTAGGTAAGGCATGTTAGAGCGAAAGACAGTAAACTCGAATGAGCCAAGGAAGAGCGGCGTGCGGTGCGGGGCCGGTCGGAGCGCACACTTCTCTCGGTGGCTGGCGGGCAAGAGATTGCTGCGTCGCCGGCATCGGCGTCGAAAGAAGCCGAGCCGAAAAAAGTTGAAGGACTGCACGTGCAAGCATACTAACCTAACCCTAGGTAAGGCATGTTAGAGCGAAAGACAGTAAACTCGAATGAGCCAAGAAAGAGCGGCGTGCGGTGCGGGGTCGGTCGGAGCGCACACTTCTCTCGGTGGCTGGCGGGCGAGAGATTGCTGCGTCGCCGGCATCGGCGTCGAAAGAAGCCGAGCCGAAAAAAGTTGAAGGACTGCACGTGCAAGCATACTAACCTAACCCTAGGTAAGGCATGTTAGAGCGAAAGACAGTAGACTCGAATGAGCCAAGAAAGAGCGGCGTGCGGTGCGGGGCCGGTCGGAGCGCACACTTCTCTCGGTGGCTGGCGGGCGAGAGATTGCTGCGTCGCCGGCATCGGCGTCGAAAGGAGCCGAGCCGAAAAAAGTTGAAGGACTGCACGTGCAAGCATACTAACCTAACCCTAGGTAAGGCATGTTAGAGCGAAAGACAGTAAACTCGAATGAGCCAAGAAAGAGCGGCGTGCGGTGCGGGGCCGGTCGGAGCGCACACTTCTCTCGGTGGCTGGCGGGCGAGAGATTGCTTCGTCGCCGGCATCGGCGTCGAAAGAAGCCGAGCCGAAAAAAGTTGAAAGACTGCACGTGCAAGCATACTAACCTAACCCTAGGTAAGGCATGTTAGAGCGAAAGACAGTAAACTCGAATGAGCCAAGAAAGAGCGGCGTGCGGTGCGGGGCCGGTCGGAGCGCACACTTCTCTCGGTGGCTGGCGGGCGAGAGATTGCTGCGTCGCCGGCATCGGCGTCGAAAGAAGCCGAGCCGAAAAAAGTTGAAGGACTGCACGTGCAGACATACTAACCTAACCCTAGGTAAGGCATGTTAGAGCGAAAGACAGTAAACTCGAATGAGCCAAGAAAGAGCGGCGTGCGGTGCGGGGTCGGTCGGAGCGCACACTTCTCTCGGTGGCTGGCGGGCGAGAGATTGCTGCGTCGCCGGCATCGGCGTCGAAAGAAGCCGAGCCGAAAAAAGTTGAAGGACTGCACGTGCAAGCATACTAACCTAACCCTAGGTAAGGCATGTTAGAGCGAAAGACAGTAGACTCGAATGAGCCAAGAAAGAGCGGCGTGCGGTGCGGGGCCGGTCGGAGCGCACACTTCTCTCGGTGGCTGGCGGGCGAGAGATTGCTGCGTCGCCGGCATCGGCGTCGAAAGAAGCCGAGCCGAAAAAAGTTGAAGGACTGCACGTGCAAGCATACTAACCTAACCCTAGGTAAGGCATGTTAGAGCGAAAGACAGTAAACTCGAATTAGCCAAGAAAGAGCAGCGTGCGGTGCGGGGCCGGTCGGAGCGCACACTTTTCTCGGTGGCTGGCGGGCGAGAGATTGCTGCGTCGCCGGCATCGGCGTCGAAAGAAGCCGAGCCGAAAAAAGTTGAAGGACTGCACGTGCAAGCATACTAACCTAACCCTAGGTAAGGCATGTTAGAGCGAAAGACAGTAAACTCGAATGAGCCAAGAAAGAGCGGCGTGCGGTGCGGGGCCGGTCGGAGCGCACACTTCTCTCGGTGGCTGGCGGGCGAGAGATTGCTGCGTCGCCGGCATCGGCGTCGAAAGAAGCCGAGCCGAAAAAAGTTGAAGGACTGCACGTGCAAGCATACTAACCTAACCCTAGGTAAGGCATGTTAGAGCGAAAGACAGTAAACTCGAATGAGCCAAGAAAGAGCGGCGTGCGGTGCGGGGCCGGTCGGAGCGCACACTTCTCTCGGTGGCTGGCGGGCGAGAGATTGCTGCGTCGCCGGCATCGGCGTCGAAAGAAGCCGAGCCGAAAAAAGTTGAAGGACTGCACGTGCAAGCATACCAACCTAACCCTAGGTAAGGCATGTTAGAGCGAAAGACAGTAAACTCGAATGAGCCAAGAAAGAGCGGCGTGCGGTGCGGGGTCGGTCGGAGCGCACACTTCTCTCGGTGGCTGGCGGGCGAGAGATTGCTGCGTCGCCGGCATCGGCGTCGAAAGAAGCCGAGCCGAAAAAAGTTGAAGGACTGCACGTGCAAGCATACTAACCTAACCCTAGGTAAGGCATGTTAGAGCGAAAGACAGTAAACTCGAATGAGCCAAGGAAGAGCGGCGTGCGGTGCGGGGCCGGTCGGAGCGCACACTTCTCTCGGTGGCTGGCGGGCAAGAGATTGCTGCGTCGCCGGCATCGGCGTCGAAAGAAGCCGAGCCGAAAAAAGTTGAAGGACTGCACGTGCAAGCATACTAACCTAACCCTAGGTAAGGCATGTTAGAGCGAAAGACAGTAAACTCGAATGAGCCAAGAAAGTGCGGCGTGCGGTGCGGGGTCGGTCGGAGCGCACACTTCTCTCGGTGGCTGGCGGGCGAGAGATTGCTGCGTCGCCGGCATCGGCGTCGAAAGAAGCCGAGCCGAAAAAAGTTGAAGGACTGCACGTGCAAGCATACTAACCTAACCCTAGGTAAGGCATGTTAGAGCGAAAGACAGTAGACTCGAATGAGCCAAGAAAGAGCGGCGTGCGGTGCGGGGCCGGTCGGAGCGCACACTTCTCTCGGTGGCTGGCGGGCGAGAGATTGCTGCGTCGCCGGCATCGGCGTCGAAAGGAGCCGAGCCGAAAAAAGTTGAAGGACTGCACGTGCAAGCATACTAACCTAACCCTAGGTAAGGCATGTTAGAGCGAAAGACAGTAAACTCGAATGAGCCAAGAAAGAGCGGCGTGCGGTGCGGGGCCGGTCGGAGCGCACACTTCTCTCGGTGGCTGGCGGGCGAGAGATTGCTTCGTCGCCGGCATCGGCGTCGAAAGAAGCCGAGCCGAAAAAAGTTGAAAGACTGCACGTGCAAGCATACTAACCTAACCCTAGGTAAGGCATGTTAGAGCGAAAGACAGTAAACTCGAATGAGCCAAGAAAGAGCGGCGTGCGGTGCGGGGCCGGTCGGAGCGCACACTTCTCTCGGTGGCTGGCGGGCGAGAGATTGCTGCGTCGCCGGCATCGGCGTCGAAAGAAGCCGAGCCGAAAAAAGTTGAAGGACTGCACGTGCAGACATACTAACCTAACCCTAGGTAAGGCATGTTAGAGCGAAAGACAGTAAACTCGAATGAGCCAAGAAAGAGCGGCGTGCGGTGCGGGGTCGGTCGGAGCGCACACTTCTCTCGGTGGCTGGCGGGCGAGAGATTGCTGCGTCGCCGGCATCGGCGTCGAAAGAAGCCGAGCCGAAAAAAGTTGAAGGACTGCACGTGCAAGCATACTAACCTAACACTAGGTAAGGCATGTTAGAGCGAAAGACAGTAAACTTGATTGAGCCAAGAAAGAGCGGCGTGCGGTGCGGGGCCGGTCGGAGCGCACACTTTTCTCGGTGGCTGGCGGGCGAGAGATTGCTGCGTCGCCGGCATCGGCGTCGAAAGGAGCCGAGCCGTCGCCGGCATCGGCGTCGAAAGAAGCCAAGCCGAAAAAAGTTGAAGGACTGCACGTGCAAGCATACTAACCTAACCCTAGGTAAGGCATGTTAGAGCGAAAGACAGTAAACTCGAATGAGCCAAGAAAGAGCGGCGTGCGGTGCGGGGCCGGCGGAGCGCACACTTCTCTCGGTGGCTGGCGGGCGGGAGATTGCTTCGTCGCCGGCATCGGCGTCGAAAGAAGCCGAGCCGAAAAAAGTTGAATGACTGCACGTGCAAGCATACTAACCTAACCCTAGGTAAGGCATGTTAGAGCGAAAGACAGTAAACTCGAATGAGCCAAGAAAGAGCGGCGTGCGGAGCGGGGCCGGTCGGAGCGCACACTTCTCTCGGTGGCTGGCGGGCGAGAGATTGCTGCGTCGCCGGCATCGGCGTCGAAAGAAGCCGAGCCGAAAAAAGTTGAAGGACTGCACGTGCAAGCATACTAACCTAACCCTAGGTAAGGCATGTTAGAGCGAAAGACAGTAAACTCGAATGAGCCAAGGAAGAGCGGCGTGCGGTGCGGGGCCGGTCGGAGCGCACACTTCACTCGGTGGCTGGCGGGCAAGAGATTGCTGCGTCGCCGGCATCGGCGTCGAAAGAAGCCGAGCCGAAAAAAGTTGAAGGACTGCACGTGCAAGCATACTAACCTAACCCTAGGTAAGGCATGTTAGAGCGAAAGACAGTAAACTCGAATGAGCCAAGAAAGAGCGGCGTGCGGTGCGGGGTCGGTCGGAGCGCACACTTCTCTCGGTGGCTGGCGGGCGAGAGATTGCTGCGTCGCCGGCATCGGCGTCGAAAGAAGCCGAGCCGAAAGAAGTTGAAGGACTGCACGTGCAAGCATACTAACCTAACCCTAGGTAAGGCATGTTAGAGCGAAAGACAGTAGACTCGAATGAGCCAAGAAAGAGCGGCGTGCGGTGCGGGGCCGGTCGGAGCGCACACTTCTCTCAATGGCTGGCGGGCGAGAGATTGCTGCGTCGCCTGCATCGGCGTCGGAAGAAGCCGAGCCGAAAAAAGTTGAAGGACTGCACGTGCAAGCATACTAACCTAACCCTAGGTAAGGCATGTTAGAGCGAAAGACAGTAAACTCGAATGAGCCAAGAAAGAGCGGCGTGCGGTGCGGGGTCGGTCGGAGCGCACACTTCTCTCGGTGGCTGGCGGGCGAGAGATTGCTGCGTCGCCGGCATCGGCGTCGAAAGAAGCCGAGCCGAAAGAAGTTGAAGGACTGCACGTGCAAGCATACTAACCTAACCCTAGGTAAGGCATGTTAGAGCGAAAGACAGTAAACTCGAATGAGCCAAGAAAGAGCGGCGTGCGGTGCGGGGTCGGTCGGAGCGCACACTTCTCTCAATGGCTGGCGGGCGAGAGATTGCTGCGTCGCCTGCATCGGCGTCGGAAGAAGCCGAGCCGAAAAAAGTTGAAGGACTGCACGTGCAAGCATACTAACCTAACCCTAGGTAAGGCATGTTAGAGCAAAAGACAGTAAACTCGAATGAGCCAAGAAAGAGCGGCGTGCGGTGCGGGGGCGGTCGGAGCGCACACTTCTCTCGGTGGCTGGCGGGCGAGAGATTGCTGCGTCGCCGGCATCGGCGTCGAAAGAAGCCGAGCAGAAAAAAGTTGAAGGACTGCACGTGCAAGCATACTAACCTGACCCTAGAAAAGGCATGTTAGAGCGAAAGACAGTAAACTCGAATGAGCCAAGAAAGAGCGGCGTGCGGTGCGGGGCCGGTCGGAGCGCACACTTCTCTCGGTGGCTGGCGGGCGAGAGATTGCTGCGTCGCCGGCATCGGCGTCGAAAGAAGCCGAGCCGAAAAAAGTTGAAGGACTGCACGTGCAAGCATACTAACCTAACCCTAGGTAAGGCATGTTAGAGCGAAAGACAGTAAACTCGAATGAGCCAAGAAAGAGCGGCGTGCGGTGCGGGGCCGGTCGGAGCGCACACTTTTCTCGGTGGCTGGCGGGCGAGAGATTGCTGCGTCGCCGGCATCGGCGTCGAAAGAAGCCGAGCCGAAAAAAGTTGAAGGACTGCACGTGCAAGCATACTAACCTAACCCTAGGTAAGGCATGTTAGAGCGAACGACAGTATACTCGAATGAGCCAAGAAAGAGCGGCGTGCGGTGCGGGGCCGGTCGGATCGCACACTTCTCTCGGTGGCTGGCGGGCGAGAGATTGCTGCGTCGCCGGCATCGGCGTCGAAAGAAGCCGGGCCGAAAAAAGTTGAAGGACTGCACGTGCAAGCATACTAACCTAACCCTAGGTAAGGCATGTTAGAGCGAAAGACAGTAAACTCGAATGAGCCAAGAAAGAGCGGCGTGCGGTGCGGGGTCGGTCGGAGCGCACACTTCTCTCGGTGGCTGGCGGGCGAGAGATTGCTGCGTTGCCGGCATCGGCGTCGAAAGAAGCCGAGCCGAAAAAAGTTGAAGGACTGCACGTGCAAGCATACCAACCTAACCCTAGGTAAGGCATGTTTGAGCGAAAGACAGTAAACTCGAATGAGCCAAGAAAGAGCGGCGTGCGGTGCGGGGTCGGTCGGAGCGCACACTTCTCTCGGTGGCTGGCGGGCGAGAGATTGCTGCGTCGCCGGCATCGCCGTCGAAAGAAGCCGATCCGAAAAAAGTTGAAGGACTGCACGTGCAAGCATACTAACCTAACACTAGGTAAGGCATGTTAGAGCGAAAGACAGTAAACTCGATTGAGCCAAGAAAGAGCGGCGTGCGGTGCGGGGCCGGCGGAGCGCACACTTCTCTCGGTGGCTGGCGGGCGGGAGATTGCTTCGTCGCCGGCATCGGCGTCGAAAGAAGCCGAGCCGAAAAAAGTTGAATGACTGCACGTGCAAGCATACTAACCTAACCCTAGGTAAGGCATGTTAGAGCGAAAGACAGTAAACTCGAATGAGCCAAGAAAGAGCGGCGTGCGGAGCGGGGCCGGTCGGAGCGCACACTTCTCTCGGTGGCTGGCGGGCGAGAGATTGCTGCGTCGCCGGCATCGGCGTCGAAAGAAGCCGAGCCGAAAAAAGTTGAAGGACTGCACGTGCAAGCATACTAACCTAACCCTAGGTAAGGCATGTTAGAGCGAAAGACAGTAAACTCGAATGAGCCAAGGAAGAGCGGCGTGCGGTGCGGGGCCGGTCGGAGCGCACACTTCACTCGGTGGCTGGCGGGCAAGAGATTGCTGCGTCGCCGGCATCGGCGTCGAAAGAAGCCGAGCCGAAAAAAGTTGAAGGACTGCACGTGCAAGCATACTAACCTAACCCTAGGTAAGGCATGTTAGAGCGAAAGACAGTAAACTCGAATGAGCCAAGAAAGAGCGGCGTGCGGTGCGGGGTCGGTCGGAGCGCACACTTCTCTCGGTGGCTGGCGGGCGAGAGATTGCTGCGTCGCCGGCATCGGCGTCGAAAGAAGCCGAGCCGAAAGAAGTTGAAGGACTGCACGTGCAAGCATACTAACCTAACCCTAGGTAAGGCATGTTAGAGCGAAAGACAGTAGACTCGAATGAGCCAAGAAAGAGCGGCGTGCGGTGCGGGGCCGGTCGGAGCGCACACTTCTCTCAATGGCTGGCGGGCGAGAGATTGCTGCGTCGCCTGCATCGGCGTCGGAAGAAGCCGAGCCGAAAAAAGTTGAAGGACTGCACGTGCAAGCATACTAACCTAACCCTAGGTAAGGCATGTTAGAGCGAAAGACAGTAAACTCGAATGAGCCAAGAAAGAGCGGCGTGCGGTGCGGGGTCGGTCGGAGCGCACACTTCTCTCGGTGGCTGGCGGGCGAGAGATTGCTGCGTCGCCGGCATCGGCGTCGAAAGAAGCCGAGCCGAAAGAAGTTGAAGGACTGCACGTGCAAGCATACTAACCTAACCCTAGGTAAGGCATGTTAGAGCGAAAGACAGTAAACTCGAATGAGCCAAGAAAGAGCGGCGTGCGGTGCGGGGTCGGTCGGAGCGCACACTTCTCTCAATGGCTGGCGGGCGAGAGATTGCTGCGTCGCCTGCATCGGCGTCGGAAGAAGCCGAGCCGAAAAAAGTTGAAGGACTGCACGTGCAAGCATACTAACCTAACCCTAGGTAAGGCATGTTAGAGCAAAAGACAGTAAACTCGAATGAGCCAAGAAAGAGCGGCGTGCGGTGCGGGGGCGGTCGGAGCGCACACTTCTCTCGGTGGCTGGCGGGCGAGAGATTGCTGCGTCGCCGGCATCGGCGTCGAAAGAAGCCGAGCAGAAAAAAGTTGAAGGACTGCACGTGCAAGCATACTAACCTAACCCTAGGTAAGGCATGTTAGAGCGAAAGACAGTAAACTCGAATGAGCCAAGAAAGAGCGGCGTGCGGTGCGGGGCCGGTTGGAGCGCACACTTTTCTCGGTGGCTGGCGGGCGAGAGATTGCTGCGTCGCCGGCATCGGCGTCGAAAGAAGCCGAGCCGAAAAAAGTTGAAGGACTGCACGTGCAAGCATACTAACCTAACCCTAGGTAAGGCATGTTAGAGCGAACGACAGTATACTCGAATGAGCCAAGAAAGAGCGGCGTGCGGTGCGGGGCCGGTCGGAGCGCACACTTCTCTCGGTGGCTGGCGGGCGAGAGATTGCTGCGTCGCCGGCATCGGCGTCGAAAGAAGCCGGGCCGAAAAAAGTTGAAGGACTGCACGTGCAAGCATACTAACCTAACCCTAGGTAAGGCATGTTAGAGCGAAAGACAGTAAACTCGAATGAGCCAAGAAAGAGCGGCGTGCGGTGCGGGGTCGGTCGGAGCGCACACTTCTCTCGGTGGCTGGCGGGCGAGAGATTGCTGCGTTGCCGGCATCGGCGTCGAAAGAAGCCGAGCCGAAAAAAGTTGAAGGACTGCACGTGCAAGCATACCAACCTAACCCTAGGTAAGGCATGTTAGAGCGAAAGACAGTAAACTCGAATGAGCCAAGAAAGAGCGGCGTGCGGTGCGGGGTCGGTCGGAGCGCACACTTCTCTCGGTGGCTGGCGGGCGAGAGATTGCTGCGTCGCCGGCATCGCCGTCGAAAGAAGCCGATCCGAAAAAAGTTGAAGGACTGCACGTGCAAGCATACTAACCTAACCCTAGGTAAGGCATGTTAGAGCGAAAGACAGTAAACTCGAATGAGCCAAGGAAGAGCGGCGTGCGGTGCGGGGCCGGTCGGAGCGCACACTTCTCTCGGTGGCTGGCGGGCAAGAGATTGCTGCGTCGCCGGCATCGGCGTCGAAAGAAGCCGAGCCGAAAAAAGTTGAAGGACTGCACGTGCAAGCATACTAACCTAACCCTAGGTAAGGCATGTTAGAGCGAAAGACAGTAAACTCGAATGAGCCAAGAAAGAGCGGCGTGCGGTGCGGGGTCGGTCGGAGCGCACACTTCTCTCGGTGGCTGGCGGGCGAGAGATTGCTGCGTCGCCGGCATCGGCGTCGAAAGAAGCCGAGCCGAAAAAAGTTGAAGGACTGCACGTGCAAGCATACTAACCTAACACTAGGTAAGGCATGTTAGAGCGAAAGACAGTAAACTCGATTGAGCCAAGAATGAGCGGCGTGCGGTGCGGGGCCGGTCGGAGCGCACACTTTTCTCGGTGACTGGCGGGCGAGAGATTGCTGCGTCGCCGGCATCGGCGTCGAAAGAAGCCGAGCCGTCGCCGGCATCGGCGTCGAAAGTAGCCGAGCCCAAAAAAGTTGAAGGACTGCACGTGCAAGCATACTAACCTAACCCTAGGTAAGGCATGTTAGAGCGAAAGACAGTAAACTCGAATGAGCCAAGAAAGAGCGGCGTGCGGTGCGGGGCCGGCGGAGCGCACACTTCTCTCGGTGGCTGGCGGGCGGGAGATTGCTTCGTCGCCGGCATCGGCGTCGAAAGAAGCCGAGCCGAAAAAAGTTGAAGGACTACACGTGCAAGCATACTAACCTAACCCTAGGTAAGGCATGTTAGAGCGAAAGACAGTAAACTCGAATGAGCCAAGAAAGAGCGGCGTGCGGTGCGGGGCCGGTCGGAGCGCACACTTCTCTCGGTGGCTGGCGGGCGAGAGATTGCTGCGTCGCCGGCATCGGCGTCGAAAGAAGCCGAGCCGAAAAAAGTTGAAGGACTGCACGTGCAAGAATACTAACCTAACCCTAGGTAAGGCATGTTAGAGCGAAAGACAGTAAACTCGAATGAGCCAAGGAAGAGCGGCGTGCGGTGCGGGACCGGTCGGAGCGCACACTTCTCTCGGTGGCTGGCGGGCAAGAGATTGCTGCGTCGCCGGCATCGGTGTCGAAAGAAGCCGAGCCGAAAAAAGTTGAAGGACTGCACGTGCAAGCATACTAACCTAACCCTAGGTAAGGCATGTTAGAGCGAAAGACAGTAAACTCGAATGAGCCAAGAAAGAGCGGCGTGCGGTGCGGGGTCGGTCGGAGCGCACACTTCTCTCGGTGGCTGGCGGGCGAGAGATTGCTGCGTCGCCGGCATCGGCGTCGAAAGAAGCCGAGCCGAAAGAAGTTGAAGGACTGCACGTGCAAGCATACTAACCTAACCCTAGGTAAGGCATGTTAGAGCGAAAGACAGTAGACTCGAATGAGCCAAGAAAGAGCGGCGTGCGGTGCGGGGCCGGTCGGAGCGCACACTTCTCTCAATGGCTGGCGGGCGAGAGATTGCTGCGTCGCCTGCATCGGCGTCGGAAGAAGCCGAGCCAAAAAAAGTTGAAGGACTGCACGTGCAAGCATACTAACCTAACCCTAGGTAAGGCATGTTAGAGCGAAAGACAGTAAACTCGAATGAGCCAAGAAAGAGCGGCGTGCGGTGCGGGGTCGGTCGGAGCGCACACTTCTCTCGGTGGCTGGCGGGCGAGAGATTGCTGCGTCGCCGGCATCGGCGTCGAAAGAAGCCGAGCCGAAAGAAGTTGAAGGACTGCACGTGCAAGCATACTAACCTAACCCTAGGTAAGGCATGTTAGAGCGAAAGACAGTAGACTCGAATGAGCCAAGAAAGAGCGGCGTGCGGTGCGGGGCCGGTCGGAGCGCACACTTCTCTCAATGGCTGGCGGGCGAGAGATTGCTGCGTCGCCTGCATCGTCGTCGGAAGAAGCCGAGCCGAAAAAAGTTGAAGGACTGCACGTGCAAGCTTACTAACCTAACCCTAGGTAAGGCATGTTAGAGCGAAAGACAGTAAACTCGAATGAGCCAAGAAAGAGCGGCGTGCGGTGCGGGGCCGGTCGGAGCGCACACTTCTCTCGGTGGCTGGCGGGCGAGAGATTGCTGCGTCGCCGGCATCGGCGTCGAAAGAAGCCGAGCCGAAAAAAGTTGAAGGACTGCACGTGCAAGCATACTAACCTAACCCTAGAAAAGGCATGTTAGAGCGAAAGACAGTAAACTCGAATGAGCCAAGAAAGAGCGGCGTGCGGTGCGGGGCCGGTCGGAGCGCACACTTCTCTCGGTGGCTGGCCGGCGAGAGATTGCTGCGTCGCCGGCATCGGCGTCGAAAGAAGCCGAGCCGAAAAAAGTTGAAGGACTGCACGTGCAAGCATACTAACCTAACTTTAGGTAAGGCATGTTAGAGCGAAAGACAGTAAACTCGAATTAGCCAAGAAAGAGCGGCGTGCGGTGCGGGGCCGGTCGGAGCGCACACTTTTCTCGGTGGCTGGCGGGCGAGAGATTGCTGCGTCGCCGGCATCGGCGTCGAAAGAAGCCGAGCCGAAAAAAGTTGAAGGACTGCACGTGCAAGCATACTAACCTAACCCTAGGTAAGGCATGTTAGAGCGAAAGACAGTAAACTCGAATGAGCCAAGAAAGAGCGGCGTGCGGTGCGGGGCCGGTCGGAGCGCACACTTCTCTCGGTGGCTGGCGGGCGAGAGATTGCTGCGTCGCCGGCATCGGCGTCGAAAGAAGCCGGGCCGAAAAAAGTTGAAGGACTGCACGTGCAAGCATACTAACCTAACCCTAGGTAAGGCATGTTAGAGCGAAAGACAGTAAACTCGAATGAGCCAAGAAAAAGCGGCGTGCGGTGCGGGGTCGGTCGGAGCGCACACTTCTCTCGGTGGCTGGCGGGCGAGAGATTGCTGCGTCGCCGGCATCGGCGTCGAAAGAAGCCGAGCCGAAAAAAGTTGAAGGACTGCACGTGCAAGCATACCAACCTAACCCTAGGTAAGGCATGTTAGAGCGAAAGACAGTAAACTCGAATGAGCCAAGAAAGAGCGGCGTGCGGTGCGGGGTCGGTCGGAGCGCACACTTCTCTCGGTGGCTGGCGGGCGAGAGATTGCTGCGTCGCCGCCATCGCCGTCGAAAGAAGCCGATCCGAAAAAAGTTGAAGGACTGCACGTGCAAGCATACTAACCTAACCCTAGGTAAGGCATGTTAGAGCGAAAGACAGTAAACTCGAATGAGCCAAGGAAGAGTGGCGTGCGGTGCGGGGCCGGTCGGAGCGCACACTTCTCTCGGTGGCTGGCGGGCAAGAGATTGCTGCGTCGCCGGCATCGGCGTCGAAAGAAGCCGAGCCGAAAAAAGTTGAAGGACTGCACGTGCAAGCATACTAACCTAACCCTAGGTGAGGCATGTTAGAGCGAAAGACAGTAAACTCGAATGAGCCAAGAAAGAGCGGCGTGCGGTGCGGGGCCGGTCGGAGCGCACACTTCTCTCGGTGGCTGGCGGGCGAGAGATTGCTGCGTCGCCGGCATCGGCGTCGAAAGAAGCCGAGCCGAAAAAAGTTGAAGGACTGCACGTGCAAGCATACTAACCTAACCCTAGGTAAGGCATGTTAGAGCGAAAGACAGTAAACTCGAATTAGCCAAGAAAGAGCGGCGTGCGGTGCGGGGCCGGTCGGAGCGCACACTTTTCTCGGTGGCTGGCGGGCGAGAGATTGCTGCGTCGCCGGCATCGGCGTCGAAAGAAGCCGAGCCGAAAAAAGTTGAAGGACTGCACGTGCAAGCATACTAACCTAACCCTAGGTAAGGCATGTTAGAGCGAAAGACAGTAAACTCGAATGAGCCAAGAAAGAGCGGCGTGCGGTGCGGGGCCGGTCGGAGCGCACACTTCTCTCGGTGGCTGGCGGGCGAGAGATTGCTGCGTCGCCGGCATCGGCGTCGAAAGAAGCCGAGCCGAAAAAAGTTGAAGGACTGCACGTGCAAGCATACCAACCTAACCCTAGGTAAGACATGTTAGAGCGAAAGACAGTAAACTCGAATGAGCCAAGAAAGAGCGGCGTGTGGTGCGGGGCCGGTCGGAGCGCACACTTCTCTCGGTGGCTGGCGGGCGAGAGATTGCTGCGTCGCCGGCATCGGCGTCGAAAGAAGCCGAGCCGAAAAAAGTTGAAGGACTGCACGTGCAAGCATACTAACCTAACACTAGGTAAGGCATGTTAGAGCGAAAGACAGTAAACTCGATTGAGCCAAGAAAGAGCGGCGTGCGGTGCGGGGCCGGTCGGAGCGCACACTTTTCTCGGTGGCTGGCGGGCGCCGACTGCACGTGCAAGCATACCAACCTAACCCTAGGTAAGGCATGTTAGAGCGAAAGACAGTAAACTCGAATGAGCCAAGAAAGAGCGGCGTGTGGTGCGGGGCCGGTCGGAGCGCACACTTCTCTCGGTGGCTGGCGGGCGAGAGATTGCTGCGTCGCCGGCATCGGCGTCGAAAGAAGCCGAGCCGAAAAAAGTTGAAGGACTGCACGTGCAAGCATACTAACCTAACACTAGGTAAGGCATGTTAGAGCGAAAGACAGTAAACTCGAATGAGCCAAGAAAGAGCGGCGTGCGGTGCGGGGCCGGTCGGAGCGCACACTTCTCTCGGTGGCTGGCGGGCGAGAGATTGCTTCGTCGCCGGCATCGGCGTCGAAAGAAGCCGAGCCGAAAAAAGTTGAAGGACTGCACGTGCAAGCATACTAACCTAACCCTAGGTAAGGCATGTTAGAGCGAAAGACAGAAAACTCGAATGAGCCAAGAAAGAGCGGCGTGCGGTGCGGAGCCGGTCGGAGCGCACACTTCTCTCGGTGGCTGGCGGGCGAGAGATTGCTGCGTTGCCGGCATCGGCGTCGAAAGAAGCCGAGCCGAAAAAAGTTGAAGGACTGCACGTGCAAGCATACTAACCTAACCCTAGAAAAGGCATGTTAGAGCGAAAGACAGTAAACTCGAATGAGCCAAGAAAGAGCGGCGTGCGGTGCGGGGCCGGTCGGAGCGCACACTTCTCTCGGTGGCTGGCGGGCGAGAGATTGCTGCGTCGCCGGCATCGGCGTCGAAAGAAGCCGAGCCGAAAAAAGTTGAAGGACTGCACGTGCAAGCATACTAACCTAACCATAGGTAAGGCATGTTAGAGCGAAAGACAGTAAACTCGAATTAGCCAAGAAAGAGCGGCGTGCGGTGCGGGGCCGGTCGGAGCGCACACTTTTCTCGGTGGCTGGCGGGCGAGAGATTGCTGCGTCGCCGGCATCGGCGTCGGAAGAAGCCGAGCCGAAAAAAGTTGAAGGACTGCACGTGCAAGCATACTAACCTAACCCTAGGTAAGGCATGTTAGAGCGAAGGACAGTAAACTCCAATTAGCCAAGAAAGAGCGGCGTGCGGTGCGGGGCCGGTCGGAGCGCACACTTCTCTCGGTGGCTGGCGGGCGAGAGATTGCTGCGTCGCCGGCATCGGCGTCGAAAGAAGCCGAGCCGAAAAAAGTTGAAGGACTGCACGTGCAAGCATACTAACCTAACCCTAGAAAAGGCATGTTAGAGCGAAAGACAGTAAACTCGAATGAGCCAAGAAAGAGCGGCGTGCGGTGCGGGGCCGGTCGGAGCGCACACTTCTCTCGGTGGCTGGCGGGCGAGAGATTGCTGCGTCGCCGGCATCGGCGTCGAAAGAAGCCGAGCCGAAAAAAGTTGAAGGACTGCACGTGCAAGCATACTAACCTAACCCTAGGTAAGGCATGTTAGAGCGAAAGACAGTAAACTCGAATTAGCCAAGAAAGAGCGGCGTGCGGTGCGGGGCCGGTCGGAGCGCACACTTTTCTCGGTGGCTGGCGGGCGAGAGATTGCTGCGTCGCCGGCATCGGCGTCGAAAGAAGCCGAGCCGAAAAAAGTTGAAGGACTGCACGTGCAATCATACTAACCTAACCCTAGGTAAGGCATGTTAGAGCGAAAGACAGTAAACTCGAATGAGCCAAGAAAGAGCGGCGTGCGGTGCGGGGCCGGTCGGAGCGCACACTTCTCTCGGTGGCTGGCGGGCGAGAGATTGCTGCGTCACCGGCATCGGCGTCGAAAGAAGCCGAGCCGAAAAAAGTTGAAGGACTGCACGTGCAAGCATACTAACCTAACCCTAGGTAAGGCATGTTAGAGCGAAAGACAGTAAACTCGAATGAGCCAAGAAAGAGCGGCGTGCGGTGCGGGGTCGGTCGGAGCGCACACTTCTCTCGGTGGCTGGCGGGCGAGAGATTGCTGCGTCGCCGGCATCGGCGTCGAAAGAAGCCGAGCCGAAAAAAGTTGAAGGACTGCACGTGCAAGCATACCAACCTAACCCTAGGTAAGGCATGTTAGAGCGAAAGACAGTAAACTCGAATGAGCCAAGAAAGAGCGGCGTGCGGTGCGGGGTCGGTCGGAGCGCACACTTCTCTCGGTGGCTGGCGGGCGAGAGATTGCTGCGTCGCCGGCATCGCCGTCGAAAGAAGCCGAGCCGAAAAAAGTTGAAGGACTGCACGTGCAAGCATACTAACCTAACCCTAGGTAAGGCATGTTAGAGCGAAAGACAGTAAACTCGAATGAGCCAAGGAAGAGCGGCGTGCGGTGCGGGGCCGGTCGGAGCGCACACTTCTCTCGGTGGCTGGCGGGCAAGAGATTGCTGCGTCGCCGGCATCGGCGTCGAAAGAAGCCGAGCCGAAAAAAGTTGAAGGACTGCACGTGCAAGCATACTAACCTAACCCTAGGTAAGGCATGTTAGAGCGAAAGACAGTAAACTCGAATGAGCCAAGAAAGAGCGGCGTGCGGTGCGGGGTCGATCGGAGCGCACACTTCTCTCGGTGGCTGGCGGGCGAGAGATTGCTGCGTCGCCGGCATCGGCGTCGAAAGAAGCCGAGCCGAAAAAAGTTGAAGGACTGCACGTGCAAGCATACTAACCTAATCCTAGGTAAGGCATGTTAGAGCGAAAGACAGTAGACTCGAATGAACCAAGAAAGAGCGGCGTGCGGTGCGGGGCCGGTCGGAGCGCACACTTCTCTCGGTGGCTGGCGGGCGAGAGATTGCTGCGTCGCCGGCATCGGCGTCGAAAGAAGCCGAGCCGAAAAAAGTTGAAGGACTGCACGTGCAAGCATACTAACCTAACCCTAGGTAAGGCATGTTAGAGCGAAAGACAGTAAACTCGAATGAGCCAAGAAAGAGCGGCGTGTGGTGCGGGGCCGGTCGGAGCGCACACTTCTCTCGGTGGCTGGCGGGCGAGAGATTGCTTCGTCGCCGGCATCGGCGTCGAAAGAAGCCGAGCCGAAAAAAGTTGAAGGACTGCACGTGCAAGCATACTAACCCAACCCTAGGTAAGGCATGTTAGAGCGAAAGACAGTAAACTCGAATGAGCCAAGAAAGAGCGGCGTGCGGTGCGGGGCCGGTCGGAGCGCACACTTCTCTCGGTGGCTGGCGGGCGAGAGATTGCTGCGTCGCCGGCATCGGCGTCGAAAGAAGCCGAGCCGAAACAAGTTGAAGGACTGCACGTGCAAGCATACTAACCTAACCCTAGGTAAGGCATGTTAGAGCGAAAGACAGTAAACTCGAATGAGCCAAGAAAGAGCGGCGTGCGGTGCGGGGCCGGTCGGAGCGCACACTTCTCTCGGTGGCTGGCGGGCGAGAGATTGCTGCGTCGCCGGCATCGGCGTCGAAAGAAGCCGAGCGGAAAAAAGTTGAAGGATTGCACGTGCAAGCATACTAACCTAACCCTAGGTAAGGCATGTTAGAGCGAAAGACAGTAAACTCGAATTAGCCAAGAAAGAGCGGCGTGCGGTGCGGGGCCGGTCGGAGCGCACACTTTTCTCGGTGGCTGGCGGGCGAGAGATTGCTGCGTCGCCGGCATCGGCGTCGAAAGAAGCCGAGCCGAAAAAAGTTGAAGGACTGCACGTGCAAGCATACTAACCTAACCCTAGGTAAGGCATGTTAGAGCGAAAGACAGTAAACTCGAATTAGCCAAGAAAGAGCGGCGTGCGGTGCGGGGCCGGTCGGAGCGCACACTTCTCTCGGTGGCTGGCGGGCGAGAGATTGCTGCGTCGCCGGCATCGGCGTCGAAAGAAGCCGAGCCGAAAAAAGTTGAAGGACTGCACGTGCAAGCATACTAACCTAACCCTAGGTAAGGCATGTTAGAGCGAAAGACAGTAAACTCGAATGAGCCAAGAAAGAGCGGCGTGCGGTGCGGGGCCGGTCGGAGCGCACACTTCTCTCGGTGGCTGGCGGGCGAGAGATTGCTGCGTCGCCGGCATCGGCGTCGAAAGAAGCCGAGCCGAAAAAAGTTGAAGGACTGCACGTGCAAGCATACTAACCTAACCCTAGGTAAGGCATGTTAGAGCGAAAGACAGTAAACTCGAATTAGCCAAGAAAGAGCGGCGTGCGGTGCGGGGCCGGTCGGAGCGCACACTTTTCTCGGTGGCTGGCGGGCGAGAGATTGCTGCGTCGCCGGCATCGGCGTCGAAAGAAGCCGAGCCGAAAAAAGTTGAAGGACTGCACGTGCAAGCATACTAACCTAACCCTAGGTAAGGCATGTTAGAGCGAAAGACAGTAAACTCGAATGAGCCAAGAAAGAGCGGCGTGCGGTGCGGGGCCGGTCGGAGCGCACACTTCTCTCGGTGGCTGGCGGGCGAGAGATTGCTGCGTCGCCGGCATCGGCGTCGAAAGAAGCCGAGCCGAAAAAAGTTGAAGGACTGCACGTGCAAGCATACCAACCTAACCCTAGGTAAGGCATGTTAGAGCGAAAGACAGTAAACTCGAATGAGCCAAGAAAGAGCGGCGTGTGGTGCGGGGCCGGTCGGAGCGCACACTTCTCTCGGTGGCTGGCGGGCGAGAGATTGCTGCGTCGCCGGCATCGGCGTCGAAAGAAGCCGAGCCGAAAAAAGTTGAAGGACTGCACGTGCAAGCATACTAACCTAACACTAGGTAAGGCATGTTAGAGCGAAAGACAGTAAACTCGATTGAGCCAAGAAAGAGCGGCGTGCGGTGCGGGGCCGGTCGGAGCGCACACTTTTCTCGGTGGCTGGCGGGCGCCGACTGCACGTGCAAGCATACCAACCTAACCCTAGGTAAGGCATGTTAGAGCGAAAGACAGTAAACTCGAATGAGCCAAGAAAGAGCGGCGTGTGGTGCGGGGCCGGTCGGAGCGCACACTTCTCTCGGTGGCTGGCGGGCGAGAGATTGCTGCGTCGCCGGCATCGGCGTCGAAAGAAGCCGAGCCGAAAAAAGTTGAAGGACTGCACGTGCAAGCATACTAACCTAACACTAGGTAAGGCATGTTAGAGCGAAAGACAGTAAACTCGAATGAGCCAAGAAAGAGCGGCGTGCGGTGCGGGGCCGGTCGGAGCGCACACTTCTCTCGGTGGCTGGCGGGCGAGAGATTGCTTCGTCGCCGGCATCGGCGTCGAAAGAAGCCGAGCCGAAAAAAGTTGAAGGACTGCACGTGCAAGCATACTAACCTAACCCTAGGTAAGGCATGTTAGAGCGAAAGACAGTAAACTCGAATGAGCCAAGAAAGAGCGGCGTGCGGTGCGGAGCCGGTCGGAGCGCACACTTCTCTCGGTGGCTGGCGGGCGAGAGATTGCTGCGTTGCCGGCATCGGCGTCGAATAAAGCCGAGCCGAAAAAAGTTGAAGGACTGCACGTGCAAGCATACTAACCTAACCCTAGAAAAGGCATGTTAGAGCGAAAGACAGTAAACTCGAATGAGCCAAGAAAGAGCGGCGTGCGGTGCGGGGCCGGTCGGAGCGCACACTTCTCTCGGTGGCTGGCGGGCGAGAGATTGCTGCGTCGCCGGCATCGGCGTCGAAAGAAGCCGAGCCGAAAAAAGTTGAAGGACTGCACGTGCAAGCATACTAACCTAACCATAGGTAAGGCATGTTAGAGCGAAAGACAGTAAACTCGAATTAGCCAAGAAAGAGCGGCGTGCGGTGCGGGGCCGGTCGGAGCGCACACTTTTCTCGGTGGCTGGCGGGCGAGAGATTGCTGCGTCGCCGGCATCGGCGTCGGAAGAAGCCGAGCCGAAAAAAGTTGAAGGACTGCACGTGCAAGCATACTAACCTAACCCTAGGTAAGGCATGTTAGAGCGAAGGACAGTAAACTCGAATTAGCCAAGAAAGAGCGGCGTGCGGTGCGGGGCCGGTCGGAGCGCACACTTCTCTCGGTGGCTGGCGGGCGAGAGATTGCTGCGTCGCCGGCATCGGCGTCGAAAGAAGCCGAGCCGAAAAAAGTTGAAGGACTGCACGTGCAAGCATACTAACCTAACCCTAGAAAAGGCATGTTAGAGCGAAAGACAGTAAACTCGAATGAGCCAAGAAAGAGCGGCGTGCGGTGCGGGGCCGGTCGGAGCGCACACTTCTCTCGGTGGCTGGCGGGCGAGAGATTGCTGCGTCGCCGGCATCGGCGTCGAAAGAAGCCGAGCCGAAAAAAGTTGAAGGACTGCACGTGCAAGCATACTAACCTAACCATAGGTAAGGCATGTTAGAGCGAAAGACAGTAAACTCGAATTAGCCAAGAAAGAGCGGCGTGCGGTGCGGGGCCGGTCGGAGCGCACACTTTTCTCGGTGGCTGGCGGGCGAGAGATTGCTGCGTCGCCGGCATCGGCGTCGGAAGAAGCCGAGCCGAAAAAAGTTGAAGGACTGCACGTGCAAGCATACTAACCTAACCCTAGGTAAGGCATGTTAGAGCGAAGGACAGTAAACTCGAATTAGCCAAGAAAGAGCGGCGTGCGGTGCGGGGCCGGTCGGAGCGCACACTTCTCTCGGTGGCTGGCGGGCGAGAGATTGCTGCGTCGCCGGCATCGGCGTCGAAAGAAGCCGAGCCGAAAAAAGTTGAAGGACTGCACGTGCAAGCATACTAACCTAACCCTAGTTAAGGCATGTTAGAGCGAAAGACAGTAAACTCGAATGAGCCAAGAAAGAGCGGCGTGCGGTGCGGGGTCGGTCGGAGCGCACACTTCTCTCGGTGGCTGGCGGGCGAGAGATTGCTGCGTCGCCGGCATCGGCGTCGAAAGAAGCCGAGCCGAAAAAAGTTGAAGGACTGCACGTGCAAGCATACTAACCTAACACTAGGTAAGGCATGTTAGAGCGAAAGACAGTAAACTCGATTGAGCCAAGAAAGAGCGGCGTGCGGTGCGGGGCCGGTCGGAGCGCACACTTTTCTCGGTGGCTGGCGGGCGCCGACTGCACGTGCAAGCATACCAACCTAACCCTAGGTAAGGCATGTTAGAGCGAAAGACAGTAAACTCGAATGAGCCAAGAAAGAGCGGCGTGTGGTGCGGGGCCGGTCGGAGCGCACACTTCTCTCGGTGGCTGGCGGGCGAGAGATTGCTGCGTCGCCGGCATCGGCGTCGAAAGAAGCCGAGCCGAAAAAAGTTGAAGGACTGCACGTGCAAGCATACTAACCTAACACTAGGTAAGGCATGTTAGAGCGAAAGACAGTAAACTCGAATGAGCCAAGAAAGAGCGGCGTGCGGTGCGGGGCCGGTCGGAGCGCACACTTCTCTCGGTGGCTGGCGGGCGAGAGATTGCTTCGTCGCCGGCATCGGCGTCGAAAGAAGCCGAGCCGAAAAAAGTTGAAGGACTGCACGTGCAAGCATACTAACCTAACCCTAGGTAAGGCATGTTAGAGCGAAAGACAGTAAACTCGAATGAGCCAAGAAAGAGCGGCGTGCGGTGCGGAGCCGGTCGGAGCGCACACTTCTCTCGGTGGCTGGCGGGCGAGAGATTGCTGCGTTGCCGGCATCGGCGTCGAATAAAGCCGAGCCGAAAAAAGTTGAAGGACTGCACGTGCAAGCATACTAACCTAACCCTAGAAAAGGCATGTTAGAGCGAAAGACAGTAAACTCGAATGAGCCAAGAAAGAGCGGCGTGCGGTGCGGGGCCGGTCGGAGCGCACACTTCTCTCGGTGGCTGGCGGGCGAGAGATTGCTGCGTCGCCGGCATCGGCGTCGAAAGAAGCCGAGCCGAAAAAAGTTGAAGGACTGCACGTGCAAGCATACTAACCTAACCATAGGTAAGGCATGTTAGAGCGAAAGACAGTAAACTCGAATTAGCCAAGAAAGAGCGGCGTGCGGTGCGGGGCCGGTCGGAGCGCACACTTTTCTCGGTGGCTGGCGGGCGAGAGATTGCTGCGTCGCCGGCATCGGCGTCGGAAGAAGCCGAGCCGAAAAAAGTTGAAGGACTGCACGTGCAAGCATACTAACCTAACCCTAGGTAAGGCATGTTAGAGCGAAGGACAGTAAACTCGAATTAGCCAAGAAAGAGCGGCGTGCGGTGCGGGGCCGGTCGGAGCGCACACTTCTCTCGGTGGCTGGCGGGCGAGAGATTGCTGCGTCGCCGGCATCGGCGTCGAAAGAAGCCGAGCCGAAAAAAGTTGAAGGACTGCACGTGCAAGCATACTAACCTAACCCTAGAAAAGGCATGTTAGAGCGAAAGACAGTAAACTCGAATGAGCCAAGAAAGAGCGGCGTGCGGTGCGGGGCCGGTCGGAGCGCACACTTCTCTCGGTGGCTGGCGGGCGAGAGATTGCTGCGTCGCCGGCATCGGCGTCGAAAGAAGCCGAGCCGAAAAAAGTTGAAGGACTGCACGTGCAAGCATACTAACCTAACCATAGGTAAGGCATGTTAGAGCGAAAGACAGTAAACTCGAATTAGCCAAGAAAGAGCGGCGTGCGGTGCGGGGCCGGTCGGAGCGCACACTTTTCTCGGTGGCTGGCGGGCGAGAGATTGCTGCGTCGCCGGCATCGGCGTCGGAAGAAGCCGAGCCGAAAAAAGTTGAAGGACTGCACGTGCAAGCATACTAACCTAACCCTAGGTAAGGCATGTTAGAGCGAAGGACAGTAAACTCGAATTAGCCAAGAAAGAGCGGCGTGCGGTGCGGGGCCGGTCGGAGCGCACACTTCTCTCGGTGGCTGGCGGGCGAGAGATTGCTGCGTCGCCGGCATCGGCGTCGAAAGAAGCCGAGCCGAAAAAAGTTGAAGGACTGCACGTGCAAGCATACTAACCTAACCCTAGGTAAGGCATGTTAGAGCGAAAGACAGTAAACTCGAATGAGCCAAGAAAGAGCGGCGTGCGGTGCGGGGTCGGTCGGAGCGCACACTTCTCTCGGTGGCTGGCGGGCGAGAGATTGCTGCGTCGCCGGCATCGGCGTCGAAAGAAGCCGAGCCGAAAAAAGTTGAAGGACTGCACGTGCAAGCATACCAACCTAACCCTAGGTAAGGCATGTTAGAGCGAAAGACAGTAAACTCGAATGAGCCAAGAAAGAGCGGCGTGCGGTGCGGGGTCGGTCGGAGCGCACACTTCTCTCGGTGGCTGGCGGGCGAGAGATTGCTGCGTCGCCGGCATCGCCGTCGAAAGAAGCCGAGCCGAAAAAAGTTGAAGGACTGCACGTGCAAGCATACTAACCTAACCCTAGGTAAGGCATGTTAGAGCGAAAGACAGTAAACTCGAATGAGCCAAGGAAGAGCGGCGTGCGGTGCGGGGCCGGTCGGAGCGCACACTTCTCTCGGTGGCTGGCGGGCAAGAGATTGCTGCGTCGCCGGCATCGGCGTCGAAAGAAGCCGAGCCGAAAAAAGTTGAAGGACTGCACGTGCAAGCATACTAACCTAACCCTAGGTAAGGCATGTTAGAGCGAAAGACAGTAAACTCGAATGAGCCAAGAAAGAGCGGCGTGCGGTGCGGGGTCGGTCGGAGCGCACACTTCTCTCGGTGGCTGGCGGGCGAGAGATTGCTGCGTCGCCGGCATCGGCGTCGAAAGAAGCCGAGCCGAAAAAAGTTGAAGGACTGCACGTGCAAGCATACTAACCTAATCCTAGGTAAGGCATGTTAGAGCGAAAGACAGTAGACTCGAATGAACCAAGAAAGAGCGGCGTGCGGTGCGGGGCCGGTCGGAGCGCACACTTCTCTCGGTGGCTGGCGGGCGAGAGATTGCTGCGTCGCCGGCATCGGCGTCGAAAGAAGCCGAGCCGAAAAAAGTTGAAGGACTGCAAGTGCAAGCATACTAACCTAACCCTAGGTAAGGCATGTTAGAGCGAAAGACAGTAAACTCGAATGAGCCAAGAAAGAGCGGCGTGCGGTGCGGGGCCGGTCGGAGCGCACACTTCTCTCGGTGGCTGGCGGGCGAGAGATTGCTTCGTCGCCGGCATCGGCGTCGAAAGAAGCCGAGCCGAAAAAAGTTGAAGGACTGCACGTGCAAGCATACTAACCCAACCCTAGGTAAGGCATGTTAGAGCGAAAGACAGTAAACTCGAATGAGCCAAGAAAGAGCGGCGTACGGTGCGGGGCCGGTCGGAGCGCACACTTCTCTCGGTGGCTGGCGGGCGAGAGATTGCTGCGTCGCCGGCATCGGCGTCGAAAGAAGCCGAGCCGAAACAAGTTGAAGGACTGCACGTGCAAGCATACTAACCTAACCCTAGGTAAGGCATGTTAGAGCGAAAGACAGTAAACTCGAATGAGCCAAGAAAGAGCGGCGTGCGGTGCGGGGCCGGTCGGAGCGCACACTTCTCTCGGTGGCTGGCGGGCGAGAGATTGCTGCGTCGCCGGCATCGGCGTCGAAAGAAGCCGAGCGGAAAAAAGTTGAAGGACTGCACGTGCAAGCATACTAACCTAACCCTAGGTAAGGCATGTTAGAGCGAAAGACAGTAAACTCGAATTAGCCAAGAAAGAGCGGCGTGCGGTGCGGGGCCGGTCGGAGCGCACACTTTTCTCGGTGGCTGGCGGGCGAGAGATTGCTGCGTCGCCGGCATCGGCGTCGAAAGAAGCCGAGCCGAAAAAAGTTGAAGGACTGCACGTGCAAGCATACTAACCTAACCCTAGGTAAGGCATGTTAGAGCGAAAGACAGTAAACTCGAATTAGCCAAGAAAGAGCGGCGTGCGGTGCGGGGCCGGTCGGAGCGCACACTTCTCTCGGTGGCTGGCGGGCGAGAGATTGCTGCGTCGCCGGCATCGGCGTCGAAAGAAGCCGAGCCGAAAAAAGTTGAAGGACTGCACGTGCAAGCATACTAACCTAACCCTAGGTAAGGCATGTTAGAGCGAAAGACAGTAAACTCGAATGAGCCAAGAAAGAGCGGCGTGCGGTGCGGGGCCGGTCGGAGCGCACACTTCTCTCGGTGGCTGGCGGGCGAGAGATTGCTGCGTCGCCGGCATCGGCGTCGAAAGAAGCCGAGCCGAAAAAAGTTGAAGGACTGCACGTGCAAGCATACTAACCTAACCCTAGGTAAGGCATGTTAGAGCGAAAGACAGTAAACTCGAATTAGCCAAGAAAGAGCGGCGTGCGGTGCGGGGCCGGTCGGAGCGCACACTTTTCTCGGTGGCTGGCGGGCGAGAGATTGCTGCGTCGCCGGCATCGGCGTCGAAAGAAGCCGAGCCGAAAAAAGTTGAAGGACTGCACGTGCAAGCATACTAACCTAACCCTAGGTAAGGCATGTTAGAGCGAAAGACAGTAAACTCGAATGAGCCAAGAAAGAGCGGCGTGCGGTGCGGGGCCGGTCGGAGCGCACACTTCTCTCGGTGGCTGGCGGGCGAGAGATTGCTGCGTCGCCGGCATCGGCGTCGAAAGAAGCCGAGCCGAAAAAAGTTGAAGGACTGCACGTGCAAGCATACCAACCTAACCCTAGGTAAGGCATGTTAGAGCGAAAGACAGTAAACTCGAATGAGCCAAGAAAGAGCGGCGTGTGGTGCGGGGCCGGTCGGAGCGCACACTTCTCTCGGTGGCTGGCGGGCGAGAGATTGCTGCGTCGCCGGCATCGGCGTCGAAAGAAGCCGAGCCGAAAAAAGTTGAAGGACTGCACGTGCAAGCATACTAACCTAACACGAGGTAAGGCATGTTAGAGCGAAAGACAGTAAACTCGATTGAGCCAAGAAAGAGCGGCGTGCGGTGCGGGGCCGGTCGGAGCGCACACTTTTCTCGGTGGCTGGCGGGCGCCGACTGCACGTGCAAGCATACCAACCTAACCCTAGGTAAGGCATGTTAGAGCGAAAGACAGTAAACTCGAATGAGCCAAGAAAGAGCGGCGTGTGGTGCGGGGCCGGTCGGAGCGCACACTTCTCTCGGTGGCTGGCGGGCGAGAGATTGCTGCGTCGCCGGCATCGGCGTCGAAAGAAGCCGAGCCGAAAAAAGTTGAAGGACTGCACGTGCAAGCATACTAACCTAACACTAGGTAAGGCATGTTAGAGCGAAAGACAGTAAACTCGATTGAGCCAAGAAAGAGCGGCGTGCGGTGCGGGGCCGGTCGGAGCGCACACTTTTCTCGGTGGCTGGCGGGCGCCGACTGCACGTGCAAGCATACCAACCTAACCCTAGGTAAGGCATGTTAGAGCGAAAGACAGTAAACTCGAATGAGCCAAGAAAGAGCGGCGTGTGGTGCGGGGCCGGTCGGAGCGCACACTTCTCTCGGTGGCTGGCGGGCGAGAGATTGCTGCGTCGCCGGCATCGGCGTCGAAAGAAGCCGAGCCGAAAAAAGTTGAAGGACTGCACGTGCAAGCATACTAACCTAACACTAGGTAAGGCATGTTAGAGCGAAAGACAGTAAACTCGAATGAGCCAAGAAAGAGCGGCGTGCGGTGCGGGGCCGGTCGGAGCGCACACTTCTCTCGGTGGCTGGCGGGCGAGAGATTGCTTCGTCGCCGGCATCGGCGTCGAAAGAAGCCGAGCCGAAAAAAGTTGAAGGACTGCACGTGCAAGCATACTAACCTAACCCTAGGTAAGGCATGTTAGAGCGAAAGACAGTAAACTCGAATGAGCCAAGAAAGAGCGGCGTGCGGTGCGGAGCCGGTCGGAGCGCACACTTCTCTCGGTGGCTGGCGGGCGAGAGATTGCTGCGTTGCCGGCATCGGCGTCGAATAAAGCCGAGCCGAAAAAAGTTGAAGGACTGCACGTGCAAGCATACTAACCTAACCCTAGAAAAGGCATGTTAGAGCGAAAGACAGTAAACTCGAATGAGCCAAGAAAGAGCGGCGTGCGGTGCGGGGTCGGTCGGAGCGCACACTTCTCTCGGTGGCTGGCGGGCGAGAGATTGCTGCGTCGCCGGCATCGGCGTCGGAAGAAGCCGAGCCGAAAAAAGTTGAAGGACTGCACGTGCAAGCATACTAACCTAACCCTAGGTAAGGCATGTTAGAGCGAAAGACAGTAGACTCGAATGAACCAAGAAAGAGCGGCGTGCGGTGCGGGGCCGGTCGGAGCGCACACTTCTCTCGGTGGCTGGCGGGCGAGAGATTGCTGCGTCGCCGGCATCGGCGTCGAAAGAAGCCGAGCCGAAAAAAGTTGAAGGACTGCACGTGCAAGCATACTAACCTAACCCTAGGTAAGGCATGTTAGAGCGAAAGACAGTAAACTCGAATGAGCCAAGAAAGAGCGGCGTGCGGTGCGGGGCCGGTCGGAGCGCACACTTCTCTCGGTGGCTGGCGGGCGAGAGATTGCTTCGTCGCCGGCATCGGCGTCGAAAGAAGCCGAGCCGAAAAAAGTTGAAGGACTGCACGTGCAAGCATACTAACCCAACCCTAGGTAAGGCATGTTAGAGCGAAAGACAGTAAACTCGAATGAGCCAAGAAAGAGCGGCGTGCGGTGCGGGGCCGGTCGGAGCGCACACTTCTCTCGGTGGCTGGCGGGCGAGAGATTGCTGCGTCGCCGGCATCGGCGTCGAAAGAAGCCGAGCCGAAAAAAGTTGAAGGACTGCACGTGCAAGCATACTAACCTAACCCTAGGTAAGGCATGTTAGAGCGAAAGACAGTAAACTCGAATGAGCCAAGAAAGAGCGGCGTGCGGTGCGGGGCCGGTCGGAGCGCACACTTCTCTCGGTGGCTGGCGGGCGAGAGATTGCTGCGTCGCCGGCATCGGCGTCGAAAGAAGCCGAGCCGAAAAAAGTTGAAGGACTGCACGTGCAAGCATACTAACCTAACCCTAGGTAAGGCATGTTAGAGCGAAAGACAGTAAACTCGAATGAGCCAAGAAAGAGCGGCGTGCGGTGCGGGGTCGGTCGGAGCGCACACTTCTCTCGGTGGCTGGCGGGCGAGAGATTGCTGCGTCGCCGGCATCGGCGTCGGAAGAAGCCGAGCCGAAAAAAGTTGAAGGACTGCACGTGCAAGCATACTAACCTAACCCTAGGTAAGGCATGTTAGAGCGAAAGACAGTAGACTCGAATGAACCAAGAAAGAGCGGCGTGCGGTGCGGGGCCGGTCGGAGCGCACACTTCTCTCGGTGGCTGGCGGGCGAGAGATTGCTGCGTCGCCGGCATCGGCGTCGAAAGAAGCCGAGCCGAAAAAAGTTGAAGGACTGCACGTGCAAGCATACTAACCTAACCCTAGGTAAGGCATGTTAGAGCGAAAGACAGTAAACTCGAATGAGCCAAGAAAGAGCGGCGTGCGGTGCGGGGCCGGTCGGAGCGCACACTTCTCTCGGTGGCTGGCGGGCGAGAGATTGCTTCGTCGCCGGCATCGGCGTCGAAAGAAGCCGAGCCGAAAAAAGTTGAAGGACTGCACGTGCAAGCATACTAACCCAACCCTAGGTAAGGCATGTTAGAGCGAAAGACAGTAAACTCGAATGAGCCAAGAAAGAGCGGCGTGCGGTGCGGGGCCGGTCGGAGCGCACACTTCTCTCGGTGGCTGGCGGGCGAGAGATTGCTGCGTCGCCGGCATCGGCGTCGAAAGAAGCCGAGCCGAAAAAAGTTGAAGGACTGCACGTGCAAGCATACTAACCTAACCCTAGGTAAGGCATGTTAGAGCGAAAGACAGTAAACTCGAATGAGCCAAGAAAGAGCGGCGTGCGGTGCGGGGTCGGTCGGAGCGCACACTTCTCTCGGTGGCTGGCGGGCGAGAGATTGCTGCGTCGCCGGCATCGGCGTCGAAAGAAGCCGAGCCGAAAAAAGTTGAAGGACTGCACGTGCAAGCATACCAACCTAACCCTAGGTAAGGCATGTTAGAGCGAAAGACAGTAAACTCGAATGAGCCAAGAAAGAGCGGCGTGTGGTGCGGGGCCGGTCGGAGCGCACACTTCTCTCGGTGGCTGGCGGGCGAGAGATTGCTGCGTCGCCGGCATCGGCGTCGAAAGAAGCCGAGCCGAAAAAAGTTGAAGGACTGCACGTGCAAGCATACTAACCTAACACTAGGTAAGGCATGTTAGAGCGAAAGACAGTAAACTCGATTGAGCCAAGAAAGAGCGGCGTGCGGTGCGGGGCCGGTCGGAGCGCACACTTTTCTCGGTGGCTGGCGGGCGCCGACTGCACGTGCAAGCATACCAACCTAACCCTAGGTAAGGCATGTTAGATCGAAAGACAGTAAACTCGAATGAGCCAAGAAAGAGCGGCGTGTGGTGCGGGGCCGGTCGGAGCGCACACTTCTCTCGGTGGCTGGCGGGCGAGAGATTGCTGCGTCGCCGGCATCGGCGTCGAAAGAAGCCGAGCCGAAAAAAGTTGAAGGACTGCACGTGCAAGCATACTAACCTAACACTAGGTAAGGCATGTTAGAGCGAAAGACAGTAAACTCGAATGAGCCAAGAAAGAGCGGCGTGCGGTGCGGGGCCGGTCGGAGCGCACACTTCTCTCGGTGGCTGGCGGGCGAGAGATTGCTTCGTCGCCGGCATCGGCGTCGAAAGAAGCCGAGCCGAAAAAAGTTGAAGGACTGCACGTGCAAGCATACTAACCTAACCCTAGGTAAGGCATGTTAGAGCGAAAGACAGTAAACTCGAATGAGCCAAGAAAGAGCGGCGTGAGGTGCGGGGCCGGTCGGAGCGCACACTTCTCTCGGTGGCTGGCGGGCGAGAGATTGCTGCGTCGCCGGCATCGGCGTCGAAAGAAGCCGAGCCGAAAAAAGTTGAAGGACTGCACGTGCAAGCATACTAACCTAACCCTAGAAAAGGCATGTTAGAGCGAAAGACAGTAAACTCGAATGAGCCAAGAAAGAGCGGCGTGCGGTGCGGGGCCGGTCGGAGCGCACACTTCTCTCGGTGGCTGGCGGGCGAGAGATTGCTGCGTCGCCGGCATCGGCGTCGAAAGAAGCCGAGCCGAAAAAAGTTGAAGGACTGCACGTGCAAGCATACTAACCTAACCCTAGGTAAGGCATGTTAGAGCGAAAGACAGTAAACTCGAATTAGCCAAGAAAGAGCGGCGTGCGGTGCGGGGCCGGTCGGAGCGCACACTTTTCTCGGTGGCTGGCGGGCGAGAGATTGCTGCGTCGCCGGCATCGGCGTCGGAAGAAGCCGAGCCGAAAAAAGTTGAAGGACTGCACGTGCAAGCATACTAACCTAACCCTAGGTAAGGCATGTTAGAGCGAAAGACAGTAAACTCGAATTAGCCAAGAAAGAGCGGCGTGCGGTGCGGGGCCGGTCGGAGCGCACACTTTTCTCGGTGGCTGGCGGGCGAGAGATTGCTGCGTCGCCTGCATCGGCGTCGGAAGAAGCCGAGCCGAAAAAAGTTGAAGGACTGCACGTGCAAGCATACTAACCTAACCCTAGGTAAGGCATGTTAGAGCGAAAGACAGTAAACTCGAATGAGCCAAGAAAGAGCGGCGTGCGGTGCGGGGCCGGTCAGAGCGCACACTTCTTTCGCTGGCTGGCGGGCGAGAGATTGCTTCGTCGCCGGCATCGGCGTCGAAAGAAGCCGAGCCGAAAAAAGTTGAAGGACTGCACGTGCAAGCATACTAACCTAACCCTAGGTAAGGCATGTTAGGGCGAAAGACAGTAAACTCGAATGAGCCAAGAAAGAGCGGCGTGCGGTGCGGGGCCGGTCGGAGCGCACACTTCTCTCGGTGGCTGGCGGGCGAGAGATTGCTGCGTCGCCGGCATCGGCGTCGAAAGAAGCCGAGCCGAAAAAAGTTGAAGGACTGCACGTGCAGACATACTAACCTAACCCTAGGTAAGGCATGTTAGAGCGAAAGACAGTAAACTCGAATGAGCCAAGAAAGAGCGGCGTGCGGTGCGGGGCCGGTCGGAGCGCACACTTCTCTCGGTGGCTGGCGGGCGAGAGATTTCTGCGTCGCCGGCATCGGCGTCGAAAGAAGCCGAGCCGAAAAAAGTTGAAGGACTGCACGTGCAAGCATACTAACCTAACCCTAGGTAAGGCATGTTAGAGCGAAAGACAGTAAACTCGAATGAGCCAAGAAAGAGCGGCGTGCGGTGCGGGGCCGGTCGGAGCGCACACTTCTCTCGGTGGCTGGCGGGCGAGAGATTGCTGCGTCGCCGGCATCGGCGTCGAAAGAAGCCGAGCCGAAAAAAGTTGAAGGACTGCACGTGCAAGCATACTAACCTAACCCTAGGTAAGGCATGTTAGAGCGAAAGACAGTAAACTCGAATTAGCCAAGAAAGAGCAGCGTGCGGTGCGGGGCCGGTCGGAGCGCACACTTTTCTCGGTGGCTGGCGGGCGAGAGATTGCTGCGTCGCCGGCATCGGCGTCGAAAGAAGCCGAGCCGAAAAAAGTTGAAGGACTGCACGTGCAAGCATACTAACCTAACCCTAGGTAAGGCATGTTAGAGCGAAAGACAGTAAACTCGAATGAGCCAAGAAAGAGCGGCGTGCGGTGCGGGGCCGGTCGGAGCGCACACTTCTCTCGGTGGCTGGCGGGCGAGAGATTGCTGCGTCGCCGGCATCGGCGTCGAAAGAAGCCGAGCCGAAAAAAGTTGAAGGACTGCACGTGCAAGCATACTAACCTAACCCTAGGTAAGGCATGTTAGAGCGAAAGACAGTAAACTCGAATGAGCCAAGAAAGAGCGGCGTGCGGTGCGGGGCCGGTCGGAGCGCACACTTCTCTCGGTGGCTGGCGGGCGAGAGATTGCTGCGTCGCCGGCATCGGCGTCGAAAGAAGCCGAGCCGAAAAAAGTTGAAGGACTGCACGTGCAAGCATACCAACCTAACCCTAGGTAAGGCATGTTAGAGCGAAAGACAGTAAACTCGAATGAGCCAAGAAAGAGCGGCGTGCGGTGCGGGGTCGGTCGGAGCGCACACTTCTCTCGGTGGCTGGCGGGCGAGAGATTGCTGCGTCGCCGGCATCGCCGTCGAAAGAAGCCGATCAGAAAAAAGTTGAAGGACTGCACGTGCAAGCATACTAACCTAACCCTAGGTAAGGCATGCTAGAGCGAAAGACAGTAAACTCGAATGAGCCAAGGAAGAGCGGCGTGCGGTGCGGGGCCGGTCGGAGCGCACACTTCTCTCGGTGGCTGGCGGGCAAGAGATTGCTGCGTCGCCGGCATCGGCGTCGAAAGAAGCCGAGCCGAAAAAAGTTGAAGGACTGCACGTGCAAGCATACTAACCTAACCCTAGGTAAGGCATGTTAGAGCGAAAGACAGTAAACTCGAATGAGCCAAGAAAGAGCGGCGTGCGGTGCGGGGTCGGTCGGAGCGCACACTTCTCTCGGTGGCTGGCGGGCGAGAGATTGCTGCGTCGCCGGCATCGGCGTCGAAAGAAGCCGAGCCGAAAAAAGTTGAAGGACTGCACGTGCAAGCATACTAACCTAACACTAGGTAAGGCATGTTAGAGCGAAAGACAGTAAACTTGATTGAGCCAAGAAAGAGCGGCGTGCGGTGCGGGGCCGGTCGGAGCGCACACTTTTCTCGGTGGCTGGCGGGCGAGAGATTGCTGCGTCGCCGGCATCGGCGTCGAAAGGAGCCGAGCCGTCGCCGGCATCGGCGTCGAAAGAAGCCGAGCCGAAAAAAGTTGAAGGACTGCACGTGCAAGCATACTAACCTAACCCTAGGTAAGGCATGTTAGAGCGAAAGACAGTAAACTCGAATGAGCCAAGAAAGAGCGGCGTGCGGTGCGGGGCCGGCGGAGCGCACACTTCTCTCGGTGGCTGGCGGGCGGGAGATTGCTTCGTCGCCGGCATCGGCGTCGAAAGAAGCCGAGCCGAAAAAAGTTGAATGACTGCACGTGCAAGCATACTAACCTAACCCTAGGTAAGGCATGTTAGAGCGAAAGACAGTAAACTCGAATGAGCCAAGAAAGAGCGGCGTGCGGAGCGGGGCCGGTCGGAGCGCACACTTCTCTCGGTGGCTGGCGGGCGAGAGATTGCTGCGTCGCCGGCATCGGCGTCGAAAGAAGCCGAGCCGAAAAAAGTTGAAGGACTGCACGTGCAAGCATACTAACCTAACCCTAGGTAAGGCATGTTAGAGCGAAAGACAGTAAACTCGAATGAGCCAAGGAAGAGCGGCGTGCGGTGCGGGGCCGGTCGGAGCGCACACTTCACTCGGTGGCTGGCGGGCAAGAGATTGCTGCGTCGCCGGCATCGGCGTCGAAAGAAGCCGAGCCGAAAAAAGTTGAAGGACTGCACGTGCAAGCATACTAACCTAACCCTAGGTAAGGCATGTTAGAGCGAAAGACAGTAAACTCGAATGAGCCAAGAAAGAGCGGCGTGCGGTGCGGGGTCGGTCGGAGCGCACACTTCTCTCGGTGGCTGGCGGGCGAGAGATTGCTGCGTCGCCGGCATCGGCGTCGAAAGAAGCCGAGCCGAAAGAAGTTGAAGGACTGCACGTGCAAGCATACTAACCTAACCCTAGGTAAGGCATGTTAGAGCGAAAGACAGTAGACTCGAATGAGCCAAGAAAGAGCGGCGTGCGGTGCGGGGCCGGTCGGAGCGCACACTTCTCTCAATGGCTGGCGGGCGAGAGATTGCTGCGTCGCCTGCATCGGCGTCGGAAGAAGCCGAGCCGAAAAAAGTTGAAGGACTGCACGTGCAAGCATACTAACCTAACCCTAGGTAAGGCATGTTAGAGCGAAAGACAGTAAACTCGAATGAGCCAAGAAAGAGCGGCGTGCGGTGCGGGGTCGGTCGGAGCGCACACTTCTCTCGGTGGCTGGCGGGCGAGAGATTGCTGCGTCGCCGGCATCGGCGTCGAAAGAAGCCGAGCCGAAAGAAGTTGAAGGACTGCACGTGCAAGCATACTAACCTAACCCTAGGTAAGGCATGTTAGAGCGAAAGACAGTAAACTCGAATGAGCCAAGAAAGAGCGGCGTGCGGTGCGGGGTCGGTCGGAGCGCACACTTCTCTCAATGGCTGGCGGGCGAGAGATTGCTGCGTCGCCTGCATCGGCGTCGGAAGAAGCCGAGCCGAAAAAAGTTGAAGGACTGCACGTGCAAGCATACTAACCTAACCCTAGGTAAGGCATGTTAGAGCAAAAGACAGTAAACTCGAATGAGCCAAGAAAGAGCGGCGTGCGGTGCGGGGGCGGTCGGAGCGCACACTTCTCTCGGTGGCTGGCGGGCGAGAGATTGCTGCGTCGCCGGCATCGGCGTCGAAAGAAGCCGAGCAGAAAAAAGTTGAAGGACTGCACGTGCAAGCATACTAACCTGACCCTAGAAAAGGCATGTTAGAGCGAAAGACAGTAAACTCGAATGAGCCAAGAAAGAGCGGCGTGCGGTGCGGGGCCGGTCGGAGCGCACACTTCTCTCGGTGGCTGGCGGGCGAGAGATTGCTGCGTCGCCGGCATCGGCGTCGAAAGAAGCCGAGCCGAAAAAAGTTGAAGGACTGCACGTGCAAGCATACTAATCTAACCCTAGGTAAGGCATGTTAGAGCGAAAGACAGTAAACTCGAATGAGCCAAGAAAGAGCGGCGTGCGGTGCGGGGCCGGTCGGAGCGCACACTTTTCTCGGTGGCTGGCGGGCGAGAGATTGCTGCGTCGCCGGCATCGGCGTCGAAAGAAGCCGAGCCGAAAAAAGTTGAAGGACTGCACGTGCAAGCATACTAACCTAACCCTAGGTAAGGCATGTTAGAGCGAACGACAGTATACTCGAATGAGCCAAGAAAGAGCGGCGTGCGGTGCGGGGCCGGTCGGATCGCACACTTCTCTCGGTGGCTGGCGGGCGAGAGATTGCTGCGTCGCCGGCATCGGCGTCGAAAGAAGCCGGGCCGAAAAAAGTTGAAGGACTGCACGTGCAAGCATACTAACCTAACCCTAGGTAAGGCATGTTAGAGCGAAAGACAGTAAACTCGAATGAGCCAAGAAAGAGCGGCGTGCGGTGCGGGGTCGGTCGGAGCGCACACTTCTCTCGGTGGCTGGCGGGCGAGAGATTGCTGCGTTGCCGGCATCGGCGTCGAAAGAAGCCGAGCCGAAAAAAGTTGAAGGACTGCACGTGCAAGCATACCAACCTAACCCTAGGTAAGGCATGTTAGAGCGAAAGACAGTAAACTCGAATGAGCCAAGAAAGAGCGGCGTGCGGTGCGGGGTCGGTCGGAGCGCACACTTCTCTCGGTGGCTGGCGGGCGAGAGATTGCTGCGTCGCCGGCATCGCCGTCGAAAGAAGCCGATCCGAAAAAAGTTGAAGGACTGCACGTGCAAGCATACTAACCTAACACTAGGTAAGGCATGTTAGAGCGAAAGACAGTAAACTCGATTGAGCCAAGAAAGAGCGGCGTGCGGTGCGGGGCCGGTCGGAGCGCACACTTTTCTCGGTGGCTGGCGGGCGAGAGATTGCTGCGTCGCCGGCATCGGCGTCGAAAGAAGCCGAGCCGTCGCCGGCATCGGCGTCGAAAGAAGCCGAGCCGAAAAAAGTTGAAGGACTGCACGTGCAAGCATACTAACCTAACCCTAGGTAAGGCATGTTAGAGCGAAAGACAGTAAACTCGAATGAGCCAAGAAAGAGCGGCGTGCGGTGCGGGGCCGGCGGAGCGCACACTTCTCTCGGTGGCTGGCGGGCGGGAGATTGCTTCGTCGCCGGCATCGGCGTCGAAAGAAGCCGAGCCGAAAAAAGTTGAATGACTGCACGTGCAAGCATACTAACCTAACCCTAGGTAAGGCATGTTAGAGCGAAAGACAGTAAACTCGAATGAGCCAAGAAAGAGCGGCGTGCGGAGCGGGGCCGGTCGGAGCGCACACTTCTCTCGGTGGCTGGCGGGCGAGAGATTGCTGCGTCGCCGGCATCGGCGTCGAAAGAAGCCGAGCCGAAAAAAGTTGAAGGACTGCACGTGCAAGCATACTAACCTAACCCTAGGTAAGGCATGTTAGAGCGAAAGACAGTAAACTCGAATGAGCCAAGGAAGAGCGGCGTGCGGTGCGGGGCCGGTCGGAGCGCACACTTCACTCGGTGGCTGGCGGGCAAGAGATTGCTGCGTCGCCGGCATCGGCGTCGAAAGAAGCCGAGCCGAAAAAAGTTGAAGGACTGCACGTGCAAGCATACTAACCTAACCCTAGGTAAGGCATGTTAGAGCGAAAGACAGTAAACTCGAATGAGCCAAGAAAGAGCGGCGTGCGGTGCGGGGTCGGTCGGAGCGCACACTTCTCTCGGTGGCTGGCGGGCGAGAGATTGCTGCGTCGCCGGCATCGGCGTCGAAAGAAGCCGAGCCGAAAGAAGTTGAAGGACTGCACGTGCAAGCATACTAACCTAACCCTAGGTAAGGCATGTTAGAGCGAAAGACAGTAGACTCGAATGAGCCAAGAAAGAGCGGCGTGCGGTGCGGGGCCGGTCGGAGCGCACACTTCTCTCAATGGCTGGCGGGCGAGAGATTGCTGCGTCGCCTGCATCGGCGTCGGAAGAAGCCGAGCCGAAAAAAGTTGAAGGACTGCACGTGCAAGCATACTAACCTAACCCTAGGTAAGGCATGTTAGAGCGAAAGACAGTAAACTCGAATGAGCCAAGAAAGAGCGGCGTGCGGTGCGGGGTCGGTCGGAGCGCACACTTCTCTCGGTGGCTGGCGGGCGAGAGATTGCTGCGTCGCCGGCATCGGCGTCGAAAGAAGCCGAGCCGAAAGAAGTTGAAGGACTGCACGTGCAAGCATACTAACCTAACCCTAGGTAAGGCATGTTAGAGCGAAAGACAGTAAACTCGAATGAGCCAAGAAAGAGCGGCGTGCGGTGCGGGGTCGGTCGGAGCGCACACTTCTCTCAATGGCTGGCGGGCGAGAGATTGCTGCGTCGCCTGCATCGGCGTCGGAAGAAGCCGAGCCGAAAAAAGTTGAAGGACTGCACGTGCAAGCATACTAACCTAACCCTAGGTAAGGCATGTTAGAGCAAAAGACAGTAAACTCGAATGAGCCAAGAAAGAGCGGCGTGCGGTGCGGGGGCGGTCGGAGCGCACACTTCTCTCGGTGGCTGGCGGGCGAGAGATTGCTGCGTCGCCGGCATCGGCGTCGAAAGAAGCCGAGCAGAAAAAAGTTGAAGGACTGCACGTGCAAGCATACTAACCTAACCATAGGTAAGGCATGTTAGAGCGAAAGACAGTAAACTCGAATGAGCCAAGAAAGAGCGGCGTGCGGTGCGGGGCCGGTCGGAGCGCACACTTTTCTCGGTGGCTGGCGGGCGAGAGATTGCTGCGTCGCCGGCATCGGCGTCGAAAGAAGCCGAGCCGAAAAAAGTTGAAGGACTGCACGTGCAAGCATACTAACCTAACCCTAGGTAAGGCATGTTAGAGCGAACGACAGTATACTCGAATGAGCCAAGAAAGAGCGGCGTGCGGTGCGGGGCCGGTCGGAGCGCACACTTCTCTCGGTGGCTGGCGGGCGAGAGATTGCTGCGTCGCCGGCATCGGCGTCGAAAGAAGCCGGGCCGAAAAAAGTTGAAGGACTGCACGTGCAAGCATACTAACCTAACCCTAGGTAAGGCATGTTAGAGCGAAAGACAGTAAACTCGAATGAGCCAAGAAAGAGCGGCGTGCGGTGCGGGGTCGGTCGGAGCGCACACTTCTCTCGGTGGCTGGCGGGCGAGAGATTGCTGCGTTGCCGGCATCGGCGTCGAAAGAAGCCGAGCCGAAAAAAGTTGAAGGACTGCACGTGCAAGCATACCAACCTAACCCTAGGTAAGGCATGTTAGAGCGAAAGACAGTAAACTCGAATGAGCCAAGAAAGAGCGGCGTGCGGTGCGGGGTCGGTCGGAGCGCACACTTCTCTCGGTGGCTGGCGGGCGAGAGATTGCTGCGTCGCCGGCATCGCCGTCGAAAGAAGCCGATCCGAAAAAAGTTGAAGGACTGCACGTGCAAGCATACTAACCTAACCCTAGGTAAGGCATGTTAGAGCGAAAGACAGTAAACTCGAATGAGCCAAGGAAGAGCGGCGTGCGGTGCGGGGCCGGTCGGAGCGCACACTTCTCTCGGTGGCTGGCGGGCAAGAGATTGCTGCGTCGCCGGCATCGGCGTCGAAAGAAGCCGAGCCGAAAAAAGTTGAAGGACTGCACGTGCAAGCATACTAACCTAACCCTAGGTAAGGCATGTTAGAGCGAAAGACAGTAAACTCGAATGAGCCAAGAAAGAGCGGCGTGCGGTGCGGGGTCGGTCGGAGCGCACACTTCTCTCGGTGGCTGGCGGGCGAGAGATTGCTGCGTCGCCGGCATCGGCGTCGAAAGAAGCCGAGCCGAAAAAAGTTGAAGGACTGCACGTGCAAGCATACTAACCTAACACTAGGTAAGGCATGTTAGAGCGAAAGACAGTAAACTCGATTGAGCCAAGAAAGAGCGGCGTGCGGTGCGGGGCCGGTCGGAGCGCACACTTTTCTCGGTGGCTGGCGGGCGAGAGATTGCTGCGTCGCCGGCATCGGCGTCGAAAGAAGCCGAGCCGTCGCCGGCATCGGCGTCGAAAGTAGCCGAGCCCAAAAAAGTTGAAGGACTGCACGTGCAAGCATACTAACCTAACCCTAGGTAAGGCATGTTAGAGCGAAAGACAGTAAACTCGAATGAGCCAAGAAAGAGCGGCGTGCGGTGCGGGGCCGGCGGAGCGCACACTTCTCTCGGTGGCTGGCGGGCGGGAGATTGCTTCGTCGCCGGCATCGGCGTCGAAAGAAGCCGAGCCGAAAAAAGTTGAAGGACTACACGTGCAAGCATACTAACCTAACCCTAGGTAAGGCATGTTAGAGCGAAAGACAGTAAACTCGAATGAGCCAAGAAAGAGCGGCGTGCGGTGCGGGGCCGGTCGGAGCGCACACTTCTCTCGGTGGCTGGCGGGCGAGAGATTGCTGCGTCGCCGGCATCGGCGTCGAAAGAAGCCGAGCCGAAAAAAGTTGAAGGACTGCACGTGCAAGAATACTAACCTAACCCTAGGTAAGGCATGTTAGAGCGAAAGACAGTAAACTCGAATGAGCCAAGGAAGAGCGGCGTGCGGTGCGGGGCCGGTCGGAGCGCACACTTCTCTCGGTGGCTGGCGGGCAAGAGATTGCTGCGTCGCCGGCATCGGTGTCGAAAGAAGCCGAGCCGAAAAAAGTTGAAGGACTGCACGTGCAAGCATACTAACCTAACCCTAGGTAAGGCATGTTAGAGCGAAAGACAGTAAACTCGAATGAGCCAAGAAAGAGCGGCGTGCGGTGCGGGGTCGGTCGGAGCGCACACTTCTCTCGGTGGCTGGCGGGCGAGAGATTGCTGCGTCGCCGGCATCGGCGTCGAAAGAAGCCGAGCCGAAAGAAGTTGAAGGACTGCACGTGCAAGCATACTAACCTAACCCTAGGTAAGGCATGTTAGAGCGAAAGACAGTAGACTCGAATGAGCCAAGAAAGAGCGGCGTGCGGTGCGGGGCCGGTCGGAGCGCACACTTCTCTCAATGGCTGGCGGGCGAGAGATTGCTGCGTCGCCTGCATCGGCGTCGGAAGAAGCCGAGCCAAAAAAAGTTGAAGGACTGCACGTGCAAGCATACTAACCTAACCCTAGGTAAGGCATGTTAGAGCGAAAGACAGTAAACTCGAATGAGCCAAGAAAGAGCGGCGTGCGGTGCGGGGTCGGTCGGAGCGCACACTTCTCTCGGTGGCTGGCGGGCGAGAGATTGCTGCGTCGCCGGCATCGGCGTCGAAAGAAGCCGAGCCGAAAGAAGTTGAAGGACTGCACGTGCAAGCATACTAACCTAACCCTAGGTAAGGCATGTTAGAGCGAAAGACAGTAGACTCGAATGAGCCAAGAAAGAGCGGCGTGCGGTGCGGGGCCGGTCGGAGCGCACACTTCTCTCAATGGCTGGCGGGCGAGAGATTGCTGCGTCGCCTGCATCGTCGTCGGAAGAAGCCGAGCCGAAAAAAGTTGAAGGACTGCACGTGCAAGCATACTAACCTAACCCTAGGTAAGGCATGTTAGAGCGAAAGACAGTAAACTCGAATGAGCCAAGAAAGAGCAGCGTGCGGTGCGGGGCCGGTCGGAGCGCACACTTCTCTCGGTGGCTGGCGGGCGAGAGATTGCTGCGTCGCCGGCATCGGCGTCGAAAGAAGCCGAGCCGAAAAAAGTTGAAGGACTGCACGTGCAAGCATACTAACCTAACCCTAGAAAAGGCATGTTAGAGCGAAAGACAGTAAACTCGAATGAGCCAAGAAAGAGCGGCGTGCGGTGCGGGGCCGGTCGGAGCGCACACTTCTCTCGGTGGCTGGCGGGCGAGAGATTGCTGCGTCGCCGGCATCGGCGTCGAAAGAAGCCGAGCCGAAAAAAGTTGAAGGACTGCACGTGCAAGCATACTAACCTAACTTTAGGTAAGGCATGTTAGAGCGAAAGACAGTAAACTCGAATTAGCCAAGAAAGAGCGGCGTGCGGTGCGGGGCTGGTCGGAGCGCACACTTTTCTCGGTGGCTGGCGGGCGAGAGATTGCTGCGTCGCCGGCATCGGCGTCGAAAGAAGCCGAGCCGAAAAAAGTTGAAGGACTGCACGTGCAAGCATACTAACCTAACCCTAGGTAAGGCATGTTAGAGCGAAAGACAGTAAACTCGAATGAGCCAAGAAAGAGCGGCGTGCGGTGCGGGGCCGGTCGGAGCGCACACTTCTCTCGGTGGCTGGCGGGCGAGAGATTGCTGCGTCGCCGGCATCGGCGTCGAAAGAAGCCGGGCCGAAAAAAGTTGAAGGACTGCACGTGCAAGCATACTAACCTAACCCTAGGTAAGGCATGTTAGAGCGAAAGACAGTAAACTCGAATGAGCCAAGAAAGAGCGGCGTGCGGTGCGGGGTCGGTCGGAGCGCACACTTCTCTCGGTGGCTGGCGGGCGAGAGATTGCTGCGTCGCCGGCATCGGCGTCGAAAGAAGCCGAGCCGAAAAAAGTTGAAGGACTGCACGTGCAAGCATACCAACCTAACCCTAGGTAAGGCATGTTAGAGCGAAAGACAGTAAACTCGAATGAGCCAAGAAAGAGCGGCGTGCGGTGCGGGGTCGGTCGGAGCGCACACTTCTCTCGGTGGCTGGCGGGCGAGAGATTGCTGCGTCGCCGGCATCGCCGTCGAAAGAAGCCGATCCGAAAAAAGTTGAAGGACTGCACGTGCAAGCATACTAACCTAACCCTAGGTAAGGCATGTTAGAGCGAAAGACAGTAAACTCGAATGAGCCAAGGAAGAGCGGCGTGCGGTGCGGGGCCGGTCGGAGCGCACACTTCTCTCGGTGGCTGGCGGGCAAGAGATTGCTGCGTCGCCGGCATCGGCGTCGAAAGAAGCCGAGCCGAAAAAAGTTGAAGGACTGCACGTGCAAGCATACTAACCTAACCCTAGGTGAGGCATGTTAGAGCGAAAGACAGTAAACTCGAATGAGCCAAGAAAGAGCGGCGTGCGGTGCGGGGCCGGTCGGAGCGCACACTTCTCTCGGTGGCTGGCGGGCGAGAGATTGCTGCGTCGCCGGCATCGGCGTCGAAAGAAGCCGAGCCGAAAAAAGTTGAAGGACTGCACGTGCAAGCATACTAACCTAACCCTAGGTAAGGCATGTTAGAGCGAAAGACAGTAAACTCGAATTAGCCAAGAAAGAGCGGCGTGCGGTGCGGGGCCGGTCGGAGCGCACACTTTTCTCGGTGGCTGGCGGGCGAGAGATTGCTGCGTCGCCGGCATCGGCGTCGAAAGAAGCCGAGCCGAAAAAAGTTGAAGGACTGCACGTGCAAGCATACTAACCTAACCCTAGGTAAGGCATGTTAGAGCGAAAGACAGTAAACTCGAATGAGCCAAGAAAGAGCGGCGTGCGGTGCGGGGCCGGTCGGAGCGCACACTTCTCTCGGTGGCTGGCGGGCGAGAGATTGCTGCGTCGCCGGCATCGGCGTCGAAAGAAGCCGAGCCGAAAAAAGTTGAAGGACTGCACGTGCAAGCATACCAACCTAACCCTAGGTAAGACATGTTAGAGCGAAAGACAGTAAACTCGAATGAGCCAAGAAAGAGCGGCGTGTGGTGCGGGGCCGGTCGGAGCGCACACTTCTCTCGGTGGCTGGCGGGCGAGAGATTGCTGCGTCGCCGGCATCGGCGTCGAAAGAAGCCGAGCCGAAAAAAGTTGAAGGACTGCACGTGCAAGCATACTAACCTAACACTAGGTAAGGCATGTTAGAGCGAAAGACAGTAAACTCGATTGAGCCAAGAAAGAGCGGCGTGCGGTGCGGGGCCGGTCGGAGCGCACACTTTTCTCGGTGGCTGGCGGGCGCCGACTGCACGTGCAAGCATACCAACCTAACCCTAGGTAAGGCATGTTAGAGCGAAAGACAGTAAACTCGAATGAGCCAAGAAAGAGCGGCGTGTGGTGCGGGGCCGGTCGGAGCGCACACTTCTCTCGGTGGCTGGCGGGCGAGAGATTGCTGCGTCGCCGGCATCGGCGTCGAAAGAAGCCGAGCCGAAAAAAGTTGAAGGACTGCACGTGCAAGCATACTAACCTAACACTAGGTAAGGCATGTTAGAGCGAAAGACAGTAAACTCGAATGAGCCAAGAAAGAGCGGCGTGCGGTGCGGGGCCGGTCGGAGCGCACACTTCTCTCGGTGGCTGGCGGGCGAGAGATTGCTTCGTCGCCGGCATCGGCGTCGAAAGAAGCCGAGCCGAAAAAAGTTGAAGGACTGCACGTGCAAGCATACTAACCTAACCCTAGGTAAGGCATGTTAGAGCGAAAGACAGTAAACTCGAATGAGCCAAGAAAGAGCGGCGTGCGGTGCGGAGCCGGTCGGAGCGCACACTTCTCTCGGTGGCTGGCGGGCGAGAGATTGCTGCGTTGCCGGCATCGGCGTCGAAAGAAGCCGAGCCGAAAAAAGTTGAAGGACTGCACGTGCAAGCATACTAACCTAACCCTAGAAAAGGCATGTAAGAGCGAAAGACAGTAAACTCGAATGAGCCAAGAAAGAGCGGCGTGCGGTGCGGGGCCGGTCGGAGCGCACACTTCTCTCGGTGGCTGGCGGGCGAGAGATTGCTGCGTCGCCGGCATCGGCGTCGAAAGAAGCCGAGCCGAAAAAAGTTGAAGGACTGCACGTGCAAGCATACTAACCTAACCATAGGTAAGGCATGTTAGAGCGAAAGACAGTAAACTCGAATTAGCCAAGAAAGAGCGGCGTGCGGTGCGGGGCCGGTCGGAGCGCACACTTTTCTCGGTGGCTGGCGGGCGAGAGATTGCTGCGTCGCCGGCATCGGCGTCGGAAGAAGCCGAGCCGAAAAAAGTTGAAGGACTGCACGTGCAAGCATACTAACCTAACCCTAGGTAAGGCATGTTAGAGCGAAGGACAGTAAACTCGAATTAGCCAAGAAAGAGCGGCGTGCGGTGCGGGGCCGGTCGGAGCGCACACTTCTCTCGGTGGCTGGCGGGCGAGAGATTGCTGCGTCGCCGGCATCGGCGTCGAAAGAAGCCGAGCCGAAAAAAGTTGAAGGACTGCACGTGCAAGCATACTAACCTAACCCTAGAAAAGGCATGTTAGAGCGAAAGACAGTAAACTCGAATGAGCCAAGAAAGAGCGGCGTGCGGTGCGGGGCCGGTCGGAGCGCACACTTCTCTCGGTGGCTGGCGGGCGAGAGATTGCTGCGTCGCCGGCATCGGCGTCGAAAGAAGCCGAGCCGAAAAAAGTTGAAGGACTGCACGTGCAAGCATACTAACCTAACCCTAGGTAAGGCATGTTAGAGCGAAAGACAGTAAACTCGAATTAGCCAAGAAAGAGCGGCGTGCGGTGCGGGGCCGGTCGGAGCGCACACTTTTCTCGGTGGCTGGCGGGCGAGAGATTGCTGCGTCGCCGGCATCGGCGTCGAAAGAAGCCGAGCCGAAAAAAGTTGAAGGACTGCACGTGCAATCATACTAACCTAACCCTAGGTAAGGCATGTTAGAGCGAAAGACAGTAAACTCGAATGAGCCAAGAAAGAGCGGCGTGCGGTGCGGGGCCGGTCGGAGCGCACACTTCTCTCGGTGGCTGGCGGGCGAGAGATTGCTGCGTCACCGGCATCGGCGTCGAAAGAAGCCGAGCCGAAAAAAGTTGAAGGACTGCACGTGCAAGCATACTAACCTAACCCTAGGTAAGGCATGTTAGAGCGAAAGACAGTAAACTCGAATGAGCCAAGAAAGAGCGGCGTGCGGTGCGGGGTCGGTCGGAGCGCACACTTCTCTCGGTGGCTGGCGGGCGAGAGATTGCTGCGTCGCCGGCATCGGCGTCGAAAGAAGCCGAGCCGAAAAAAGTTGAAGGACTGCACGTGCAAGCATACCAACCTAACCCTAGGTAAGGCATGTTAGAGCGAAAGACAGTAAACTCGAATGAGCCAAGAAAGAGCGGCGTGCGGTGCGGGGTCGGTCGGAGCGCACACTTCTCTCGGTGGCTGGCGGGCGAGAGATTGCTGCGTCGCCGGCATCGCCGTCGAAAGAAGCCGAGCCGAAAAAAGTTGAAGGACTGCACGTGCAAGCATACTAACCTAACCCTAGGTAAGGCATGTTAGAGCGAAAGACAGTAAACTCGAATGAGCCTAGGAAGAGCGGCGTGCGGTGCGGGGCCGGTCGGAGCGCACACTTCTCTCGGTGGCTGGCGGGCAAGAGATTGCTGCGTCGCCGGCATCGGCGTCGAAAGAAGCCGAGCCGAAAAAAGTTGAAGGACTGCACGTGCAAGCATACTAACCTAACCCTAGGTAAGGCATGTTAGAGCGAAAGACAGTAAACTCGAATGAGCCAAGAAAGAGCGGCGTGCGGTGCGGGGTCGATCGGAGCGCACACTTCTCTCGGTGGCTGGCGGGCGAGAGATTGCTGCGTCGCCGGCATCGGCGTCGAAAGAAGCCGAGCCGAAAAAAGTTGAAGGACTGCACGTGCAAGCATACTAACCTAATCCTAGGTAAGGCATGTTAGAGCGAAAGACAGTAGACTCGAATGAACCAAGAAAGAGCGGCGTGCGGTGCGGGGCCGGTCGGAGCGCACACTTCTCTCGGTGGCTGGCGGGCGAGAGATTGCTGCGTCGCCGGCATCGGCGTCGAAAGAAGCCGAGCCGAAAAAAGTTGAAGGACTGCACGTGCAAGCATACTAACCTAACCCTAGGTAAGGCATGTTAGAGCGAAAGACAGTAAACTCGAATGAGCCAAGAAAGAGCGGCGTGCGGTGCGGGGCCGGTCGGAGCGCACACTTCTCTCGGTGGCTGGCGGGCGAGAGATTGCTTCGTCGCCGGCATCGGCGTCGAAAGAAGCCGAGCCGAAAAAAGTTGAAGGACTGCACGTGCAAGCATACTAACCCAACCCTAGGTAAGGCATGTTAGAGCGAAAGACAGTAAACTCGAATGAGCCAAGAAAGAGCGGCGTGCGGTGCGGGGCCGGTCGGAGCGCACACTTCTCTCGGTGGCTGGCGGGCGAGAGATTGCTGCGTCGCCGGCATCGGCGTCGAAAGAAGCCGAGCCGAAACAAATTGAAGGACTGCACGTGCAAGCATACTAACCTAACCCTAGGTAAGGCATGTTAGAGCGAAAGACAGTAAACTCGAATGAGCCAAGAAAGAGCGGCGTGCGGTGCGGGGCCGGTCGGAGCGCACACTTCTCTCGGTGGCTGGCGGGCGAGAGATTGCTGCGTCGCCGGCATCGGCGTCGAAAGAAGCCGAGCGGAAAAAAGTTGAAGGACTGCACGTGCAAGCATACTAACCTAACCCTAGGTAAGGCATGTTAGAGCGAAAGACAGTAAACTCGAATTAGCCAAGAAAGAGCGGCGTGCGGTGCGGGGCCGGTCGGAGCGCACACTTTTCTCGGTGGCTGGCGGGCGAGAGATTGCTGCGTCGCCGGCATCGGCGTCGAAAGAAGCCGAGCCGAAAAAAGTTGAAGGACTGCACGTGCAAGCATACTAACCTAACCCTAGGTAAGGCATGTTAGAGCGAAAGACAGTAAACTCGAATTAGCCAAGAAAGAGCGGCGTGCGGTGCGGGGCCGGTCGGAGCGCACACTTCTCTCGGTGGCTGGCGGGCGAGAGATTGCTGCGTCGCCGGCATCGGCGTCGAAAGAAGCCGAGCCGAAAAAAGTTGAAGGACTGCACGTGCAAGCATACTAACCTAACCCTAGGTAAGGCATGTTAGAGCGAAAGACAGTAAACTCGAATGAGCCAAGAAAGAGCGGCGTGCGGTGCGGGGCCGGTCGGAGCGCACACTTCTCTCGGTGGCTGGCGGGCGAGAGATTGCTGCGTCGCCGGCATCGGCGTCGAAAGAAGCCGAGCCGAAAAAAGTTGAAGGACTGCACGTGCAAGCATACTAACCTAACCCTAGGTAAGGCATGTTAGAGCGAAAGACAGTAAACTCGAATTAGCCAAGAAAGAGCGGCGTGCGGTGCGGGGCCGGTCGGAGCGCACACTTTTCTCGGTGGCTGGCGGGCGAGAGATTGCTGCGTCGCCGGCATCGGCGTCGAAAGAAGCCGAGCCGAAAAAAGTTGAAGGACTGCACGTGCAAGCATACTAACCTAACCCTAGGTAAGGCATGTTAGAGCGAAAGACAGTAAACTCGAATGAGCCAAGAAAGAGCGGCGTGCGGTGCGGGGCCGGTCGGAGCGCACACTTCTCTCGGTGGCTGGCGGGCGAGAGATTGCTGCGTCGCCGGCATCGGCGTCGAAAGAAGCCGAGCCGAAAAAAGTTGAAGGACTGCACGTGCAAGCATACCAACCTAACCCTAGGTAAGGCATGTTAGAGCGAAAGACAGTAAACTCGAATGAGCCAAGAAAGAGCGGCGTGTGGTGCGGGGCCGGTCGGAGCGCACACTTCTCTCGGTGGCTGGCGGGCGAGAGATTGCTGCGTCGCCGGCATCGGCGTCGAAAGAAGCCGAGCCAAAAAAAGTTGAAGGACTGCACGTGCAAGCATACTAACCTAACACTAGGTAAGGCATGTTAGAGCGAAAGACAGTAAACTCGATTGAGCCAAGAAAGAGCGGCGTGCGGTGCGGGGCCGGTCGGAGCGCACACTTTTCTCGGTGGCTGGCGGGCGCCGACTGCACGTGCAAGCATACCAACCTAACCCTAGGTAAGGCATGTTAGAGCGAAAGACAGTAAACTCGAATGAGCCAAGAAAGAGCGGCGTGTGGTGCGGGGCCGGTCGGAGCGCACACTTCTCTCGGTGGCTGGCGGGCGAGAGATTGCTGCGTCGCCGGCATCGGCGTCGAAAGAAGCCGAGCCGAAAAAAGTTGAAGGACTGCACGTGCAAGCATACTAACCTAACACTAGGTAAGGCATGTTAGAGCGAAAGACAGTAAACTCGAATGAGCCAAGAAAGAGCGGCGTGCGGTGCGGGGCCGGTCGGAGCGCACACTTCTCTCGGTGGCTGGCGGGCGAGAGATTGCTTCGTCGCCGGCATCGGCGTCGAAAGAAGCCGAGCCGAAAAAAGTTGAAGGACTGCACGTGCAAGCATACTAACCTAACCCTAGGTAAGGCATGTTAGAGCGAAAGACAGTAAACTCGAATGAGCCAAGAAAGAGCGGCGTGCGGTGCGGAGCCGGTCGGAGCGCACACTTCTCTCGGTGGCTGGCGGGCGAGAGATTGCTGCGTTGCCGGCATCGGCGTCGAATAAAGCCGAGCCGAAAAAAGTTGAAGGACTGCACGTGCAAGCATACTAACCTAACCCTAGAAAAGGCATGTTAGAGCGAAAGACAGTAAACTCGAATGAGCCAAGAAAGAGCGGCGTGCGGTGCGGGGCCGGTCGGAGCGCACACTTCTCTCGGTGGCTGGCGGGCGAGAGATTGCTGCGTCGCCGGCATCGGCGTCGAAAGAAGCCGAGCCGAAAAAAGTTGAAGGACTGCACGTGCAAGCATACTAACCTAACCATAGGTAAGGCATGTTAGAGCGAAAGACAGTAAACTCGAATTAGCCAAGAAAGAGCGGCGTGCGGTGCGGGGCCGGTCGGAGCGCACACTTTTCTCGGTGGCTGGCGGGCGAGAGATTGCTGCGTCGCCGGCATCGGCGTCGGAAGAAGCCGAGCCGAAAAAAGTTGAAGGACTGCACGTGCAAGCATACTAACCTAACCCTAGGTAAGGCATGTTAGAGCGAAGGACAGTAAACTTGAATTAGCCAAGAAAGAGCGGCGTGCGGTGCGGGGCCGGTCGGAGCGCACACTTCTCTCGGTGGCTGGCGGGCGAGAGATTGCTGCGTCGCCGGCATCGGCGTCGAAAGAAGCCGAGCCGAAAAAAGTTGAAGGACTGCACGTGCAAGCATACTAACCTAACCCTAGAAAAGGCATGTTAGAGCGAAAGACAGTAAACTCGAATGAGCCAAGAAAGAGCGGCGTGCGGTGCGGGGCCGGTCGGAGCGCACACTTCTCTCGGTGGCTGGCGGGCGAGAGATTGCTGCGTCGCCGGCATCGGCGTCGAAAGAAGCCGAGCCGAAAAAAGTTGAAGGACTGCACGTGCAAGCATACTAACCTAACCATAGGTAAGGCATGTTAGAGCGAAAGACAGTAAACTCGAATTAGCCAAGAAAGAGCGGCGTGCGGTGCGGGGCCGGTCGGAGCGCACACTTTTCTCGGTGGCTGGCGGGCGAGAGATTGCTGCGTCGCCGGCATCGGCGTCGGAAGAAGCCGAGCCGAAAAAAGTTGAAGGACTGCACGTGCAAGCATACTAACCTAACCCTAGGTAAGGCATGTTAGAGCGAAGGACAGTAAACTCGAATTAGCCAAGAAAGAGCGGCGTGCGGTGCGGGGCCGGTTGGAGCGCACACTTCTCTCGGTGGCTGGCGGGCGAGAGATTGCTGCGTCGCCGGCATCGGCGTCGAAAGAAGCCGAGCCGAAAAAAGTTGAAGGACTGCACGTGCAAGCATACTAACCTAACCCTAGGTAAGGCATGTTAGAGCGAAAGACAGTAAACTCGAATGAGCCAAGAAAGAGCGGCGTGCGGTGCGGGGTCGGTCGGAGCGCACACTTCTCTCGGTGGCTGGCGGGCGAGAGATTGCTGCGTCGCCGGCATCGGCGTCGAAAGAAGCCGAGCCGAAAAAAGTTGAAGGACTGCACGTGCAAGCATACCAACCTAACCCTAGGTAAGGCATGTTAGAGCGAAAGACAGTAAACTCGAATGAGCCAAGAAAGAGCGGCGTGCGGTGCGGGGTCGGTCGGAGCGCACACTTCTCTCGGTGGCTGGCGGGCGAGAGATTGCTGCGTCGCCGGCATCGCCGTCGAAAGAAGCCGAGCCGAAAAAAGTTGAAGGACTGCACGTGCAAGCATACTAACCTAACCCTAGGTAAGGCATGTTAGAGCGAAAGACAGTAAACTCGAATGAGCCAAGGAAGAGCGGCGTGCGGTGCGGGGCCGGTCGGAGCGCACACTTCTCTCGGTGGCTGGCGGGCAAGAGATTGCTGCGTCGCCGGCATCGGCGTCGAAAGAAGCCGAGCCGAAAAAAGTTGAAGGACTGCACGTGCAAGCATACTAACCTAACCCTAGGTAAGGCATGTTAGAGCGAAAGACAGTAAACTCGAATGAGCCAAGAAAGAGCGGCGTGCGGTGCGGGGTCGGTCGGAGCGCACACTTCTCTCGGTGGCTGGCGGGCGAGAGATTGCTGCGTCGCCGGCATCGGCGTCGAAAGAAGCCGAGCCGAAAAAAGTTGAAGGACTGCACGTGCAAGCATACTAACCTAATCCTAGGTAAGGCATGTTAGAGCGAAAGACAGTAGACTCGAATGAACCAAGAAAGAGCGGCGTGCGGTGCGGGGCCGGTCGGAGCGCACACTTCTCTCGGTGGCTGGCGGGCGAGAGATTGCTGCGTCGCCGGCATCGGCGTCGAAAGAAGCCGAGCCGAAAAAAGTTGAAGGACTGCACGTGCAAGCATACTAACCTAACCCTAGGTAAGGCATGTTAGAGCGAAAGACAGTAAACTCGAATGAGCCAAGAAAGAGCGGCGTGCGGTGCGGGGCCGGTCGGAGCGCACACTTCTCTCGGTGGCTGGCGGGCGAGAGATTGCTTCGTCGCCGGCATCGGCGTCGAAAGAAGCCGAGCCGAAAAAAGTTGAAGGACTGCACGTGCAAGCATACTAACCCAACCCTAGGTAAGGCATGTTAGAGCGAAAGACAGTAAACTCGAATGAGCCAAGAAAGAGCGGCGTGCGGTGCGGGGCCGGTCGGAGCGCACACTTCTCTCGGTGGCTGGCGGGCGAGAGATTGCTGCGTCGCCGGCATCGGCGTCGAAAGAAGCCGAGCCGAAACAAGTTGAAGGACTGCACGTGCAAGCATACTAACCTAACCCTAGGTAAGGCATGTTAGAGCGAAAGACAGTAAACTCGAATGAGCCAAGAAAGAGCGGCGTGCGGTGCGGGGCCGGTCGGAGCGCACACTTCTCTCGGTGGCTGGCGGGCGAGAGATTGCTGCGTCGCCGGCATCGGCGTCGAAAGAAGCCGAGCGGAAAAAAGTTGAAGGACTGCACGTGCAAGCATACTAACCTAACCCTAGGTAAGGCATGTTAGAGCGAAAGACAGTAAACTCGAATTAGCCAAGAAAGAGCGGCGTGCGGTGCGGGGCCGGTCGGAGCGCACACTTTTCTCGGTGGCTGGCGGGCGAGAGATTGCTGCGTCGCCGGCATCGGCGTCGAAAGAAGCCGAGCCGAAAAAAGTTGAAGGACTGCACGTGCAAGCATACTAACCTAACCCTAGGTAAGGCATGTTAGAGCGAAAGACAGTAAACTCGAATTAGCCAAGAAAGAGCGGCGTGCGGTGCGGGGCCGGTCGGAGCGCACACTTCTCTCGGTGGCTGGCGGGCGAGAGATTGCTGCGTCGCCGGCATCGGCGTCGAAAGAAGCCGAGCCGAAAAAAGTTGAAGGACTGCACGTGCAAGCATACTAACCTAACCCTAGGTAAGGCATGTTAGAGCGAAAGACAGTAAACTCGAATGAGCCAAGAAAGAGCGGCGTGCGGTGCGGGGCCGGTCGGAGCGCACACTTCTCTCGGTGGCTGGCGGGCGAGAGATTGCTGCGTCGCCGGCATCGGCGTCGAAAGAAGCCGAGCCGAAAAAAGTTGAAGGACTGCACGTGCAAGCATACTAACCTAACCCTAGGTAAGGCATGTTAGAGCGAAAGACAGTAAACTCGAATTAGCCAAGAAAGAGCGGCGTGCGGTGCGGGGCCGGTCGGAGCGCACACTTTTCTCGGTGGCTGGCGGGCGAGAGATTGCTGCGTCGCCGGCATCGGCGTCGAAAGAAGCCGAGCCGAAAAAAGTTGAAGGACTGCACGTGCAAGCATACTAACCTAACCCTAGGTAAGGCATGTTAGAGCGAAAGACAGTAAACTCGAATGAGCCAAGAAAGAGCGGCGTGCGGTGCGGGGCCGGTCGGAGCGCACACTTCTCTCGGTGGCTGGCGGGCGAGAGATTGCTGCGTCGCCGGCATCGGCGTCGAAAGAAGCCGAGCCGAAAAAAGTTGAAGGACTGCACGTGCAAGCATACCAACCTAACCCTAGGTAAGGCATGTTAGAGCGAAAGACAGTAAACTCGAATGAGCCAAGAAAGAGCGGCGTGTGGTGCGGGGCCGGTCGGAGCGCACACTTCTCTCGGTGGCTGGCGGGCGAGAGATTGCTGCGTCGCCGGCATCGGCGTCGAAAGAAGCCGAGCCGAAAAAAGTTGAAGGACTGCACGTGCAAGCATACTAACCTAACACTAGGTAAGGCATGTTAGAGCGAAAGACAGTAAACTCGATTGAGCCAAGAAAGAGCGGCGTGCGGTGCGGGGCCGGTCGGAGCGCACACTTTTCTCGGTGGCTGGCGGGCGCCGACTGCACGTGCAAGCATACCAACCTAACCCTAGGTAAGGCATGTTAGAGCGAAAGACAGTAAACTCGAATGAGCCAAGAAAGAGCGGCGTGTGGTGCGGGGCCGGTCGGAGCGCACACTTCTCTCGGTGGCTGGCGGGCGAGAGATTGCTGCGTCGCCGGCATCGGCGTCGAAAGAAGCCGAGCCGAAAAAAGTTGAAGGACTGCACGTGCAAGCATACTAACCTAACACTAGGTAAGGCATGTTAGAGCGAAAGACAGTAAACTCGATTGAGCCAAGAAAGAGCGGCGTGCGGTGCGGGGCCGGTCGGAGCGCACACTTTTCTCGGTGGCTGGCGGGCGCCGACTGCACGTGCAAGCATACCAACCTAACCCTAGGTAAGGCATGTTAGAGCGAAAGACAGTAAACTCGAATGAGCCAAGAAAGAGCGGCGTGTGGTGCGGGGCCGGTCGGAGCGCACACTTCTCTCGGTGGCTGGCGGGCGAGAGATTGCTGCGTCGCCGGCATCGGCGTCGAAAGAAGCCGAGCCGAAAAAAGTTGAAGGACTGCACGTGCAAGCATACTAACCTAACACTAGGTAAGGCATGTTAGAGCGAAAGACAGTAAACTCGAATGAGCCAAGAAAGAGCGGCGTGCGGTGCGGGGCCGGTCGGAGCGCACACTTCTCTCGGTGGCTGGCGGGCGAGAGATTGCTTCATCGCCGGCATCGGCGTCGAAAGAAGCCGAGCCGAAAAAAGTTGAAGGACTGCACGTGCAAGCATACTAACCTAACCCTAGGTAAGGCATGTTAGAGCGAAAGACAGTAAACTCGAATGAGCCAAGAAAGAGCGGCGTGCGGTGCGGAGCCGGTCGGAGCGCACACTTCTCTCGGTGGCTGGCGGGCGAGAGATTGCTGCGTTGCCGGCATCGGCGTCGAATAAAGCCGAGCCGAAAAAAGTTGAAGGACTGCACGTGCAAGCATACTAACCTAACCCTAGAAAAGGCATGTTAGAGCGAAAGACAGTAAACTCGAATGAGCCAAGAAAGAGCGGCGTGCGGTGCGGGGCCGGTCGGAGCGCACACTTCTCTCGGTGGCTGGCGGGCGAGAGATTGCTGCGTCGCCGGCATCGGCGTCGAAAGAAGCCGAGCCGAAAAAAGTTGAAGGACTGCACGTGCAAGCATACTAACCTAACCATAGGTAAGGCATGTTAGAGCGAAAGACAGTAAACTCGAATTAGCCAAGAAAGAGCGGCGTGCGGTGCGGGGCCGGTCGGAGCGCACACTTTTCTCGGTGGCTGGCGGGCGAGAGATTGCTGCGTCGCCGGCATCGGCGTCGGAAGAAGCCGAGCCGAAAAAAGTTGAAGGACTGCACGTGCAAGCATACTAACCTAACCCTGGGTAAGGCATGTTAGAGCGAAGGACAGTAAACTCGAATTAGCCAAGAAAGAGCGGCGTGCGGTGCGGGGCCGGTCGGAGCGCACACTTCTCTCGGTGGCTGGCGGGCGAGAGATTGCTGCGTCGCCGGCATCGGCGTCGAAAGAAGCCGAGCCGAAAAAAGTTGAAGGACTGCACGTGCAAGCATACTAACCTAACCCTAGAAAAGGCATGTTAGAGCGAAAGACAGTAAACTCGAATGAGCCAAGAAAGAGCGGCGTGCGGTGCGGGGCCGGTCGGAGCGCACACTTCTCTCGGTGGCTGGCGGGCGAGAGATTGCTGCGTCGCCGGCATCGGCGTCGAAAGAAGCCGAGCCGAAAAAAGTTGAAGGACTGCACGTGCAAGCATACTAACCTAACCATAGGTAAGGCATGTTAGAGCGAAAGACAGTAAACTCGAATTAGCCAAGAAAGAGCGGCGTGCGGTGCGGGGCCGGTCGGAGCGCACACTTTTCTCGGTGGCTGGCGGGCGAGAGATTGCTGCGTCGCCGGCATCGGCGTCGGAAGAAGCCGAGCCGAAAAAAGTTGAAGGACTGCACGTGCAAGCATACTAACCTAACCCTAGGTAAGGCATGTTAGAGCGAAGGACAGTAAACTCGAATTAGCCAAGAAAGAGCGGCGTGCGGTGCGGGGCCGGTCGGAGCGCACACTTCTCTCGGTGGCTGGCGGGCGAGAGATTGCTGCGTCGCCGGCATCGGCGTCGAAAGAAGCCGAGCCGAAAAAAGTTGAAGGACTGCACGTGCAAGCATACTAACCTAACCCTAGAAAAGGCATGTTAGAGCGAAAGACAGTAAACTCGAATGAGCCAAGAAAGAGCGGCGTGCGGTGCGGGGCCGGTCGGAGCGCACACTTCTCTCGGTGGCTGGCGGGCGAGAGATTGCTGCGTCGCCGGCATCGGCGTCGAAAGAAGCCGAGCCGAAAAAAGTTGAAGGACTGCACGTGCAAGCATACTAACCTAACCCTAGGTAAGGCATGTTAGAGCGAAAGACAGTAAACTCGAATTAGCCAAGAAAGAGCGGCGTGCGGTGCGGGGCCGGTCGGAGCGCACACTTTTCTCGGTGGCTGGCGGGCGAGAGATTGCTGCGTCGCCGGCATCGGCGTCGAAAGAAGCCGAGCCGAAAAAAGTTGAAGGACTGCACGTGCAAGCATACTAACCTAACCCTAGGTAAGGCATGTTAGAGCGAAAGACAGTAAACTCGAATGAGCCAAGAAAGAGCGGCGTGCGGTGCGGGGCCGGTCGGAGCGCACACTTCTCTCGGTGGCTGGCGGGCGAGAGATTGCTGCGTCGCCGGCATCGGCGTCGAAAGAAGCCGAGCCGAAAAAAGTTGAAGGACTGCACGTGCAAGCATACTAACCTAACCCTAGGTAAGGCATGTTAGAGCGAAAGACAGTAAACTCGAATTAGCCAAGAAAGAGCGGCGTGCGGTGCGGGGCCGGTCGGAGCGCACACTTTTCTCGGTGGCTGGCGGGCGAGAGATTGCTGCGTCGCCGGCATCGGCGTCGAAAGAAGCCGAGCCGAAAAAAGTTGAAGGACTGCACGTGCAAGCATACTAACCTAACCCTAGGTAAGGCATGTTAGAGCGAAAGACAGTAAACTCGAATGAGCCAAGAAAGAGCGGCGTGCGGTGCGGGGCCGGTCGGAGCGCACACTTCTCTCGGTGGCTGGCGGGCGAGAGATTGCTGCGTCGCCGGCATCGGCGTCGAAAGAAGCCGAGCCGAAAAAAGTTGAAGGACTGCACGTGCAAGCATACCAACCTAACCCTAGGTAAGGCATGTTAGAGCGAAAGAGAGTAAACTCGAATGAGCCAAGAAAGAGCGGCGTGTGGTGCGGGGCCGGTCGGAGCGCACACTTCTCTCGGTGGCTGGCGGGCGAGAGATTGCTGCGTCGCCGGCATCGGCGTCGAAAGAAGCCGAGCCGAAAAAAGTTGAAGGACTGCACGTGCAAGCATACTAACCTAACACTAGGTAAGGCATGTTAGAGCGAAAGACAGTAAACTCGATTGAGCCAAGAAAGAGCGGCGTGCGGTGCGGGGCCGGTCGGAGCGCACACTTTTCTCGGTGGCTGGCGGGCGCCGACTGCACGTGCAAGCATACCAACCTAACCCTAGGTAAGGCATGTTAGAGCGAAAGACAGTAAACTCGAATGAGCCAAGAAAGAGCGGCGTGTGGTGCGGGGCCGGTCGGAGCGCACACTTCTCTCGGTGGCTGGCGGGCGAGAGATTGCTGCGTCGCCGGCATCGGCGTCGAAAGAAGCCGAGCCGAAAAAAGTTGAAGGACTGCACGTGCAAGCATACTAACCTAACACTAGGTAAGGCATGTTAGAGCGAAAGACAGTAAACTCGATTGAGCCAAGAAAGAGCGGCGTGCGGTGCGGGGCCGGTCGGAGCGCACACTTTTCTCGGTGGCTGGCGGGCGCCGACTGCACGTGCAAGCATACCAACCTAACCCTAGGTAAGGCATGTTAGAGCGAAAGACAGTAAACTCGAATGAGCCAAGAAAGAGCGGCGTGTGGTGCGGGGCCGGTCGGAGCGCACACTTCTCTCGGTGGCTGGCGGGCGAGAGATTGCTGCGTCGCCGGCATCGGCGTCGAAAGAAGCCGAGCCGAAAAAAGTTGAAGGACTGCACGTGCAAGCATACTAACCTAACACTAGGTAAGGCATGTTAGAGCGAAAGACAGTAAACTCGAATGAGCCAAGAAAGAGCGGCGTGCGGTGCGGGGCCGGTCGGAGCGCACACTTCTCTCGGTGGCTGGCGGGCGAGAGATTGCTTCATCGCCGGCATCGGCGTCGAAAGAAGCCGAGCCGAAAAAAGTTGAAGGACTGCACGTGCAAGCATACTAACCTAACCCTAGGTAAGGCATGTTAGAGCGAAAGACAGTAAACTCGAATGAGCCAAGAAAGAGCGGCGTGCGGTGCGGAGCCGGTCGGAGCGCACACTTCTCTCGGTGGCTGGCGGGCGAGAGATTGCTGCGTTGCCGGCATCGGCGTCGAATAAAGCCGAGCCGAAAAAAGTTGAAGGACTGCACGTGCAAGCATACTAACCTAACCCTAGAAAAGGCATGTTAGAGCGAAAGACAGTAAACTCGAATGAGCCAAGAAAGAGCGGCGTGCGGTGCGGGGCCGGTCGGAGCGCACACTTCTCTCGGTGGCTGGCGGGCGAGAGATTGCTGCGTCGCCGGCATCGGCGTCGAAAGAAGCCGAGCCGAAAAAAGTTGAAGGACTGCACGTGCAAGCATACTAACCTAACCATAGGTAAGGCATGTTAGAGCGAAAGACAGTAAACTCGAATTAGCCAAGAAAGAGCGGCGTGCGGTGCGGGGCCGGTCGGAGCGCACACTTTTCTCGGTGGCTGGCGGGCGAGAGATTGCTGCGTCGCCGGCATCGGCGTCGGAAGAAGCCGAGCCGAAAAAAGTTGAAGGACTGCACGTGCAAGCATACTAACCTAACCCTGGGTAAGGCATGTTAGAGCGAAGGACAGTAAACTCGAATTAGCCAAGAAAGAGCGGCGTGCGGTGCGGGGCCGGTCGGAGCGCACACTTCTCTCGGTGGCTGGCGGGCGAGAGATTGCTGCGTCGCCGGCATCGGCGTCGAAAGAAGCCGAGCCGAAAAAAGTTGAAGGACTGCACGTGCAAGCATACTAACCTAACCCTAGAAAAGGCATGTTAGAGCGAAAGACAGTAAACTCGAATGAGCCAAGAAAGAGCGGCGTGCGGTGCGGGGCCGGTCGGAGCGCACACTTCTCTCGGTGGCTGGCGGGCGAGAGATTGCTGCGTCGCCGGCATCGGCGTCGAAAGAAGCCGAGCCGAAAAAAGTTGAAGGACTGCACGTGCAAGCATACTAACCTAACCATAGGTAAGGCATGTTAGAGCGAAAGACAGTAAACTCGAATTAGCCAAGAAAGAGCGGCGTGCGGTGCGGGGCCGGTCGGAGCGCACACTTTTCTCGGTGGCTGGCGGGCGAGAGATTGCTGCGTCGCCGGCATCGGCGTCGGAAGAAGCCGAGCCGAATAAAGTTGAAGGACTGCACGTGCAAGCATACTAACCTAACCCTAGGTAAGGCATGTTAGAGCGAAGGACAGTAAACTCGAATTAGCCAAGAAAGAGCGGCGTGCGGTGCGGGGCCGGTCGGAGCGCACACTTCTCTCGGTGGCTGGCGGGCGAGAGATTGCTGCGTCGCCGGCATCGGCGTCGAAAGAAGCCGAGCCGAAAAAAGTTGAAGGACTGCACGTGCAAGCATACTAACCTAACCCTAGAAAAGGCATGTTAGAGCGAAAGACAGTAAACTCGAATGAGCCAAGAAAGAGCGGCGTGCGGTGCGGGGCCGGTCGGAGCGCACACTTCTCTCGGTGGCTGGCGGGCGAGAGATTGCTGCGTCGCCGGCATCGGCGTCGAAAGAAGCCGAGCCGAAAAAAGTTGAAGGACTGCACGTGCAAGCATACTAACCTAACCCTAGGTAAGGCATGTTAGAGCGAAAGACAGTAAACTCGAATTAGCCAAGAAAGAGCGGCGTGCGGTGCGGGGCCGGTCGGAGCGCACACTTTTCTCGGTGGCTGGCGGGCGAGAGATTGCTGCGTCGCCGGCATCGGCGTCGAAAGAAGCCGAGCCGAAAAAAGTTGAAGGACTGCACGTGCAAGCATACTAACCTAACCCTAGGTAAGGCATGTTAGAGCGAAAGACAGTAAACTCGAATGAGCCAAGAAAGAGCGGCGTGCGGTGCGGGGCCGGTCGGAGCGCACACTTCTCTCGGTGGCTGGCGGGCGAGAGATTGCTGCGTCGCCGGCATCGGCGTCGAAAGAAGCCGAGCCGAAAAAAGTTGAAGGACTGCACGTGCAAGCATACTAAACTAACCCTAGGTAAGGCATGTTAGAGCGAAAGACAGTAAACTCGAATGAGCCAAGAAAGAGCGGCGTGCGGTGCGGGGTCGGTCGGAGCGCACACTTCTCTCGGTGGCTGGCGGGCGAGAGATTGCTGCGTCGCCGGCATCGGCGTCGAAAGAAGCCGAGCCGAAAAAAGTTGAAGGACTGCACGTGCAAGCATACCAACCTAACCCTAGGTAAGGCATGTTAGAGCGAAAGACAGTAAACTCGAATGAGCCAAGAAAGAGCGGCGTGCGGTGCGGGGTCGGTCGGAGCGCACACTTCTCTCGGTGGCTGGCGGGCGAGAGATTGCTGCGTCGCCGGCATCGCCGTCGAAAGAAGCCGAGCCGAAAAAAGTTGAAGGACTGCACGTGCAAGCATACTAACCTAACCCTAGGTAAGGCATGTTAGAGCGAAAGACAGTAAACTCGAATGAGCCAAGGAAGAGCGGCGTGCGGTGCGGGGCCGGTCGGAGCGCACACTTCTCTCGGTGGCTGGCGGGCAAGAGATTGCTGCGTCGCCGGCATCGGCGTCGAAAGAAGCCGAGCCGAAAAAAGTTGAAGGACTGCACGTGCAAGCATACTAACCTAACCCTAGGTAAGGCATGTTAGAGCGAAAGACAGTAAACTCGAATGAGCCAAGGAAGAGCGGCGTGCGGTGCGGGGCCGGTCGGAGCGCACATTTCTCTCGGTGGCTGGCGGGCAAGAGATTGCTGCGTCGCCGGCATCGGCGTCGAAAGAAGCCGAGCCGAAAAAAGTTGAAGGACTGCACGTGCAAGCATACTAACCTAACCCTAGGTAAGGCATGTTAGAGCGAAAGACAGTAAACTCGAATTAGCCAAGAAAGAGCGGCGTGCGGTGCGGGGCCGGTCGGAGCGCACACTTTTCTCGGTGGCTGGCGGGCAAGAGATTGCTGCGTCGCCGGCATCGGCGTCGAAAGAAGCCGAGCCGAAAAAAGTTGAAGGACTGCACGTGCAAGCATACTAACCTAACCCTAGGTAAGGCATGTTAGAGCGAAAGACAGTAAACTCGAATGAGCCAAGAAAGAGCGGCGTGCGGTGCGGGGTCGGTCGGAGCGCACACTTTTCTCGGTGGCTGGCGGGCGAGAGATTGCTGCGTCGCCGGCATCGGCGTCGAAAGAAGCCGAGCCGAAAAAAGTTGAAGGACTGCACGTGCAAGCATACTAACCTAATCCTAGGTAAGGCATGTTAGAGCGAAAGACAGTAGACTCGAATGAACCAAGAAAGAGCGGCGTGCGGTGCGGGGCCGGTCGGAGCGCACACTTCTCTCGTTGGCTGGCGGGCGAGAGATTGCTTCGTCGCCGGCATCGGCGTCGAAAGAAGCCGAGCCGAAAAAAGTTGAAGGACTGCACGTGCAAGCATACTAACCTAACCCTAGGTAAGGCATGTTAGAGCGAAAGACAGTAAACTCGAATGAGCCAAGGAAGAGCGGCGTGCGGTGCGGGGCCGGTCGGAGCGCACACTTCTCTCGGTGGCTGGCGGGCAAGAGATTGCTGCGTCGCCGGCATCGGCGTCGAAAGAAGCCGAGCCGAAAAAAGTTGAAGGACTGCACGTGCAAGCATACTAACCTAACCCTAGGTAAGGCATGTTAGAGCGAAAGACAGTAAACTCGAATGAGCCAAGGAAGAGCGGCGTGCGGTGCGGGGCCGGTCGGAGCGCACACTTCTCTCGGTGGCTGGCGGGCAAGAGATTGCTGCGTCGCCGGCATCGGCGTCGAAAGAAGCCGAGCCGAAAAAAGTTGAAGGACTGCACGTGCAAGCATACTAACCTAACCCTAGGTAAGGCATGTTAGAGCGAAAGACAGTAAACTCGAATGAGCCAAGAAAGAGCGGCGTGCGGTGCGGGGTCGGTCGGAGCGCACACTTTTCTCGGTGGCTGGCGGGCGAGAGATTGCTGCGTCGCCGGCATCGGCGTCGAAAGAAGCCGAGCCGAAAAAAGTTGAAGGACTGCACGTGCAAGCATACTAACCTAATCCTAGGTAAGGCATGTTAGAGCGAAAGACAGTAGACTCGAATGAACCAAGAAAGAGCGGCGTGCGGTGCGGGGCCGGTCGGAGCGCACACTTCTCTCGGTGGCTGGCGGGCGAGAGATTGCTTCGTCGCCGGCATCGGCGTCGAAAGAAGCCGAGCCGAAAAAAGTTGAAGGACTGCACGTGCAAGCATACTAACCTAACCCTAGGTAAGGCATGTTAGAGCGAAAGACAGTAAACTCGAATGAGCCAAGGAAGAGCGGCGTGCGGTGCGGGGCCGGTCGGAGCGCACACTTCTCTCGGTGGCTGGCGGGCAAGAGATTGCTGCGTCGCCGGCATCGGCGTCGAAAGAAGCCGAGCCGAAAAAAGTTGAAGGACTGCACGTGCAAGCATACTAACCTAACCCTAGGTAAGGCATGTTAGAGCGAAAGACAGTAAACTCGAATGAGCCAAGAAAGAGCGGCGTGCGGTGCGGGGTCGGTCGGAGCGCACACTTCTCTCGGTGGCTGGCGGGCGAGAGATTGCTGCGTCGCCGGCATCGGCGTCGAAAGAAGCCGAGCCGAAAAAAGTTGAAGGACTGCACGTGCAAGCATACTAACCTAACCCTAGGTAAGGCATGTTAGAGCGAAAGACAGTAAACTCGAATTAGCCAAGAAAGAGCGGCGTGCGGTGCGGGGCCGGTCGGAGCGCACACTTCTCTCGGTGGCTGGCGGGCGAGAGATTGCTGCGTCGCCGGCATCGGCGTCGAAAGAAGCCGAGCCGAAAAAAGTTGAAGGACTGCACGTGCAAGCATACTAACCTAACCATAGGTAAGGCATGTTAGAGCGAAAGACAGTAAACTCGAATTAGCCAAGAAAGAGCGGCGTGCGGTGCGGGGCCGGTCGGAGCGCACACTTTTCTCGGTGGCTGGCGGGCGAGAGATTGCTGCGTCGCCGGCATCGGCGTCGGAAGAAGCCGAGCCGAAAAAAGTTGAAGGACTGCACGTGCAAGCATACTAACCTAACCCTGGGTAAGGCATGTTAGAGCGAAGGACAGTAAACTCGAATTAGCCAAGAAAGAGCGGCGTGCGGTGCGGGGCCGGTCGGAGCGCACACTTCTCTCGGTGGCTGGCGGGCGAGAGATTGCTGCGTCGCCGGCATCGGCGTCGAAAGAAGCCGAGCCGAAAAAAGTTGAAGGACTGCACGTGCAAGCATACTAACCTAACCCTAGAAAAGGCATGTTAGAGCGAAAGACAGTAAACTCGAATGAGCCAAGAAAGAGCGGCGTGCGGTGCGGGGCCGGTCGGAGCGCACACTTCTCTCGGTGGCTGGCGGGCGAGAGATTGCTGCGTCGCCGGCATCGGCGTCGAAAGAAGCCGAGCCGAAAAAAGTTGAAGGACTGCACGTGCAAGCATACTAACCTAACCATAGGTAAGGCATGTTAGAGCGAAAGACAGTAAACTCGAATTAGCCAAGAAAGAGCGGCGTGCGGTGCGGGGCCGGTCGGAGCGCACACTTTTCTCGGTGGCTGGCGGGCGAGAGATTGCTGCGTCGCCGGCATCGGCGTCGGAAGAAGCCGAGCCGAAAAAAGTTGAAGGACTGCACGTGCAAGCATACTAACCTAACCCTAGGTAAGGCATGTTAGAGCGAAGGACAGTAAACTCGAATTAGCCAAGAAAGAGCGGCGTGCGGTGCGGGGCCGGTCGGAGCGCACACTTCTCTCGGTGGCTGGCGGGCGAGAGATTGCTGCGTCGCCGGCATCGGCGTCGAAAGAAGCCGAGCCGAAAAAAGTTGAAGGACTGCACGTGCAAGCATACTAACCTAACCCTAGAAAAGGCATGTTAGAGCGAAAGACAGTAAACTCGAATGAGCCAAGAAAGAGCGGCGTGCGGTGCGGGGCCGGACGGAGCGCACACTTCTCTCGGTGGCTGGCGGGCGAGAGATTGCTGCGTCGCCGGCATCGGCGTCGAAAGAAGCCGAGCCGAAAAAAGTTGAAGGACTGCACGTGCAAGCATACTAACCTAACCCTAGGTAAGGCATGTTAGAGCGAAAGACAGTAAACTCGAATTAGCCAAGAAAGAGCGGCGTGCGGTGCGGGGCCGGTCGGAGCGCACACTTTTCTCGGTGGCTGGCGGGCGAGAGATTGCTGCGTCGCCGGCATCGGCGTCGAAAGAAGCCGAGCCGAAAAAAGTTGAAGGACTGCACGTGCAAGCATACTAACCTAACCCTAGGTAAGGCATGTTAGAGCGAAAGACAGTAAACTCGAATGAGCCAAGAAAGAGCGGCGTGCGGTGCGGGGCCGGTCGGAGCGCACACTTCTCTCGGTGGCTGGCGGGCGAGAGATTGCTGCGTCGCCGGCATCGGCGTCGAAAGAAGCCGAGCCGAAAAAAGTTGAAGGACTGCACGTGCAAGCATACTAAACTAACCCTAGGTAAGGCATGTTAGAGCGAAAGACAGTAAACTCGAATGAGCCAAGAAAGAGCGGCGTGCGGTGCGGGGTCGGTCGGAGCGCACACTTCTCTCGGTGGCTGGCGGGCGAGAGATTGCTGCGTCGCCGGCATCGGCGTCGAAAGAAGCCGAGCCGAAAAAAGTTGAAGGACTGCACGTGCAAGCATACCAACCTAACCCTAGGTAAGGCATGTTAGAGCGAAAGACAGTAAACTCGAATGAGCCAAGAAAGAGCGGCGTGCGGTGCGGGGTCGGTCGGAGCGCACACTTCTCTCGGTGGCTGGCGGGCGAGAGATTGCTGCGTCGCCGGCATCGCCGTCGAAAGAAGCCGAGCCGAAAAAAGTTGAAGGACTGCACGTGCAAGCATACTAACCTAACCCTAGGTAAGGCATGTTAGAGCGAAAGACAGTAAACTCGAATGAGCCAAGGAAGAGCGGCGTGCGGTGCGGGGCCGGTCGGAGCGCACACTTCTCTCGGTGGCTGGCGGGCAAGAGATTGCTGCGTCGCCGGCATCGGCGTCGAAAGAAGCCGAGCCGAAAAAAGTTGAAGGACTGCACGTGCAAGCATACTAACCTAACCCTAGGTAAGGCATGTTAGAGCGAAAGACAGTAAACTCGAATGAGCCAAGGAAGAGCGGCGTGCGGTGCGGGGCCGGTCGGAGCGCACATTTCTCTCGGTGGCTGGCGGGCAAGAGATTGCTGCGTCGCCGGCATCGGCGTCGAAAGAAGCCGAGCCGAAAAAAGTTGAAGGACTGCACGTGCAAGCATACTAACCTAACCCTAGGTAAGGCATGTTAGAGCGAAAGACAGTAAACTCGAATTAGCCAAGAAAGAGCGGCGTGCGGTGCGGGGCCGGTCGGAGCGCACACTTCTCTCGGTGGCTGGCGGGCAAGAGATTGCTGCGTCGCCGGCATCGGCGTCGAAAGAAGCCGAGCCGAAAAAAGTTGAAGGACTGCACGTGCAAGCATACTAACCTAACCCTAGGTAAGGCATGTTAGAGCGAAAGACAGTAAACTCGAATGAGCCAAGAAAGAGCGGCGTGCGGTGCGGGGTCGGTCGGAGCGCACACTTTTCTCGGTGGCTGGCGGGCGAGAGATTGCTGCGTCGCCGGCATCGGCGTCGAAAGAAGCCGAGCCGAAAAAAGTTGAAGGACTGCACGTGCAAGCATACTAACCTAATCCTAGGTAAGGCATGTTAGAGCGAAAGACAGTAGACTCGAATGAACCAAGAAAGAGCGGCGTGCGGTGCGGGGCCGGTCGGAGCGCACACTTCTCTCGTTGGCTGGCGGGCGAGAGATTGCTTCGTCGCCGGCATCGGCGTCGAAAGAAGCCGAGCCGAAAAAAGTTGAAGGACTGCACGTGCAAGCATACTAACCTAACCCTAGGTAAGGCATGTTAGAGCGAAAGACAGTAAACTCGAATGAGCCAAGGAAGAGCGGCGTGCGGTGCGGGGCCGGTCGGAGCGCACACTTCTCTCGGTGGCTGGCGGGCAAGAGATTGCTGCGTCGCCGGCATCGGCGTCGAAAGAAGCCGAGCCGAAAAAAGTTGAAGGACTGCACGTGCAAGCATACTAACCTAACCCTAGGTAAGGCATGTTAGAGCGAAAGACAGTAAACTCGAATGAGCCAAGGAAGAGCGGCGTGCGGTGCGGGGCCGGTCGGAGCGCACACTTCTCTCGGTGGCTGGCGGGCAAGAGATTGCTGCGTCGCCGGCATCGGCGTCGAAAGAAGCCGAGCCGAAAAAAGTTGAAGGACTGCACGTGCAAGCATACTAACCTAACCCTAGGTAAGGCATGTTAGAGCGAAAGACAGTAAACTCGAATGAGCCAAGAAAGAGCGGCGTGCGGTGCGGGGTCGGTCGGAGCGCACACTTTTCTCGGTGGCTGGCGGGCGAGAGATTGCTGCGTCGCCGGCATCGGCGTCGAAAGAAGCCGAGCCGAAAAAAGTTGAAGGACTGCACGTGCAAGCATACTAACCTAATCCTAGGTAAGGCATGTTAGAGCGAAAGACAGTAGACTCGAATGAACCAAGAAAGAGCGGCGTGCGGTGCGGGGCCGGTCGGAGCGCACACTTCTCTCGGTGGCTGGCGGGCGAGAGATTGCTTCGTCGCCGGCATCGGCGTCGAAAGAAGCCGAGCCGAAAAAAGTTGAAGGACTGCACGTGCAAGCATACTAACCTAACCCTAGGTAAGGCATGTTAGAGCGAAAGACAGTAAACTCGAATGAGCCAAGGAAGAGCGGCGTGCGGTGCGGGGCCGGTCGGAGCGCACACTTCTCTCGGTGGCTGGCGGGCAAGAGATTGCTGCGTCGCCGGCATCGGCGTCGAAAGAAGCCGAGCCGAAAAAAGTTGAAGGACTGCACGTGCAAGCATACTAACCTAACCCTAGGTAAGGCATGTTAGAGCGAAAGACAGTAAACTCGAATGAGCCAAGAAAGAGCGGCGTGCGGTGCGGGGTCGGTCGGAGCGCACACTTCTCTCGGTGGCTGGCGGGCGAGAGATTGCTGCGTCGCCGGCATCGGCGTCGAAAGAAGCCGAGCCGAAAAAAGTTGAAGGACTGCACGTGCAAGCATACTAACCTAATCCTAGGTAAGGCATGTTAGAGCGAAAGACAGTAGACTCGAATGAACCAAGAAAGAGCGGCGTGCGGTGCGGGGCCGGTCGGAGCGCACACTTCTCTCGGTGGCTGGCGGGCGAGAGATTGCTTCGTCGCCGGCATCGGCGTCGAAAGAAGCCGAGTCGAAAAAAGTTGAAGGACTGCACGTGCAAGCATACTAACCTAACCCTAGGTAAGGCATGTTAGAGCGAAAGACAGTAAACACGAATGAGCCAAGAAAGAGCGGCGTGCGGTGCGGAGCCGGTCGGAGCGCACACTTCTCTCGGTGGCTGGCGGGCGAGAGATTGCTGCGTTGTCGGCATCGGCGTCGAAAGAAGCCGAGCCGAAAAAAGTTGAAGGACTGCACGTGCAAGCATACTAACCTAACCCTAGAAAAGGCATGTTAGAGCGAAAGACAGTAAACTCGAATGAGCCAAGAAAGAGCGGCGTGCGGTGCAGGGCCGGTCGGAGCGCACACTTCTCTCGGTGGCTGGCGGGCGAGAGATTGCTGCGTCGCCGGCATCGGCGTCGAAAGAAGCCGAGCCGAAAAAAGTTGAAGGACTGCACGTGCAAGCATACTAACCTAACCATAGGTAAGGCATGTTAGAGCGAAAGACAGTAAACTCGAATTAGCCAAGAAAGAGCGGCGTGCGGTGCGGGGCCGGTCGGAGCGCACACTTTTCTCGGTGGCTGGCGGGCGAGAGATTGCTGCGTCGCCGGCATCGGCGTCGGAAGAAGCCGAGCCGAAAAAAGTTGAAGGACTGCACGTGCAAGCATACTAACCTAACCCTAGGTAAGGCATGTTAGAGCGAAGGACAGTAAACTCGAATTAGCCAAGAAAGAGCGGCGTGCGGTGCGGGGCCGGTCGGAGCGCACACTTCTCTCGGTGGCTGGCGGGCGAGAGATTGCTGCGTCGCCGGCATCGGCGTCGAAAGAAGCCGAGCCGAAAAAAGTTGAAGGACTGCACGTGCAAGCATACTAACCTAACCCTAGAAAAGGCATGTTAGAGCGAAAGACAGTAAACTCGAATGAGCCAAGAAAGAGCGGCGTGCGGTGCGGGGCCGGTCGGAGCGCACACTTCTCTCGGTGGCTGGCGGGCGAGAGATTGCTGCGTCGCCGGCATCGGCGTCGAAAGAAGCCGAGCCGAAAAAAGTTGAAGGACTGCACGTGCAAGCATACTAACCTAACCCTAGGTAAGGCATGTTAGAGCGAAAGACAGTAAACTCGAATTAGCCAAGAAAGAGCGGCGTGCGGTGCGGGGCCGGTCGGAGCGCACACTTTTCTCGGTGGCTGGCGGGCGAGAGATTGCTGCGTCGCCGGCATCGGCGTCGAAAGAAGCCGAGCCGAAAAAAGTTGAAGGACTGCACGTGCAAGCATACTAACCTAACCCTAGGTAAGGCATGTTAGAGCGAAAGACAGTAAACTCGAATGAGCCAAGAAAGAGCGGCGTGCGGTGCGGGGCCGGTCGGAGCGCACACTTCTCTCGGTGGCTGGCGGGCGAGAGATTGCTGCGTCGCCGGCATCGGCGTCGAAAGAAGCCGAGCCGAAAAAAGTTGAAGGACTGCACGTGCAAGCATACTAACCTAACCCTAGGTAAGGCATGTTAGAGCGAAAGACAGTAAACTCGAATGAGCCAAGAAAGAGCGGCGTGCGGTGCGGGGTCGGTCGGAGCGCACACTTCTCTCGGTGGCTGGCGGGCGAGAGATTGCTGCGTCGCCGGCATCGGCGTCGAAAGAAGCCGAGCCGAAAAAAGTTGAAGGACTGCACGTGCAAGCATACCAACCTAACCCTAGGTAAGGCATGTTAGAGCGAAAGACAGTAAACTCGAATGAGCCAAGAAAGAGCGGCGTGCGGTGCGGGGTCGGTCGGAGCGCACACTTCTCTCGGTGGCTGGCGGGCGAGAGATTGCTGCGTCGCCGGCATCGCCGTCGAAAGAAGCCGAGCCGAAAAAAGTTGAAGGACTGCACGTGCAAGCATACTAACCTAACCCTAGGTAAGGCATGTTAGAGCGAAAGACAGTAAACTCGAATGAGCCAAGGAAGAGCGGCGTGCGGTGCGGGGCCGGTCGGAGCGCACACTTCTCTCGGTGGCTGGCGGGCAAGAGATTGCTGCGTCGCCGGCATCGGCGTCGAAAGAAGCCGAGCCGAAAAAAGTTGAAGGACTGCACGTGCAAGCATACTAACCTAACCCTAGGTAAGGCATGTTAGAGCGAAAGACAGTAAACTCGAATGAGCCAAGAAAGAGCGGCGTGCGGTGCGGGGTCGGTCGGAGCGCACACTTCTCTCGGTGGCTGGCGGGCGAGAGATTGCTGCGTCGCCGGCATCGGCTTCGAAAGAAGCCGAGCCGAAAAAAGTTGAAGGACTGCACGTGCAAGCATACTAACCTAATCCTAGGTAAGGCATGTTAGAGCGAAAGACAGTAGACTCGAATGAACCAAGAAAGAGCGGCGTGCGGTGCGGGGCCGGTCGGAGCGCACACTTCTCTCGGTGGCTGGCGGGCGAGAGATTGCTGCGTCGCCGGCATCGGCGTCGAAAGAAGCCGAGCCGAAAAAAGTTGAAGGACTGCACGTGCAAGCATACTAACCTAACCCTAGGTAAGGCATGTTAGAGCGAAAGACAGTAAACTCGAATGAGCCAAGAAAGAGCGGCGTGCGGTGCGGGGCCGGTCGGAGCGCACACTTCTCTCGGTGGCTGGCGGGCGAGAGATTGCTTCGTCGCCGGCATCGGCGTCGAAAGAAGCCGAGCCGAAAAAAGTTGAAGGACTGCACGTGCAAGCATACTAACCCAACCCTAGGTAAGGCATGTTAGAGCGAAAGACAGTAAACTCGAATGAGCCAAGAAAGAGCAGCGTGCGGTGCGGGGCCGGTCGGAGCGCACACTTCTCTCGGTGGCTGGCGGGCGAGAGATTGCTGCGTCGCCGGCATCGGCGTCGAAAGAAGCCGAGCCGAAACAAGTTGAAGGACTGCACGTGCAAGCATACTAACCTAACCCTAGGTAAGGCATGTTAGAGCGAAAGACAGTAAACTCGAATGAGCCAAGAAAGAGCGGCGTGCGGTGCGGGGCCGGTCGGAGCGCTCACTTCTCTCGGTGGCTGGCGGGCGAGAGATTGCTGCGTCGCCGGCATCGGCGTCGAAAGAAGCCGAGCCGAAAAAAGTTGAAGGACTGCACGTGCAAGCATACTAACCTAACCCTAGGTAAGGCATGTTAGAGCGAAAGACAGTAAACTCGAATTAGCCAAGAAAGAGCGGCGTGCGGTGCGGGGCCGGTCGGAGCGCACACTTTTCTCGGTGGCTGGCGGGCGAGAGATTGCTGCGTCGCCGGCATCGGCGTCGAAAGAAGCCGAGCCGAAAAAAGTTGAAGGACTGCACGTGCAAGCATACTAACCCAACCCTAGGTAAGGCATGTTAGAGCGAAAGACAGTAAACTCGAATGAGCCAAGAAAGAGCAGCGTGCGGTGCGGGGCCGGTCGGAGCGCACACTTCTCTCGGTGGCTGGCGGGCGAGAGATTGCTGCGTCGCCGGCATCGGCGTCGAAAGAAGCCGAGCCGAAACAAGTTGAAGGACTGCACGTGCAAGCATACTAACCTAACCCTAGGTAAGGCATGTTAGAGCGAAAGACAGTAAACTCGAATGAGCCAAGAAAGAGCGGCGTGCGGTGCGGGGCCGGTCGGAGCGCTCACTTCTCTCGGTGGCTGGCGGGCGAGAGATTGCTGCGTCGCCGGCATCGGCGTCGAAAGAAGCCGAGCCGAAAAAAGTTGAAGGACTGCACGTGCAAGCATACTAACCTAACCCTAGGTAAGGCATGTTAGAGCGAAAGACAGTAAACTCGAATTAGCCAAGAAAGAGCGGCGTGCGGTGCGGGGCCGGTCGGAGCGCACACTTTTCTCGGTGGCTGGCGGGCGAGAGATTGCTGCGTCGCCGGCATCGGCGTCGAAAGAAGCCGAGCCGAAAAAAGTTGAAGGACTGCACGTGCAAGCATACTAACCTAACCCTAGGTAAGGCATGTTAGAGCGAAAGACAGTAAACTCGAATTAGCCAAGAAAGAGCGGCGTGCGGTGCGGGGCCGGTCGGAGCGCACACTTCTCTCGGTGGCTGGCGGGCGAGAGATTGCTGCGTCGCCGGCATCGGCGTCGAAAGAAGCCGAGCCGAAACAAGTTGAAGGACTGCACGTGCAAGCATACTAACCTAACCCTAGGTAAGGCATGTTAGAGCGAAAGACAGTAAACTCGAATGAGCCAAGAAAGAGCGGCGTGCGGTGCGGGGCCGGTCGGAGCGCTCACTTCTCTCGGTGGCTGGCGGGCGAGAGATTGCTGCGTCGCCGGCATCGGCGTCGAAAGAAGCCGAGCCGAAAAAAGTTGAAGGACTGCACGTGCAAGCATACTAACCTAACCCTAGGTAAGGCATGTTAGAGCGAAAGACAGTAAACTCGAATTAGCCAAGAAAGAGCGGCGTGCGGTGCGGGGCCGGTCGGAGCGCACACTTTTCTCGGTGGCTGGCGGGCGAGAGATTGCTGCGTCGCCGGCATCGGCGTCGAAAGAAGCCGAGCCGAAAAAAGTTGAAGGACTGCACGTGCAAGCATACTAACCTAACCCTAGGTAAGGCATGTTAGAGCGAAAGACAGTAAACTCGAATTAGCCAAGAAAGAGCGGCGTGCGGTGCGGGGCCGGTCGGAGCGCACACTTCTCTCGGTGGCTGGCGGGCGAGAGATTGCTGCGTCGCCGGCATCGGCGTCGAAAGAAGCAGCCGAAAAAAGTTGAAGGACTGCACGTGCAAGCATACTAACCTAACCCTAGAAAAGGCATGTTAGAGCGAAAGACAGTAAACTCGAATGAGCCAAGAAAGAGCGGCGTGCGGTGCGGGGCCGGTCGGAGCGCACACTTCTCTCGGTGGCTGGCGGGCGAGAGATTGCTGCGTCGCCGGCATCGGCGTCGAAAGAAGCCGAGCCGAAAAAAGTTGAAGGACTGCACGTGCAAGCATACTAACCTAACCCTAGGTAAGGCATGTTAGAGCGAAAGACAGTAAACTCGAATTAGCCAAGAAAGAGCGGCGTGCGGTGCGGGGCCGGTCGGAGCGCACACTTTTCTCGGTGGCTGGCGGGCGAGAGATTGCTGCGTCGCCGGCATCGGCGTCGAAAGAAGCCGAGCCGAAAAAAGTTGAAGGACTGCACGTGCAAGCATACTAACCTAACCCTAGGTAAGGCATGTTAGAGCGAAAGACAGTAAACTCGAATGAGCCAAGAAAGAGCGGCGTGCGGTGCGGGGCCGGTCGGAGCGCACACTTCTCTCGGTGGCTGGCGGGCGAGAGATTGCTGCGTCGCCGGCATCGGCGTCGAAAGAAGCCGAGCCGAAAAAAGTTGAAGGACTGCACGTGCAAGCATACTAACCTAACCCTAGGTAAGGCATGTTAGAGCGAAAGACAGTAAACTCGAATGAGCCAAGAAAGAGCGGCGTGCGGTGCGGGGTCGGTCGGAGCGCACACTTCTCTCGGTGGCTGGCGGGCGAGAGATTGCTGCGTCGCCGGCATCGGCGTCGGAAGAAGCCGAGCCGAAAAAAGTTGAAGGACTGCACGTGCAAGCATACTAACCTAACCCTAGGTAAGGCATGTTAGAGCGAAAGACAGTAGACTCGAATGAACCAAGAAAGAGCGGCGTGCGGTGCGGGGCCGGTCGGAGCGCACACTTCTCTCGGTGGCTGGCGGGCGAGAGATTGCTGCGTCGCCGGCATCGGCGTCGAAAGAAGCCGAGCCGAAAAAAGTTGAAGGACTGCACGTGCAAGCATACTAACCTAACCCTAGGTAAGGCATGTTAGAGCGAAAGACAGTAAACTCGAATGAGCCAAGAAAGAGCGGCGTGCGGTGCGGGGCCGGTCGGAGCGCACACTTCTCTCGGTGGCTGGCGGGCGAGAGATTGCTTCGTCGCCGGCATCGGCGTCGAAAGAAGCCGAGCCGAAAAAAGTTGAAGGACTGCACGTGCAAGCATACTAACCCAACCCTAGGTAAGGCATGTTAGAGCGAAAGACAGTAAACTCGAATGAGCCAAGAAAGAGCGGCGTGCGGTGCGGGGCCGGTCGGAGCGCACACTTCTCTCGGTGGCTGGCGGGCGAGAGATTGCTGCGTCGCCGGCATCGGCGTCGAAAGAAGCCGAGCCGAAAAAAGTTGAAGGACTGCACGTGCAAGCATACTAACCTAACCCTAGGTAAGGCATGTTAGAGCGAAAGACAGTAAACTCGAATGAGCCAAGAAAGAGCGGCGTGCGGTGCGGGGTCGGTCGGAGCGCACACTTCTCTCGGTGGCTGGCGGGCGAGAGATTGCTGCGTCGCCGGCATCGGCGTCGAAAGAAGCCGAGCCGAAAAAAGTTGAAGGACTGCACGTGCAAGCATACCAACCTAACCCTAGGTAAGGCATGTTAGAGCGAAAGACAGTAAACTCGAATGAGCCAAGAAAGAGCGGCGTGTGGTGCGGGGCCGGTCGGAGCGCACACTTCTCTCGGTGGCTGGCGGGCGAGAGATTGCTGCGTCGCCGGCATCGGCGTCGAAAGAAGCCGAGCCGAAAAAAGTTGAAGGACTGCACGTGCAAGCATACTAACCTAACACTAGGTAAGGCATGTTAGAGCGAAAGACAGTAAACTCGATTGAGCCAAGAAAGAGCGGCGTGCGGTGCGGGGCCGGTCGGAGCGCACACTTTTCTCGGTGGCTGGCGGGCGCCGACTGCACGTGCAAGCATACCAACCTAACCCTAGGTAAGGCATGTTAGATCGAAAGACAGTAAACTCGAATGAGCCAAGAAAGAGCGGCGTGTGGTGCGGGGCCGGTCGGAGCGCACACTTCTCTCGGTGGCTGGCGGGCGAGAGATTGCTGCGTCGCCGGCATCGGCGTCGAAAGAAGCCGAGCCGAAAAAAGTTGAAGGACTGCACGTGCAAGCATACTAACCTAACACTAGGTAAGGCATGTTAGAGCGAAAGACAGTAAACTCGAATGAGCCAAGAAAGAGCGGCGTGCGGTGCGGGGCCGGTCGGAGCGCACACTTCTCTCGGTGGCTGGCGGGCGAGAGATTGCTTCGTCGCCGGCATCGGCGTCGAAAGAAGCCGAGCCGAAAAAAGTTGAAGGACTGCACGTGCAAGCATACTAACCTAACCCTAGGTAAGGCATGTTAGAGCGAAAGACAGTAAACTCGAATGAGCCAAGAAAGAGCGGCGTGAGGTGCGGGGCCGGTCGGAGCGCACACTTCTCTCGGTGGCTGGCGGGCGAGAGATTGCTGCGTCGCCGGCATCGGCGTCGAAAGAAGCCGAGCCGAAAAAAGTTGAAGGACTGCACGTGCAAGCATACTAACCTAACCCTAGAAAAGGCATGTTAGAGCGAAAGACAGTAAACTCGAATGAGCCAAGAAAGAGCGGCGTGCGGTGCGGGGCCGGTCGGAGCGCACACTTCTCTCGGTGGCTGGCGGGCGAGAGATTGCTGCGTCGCCGGCATCGGCGTCGAAAGAAGCCGAGCCGAAAAAAGTTGAAGGACTGCACGTGCAAGCATACTAACCTAACCCTAGGTAAGGCATGTTAGAGCGAAAGACAGTAAACTCGAATTAGCCAAGAAAGAGCGGCGTGCGGTGCGGGGCCGGTCGGAGCGCACACTTTTCTCGGTGGCTGGCGGGCGAGAGATTGCTGCGTCGCCGGCATCGGCGTCGGAAGAAGCCGAGCCGAAAAAAGTTGAAGGACTGCACGTGCAAGCATACTAACCTAACCCTAGGTAAGGCATGTTAGAGCGAAAGACAGTAAACTCGAATTAGCCAAGAAAGAGCGGCGTGCGGTGCGGGGCCGGTCGGAGCGCACACTTTTCTCGGTGGCTGGCGGGCGAGAGATTGCTGCGTCGCCTGCATCGGCGTCGGAAGAAGCCGAGCCGAAAAAAGTTGAAGGACTGCACGTGCAAGCATACTAACCTAACCCTAGGTAAGGCATGTTAGAGCGAAAGACAGTAAACTCGAATGAGCCAAGAAAGAGCGGCGTGCGGTGCGGGGCCGGTCAGAGCGCACACTTCTTTCGCTGGCTGGCGGGCGAGAGATTGCTTCGTCGCCGGCATCGGCGTCGAAAGAAGCCGAGCCGAAAAAAGTTGAAGGACTGCACGTGCAAGCATACTAACCTAACCCTAGGTAAGGCATGTTAGAGCGAAAGACAGTAAACTCGAATGAGCCAAGAAAAAGCGGCGTGCGGTGCGGGGCCGGTCGGAGCGCACACTTCTCTCGGTGGCTGGCGGGCGAGAGATTGCTGCGTCGCCGGCATCGGCGTCGAAAGAAGCCGAGCCGAAAAAAGTTGAAGGACTGCACGTGCAAGCATACTAACCTAACCCTAGAAAAGGCATGTTAGAGCGAAAGACAGTAAACTCGAATGAGCCAAGAAAGAGCGGCGTGCGGTGCGGGGCCGGTCGGAGCGCACACTTCTCTCGGTGGCTGGCGGGCGAGAGATTGCTGCGTCGCCGGCATCGGCGTCGAAAGAAGCCGAGCCGAAAAAAGTTGAAGGACTGCACGTGCAAGCATACTAACCTAACCCTAGGTAAGGCATGTTAGAGCGAAAGACAGTAAACTTGAATTAGCCAAGAAAGAGCGGCGTGCGGTGCGGGGCCGGTCGGAGCGCACACTTCTCTCGGTGGCTGGCGGGCGAGAGATTGCTGCGTCGCCGGCATCGGCGTCGAAAGAAGCCGAGCCGAAAAAAGTTGAAGGACTGCACGTGCAAGCATACTAACCTAACCCTAGGTAAGGCATGTTAGAGCGAAAGACAGTAAACTCGAATGAGCCAAGAAAGAGCGGCGTGCGGTGCGGGGTCGGTCGGAGCGCACACTTCTCTCGGTGGCTGGCGGGCGAGAGATTGCTGCGTCGCCGGCATCGGCGTCGAAAGAAGCCGAGCCGAAAAAAGTTGAAGGACTGCACGTGCAAGCATACCAACCTAACCCTAGGTAAGGCATGTTAGAGCGAAAGACAGTAAACTCGAATGAGCCAAGAAAGAGCGGCGTGTGGTGCGGGGCCGGTCGGAGCGCACACTTCTCTCGGTGGCTGGCGGGCGAGAGATTGCTGCGTCGCCGGCATCGGCGTCGAAAGAAGCCGAGCCGAAAAAAGTTGAAGGACTGCACGTGCAAGCATACTAACCTAACACTAGGTAAGGCATGTTAGAGCGAAAGACAGTAAACTCGATTGAGCCAAGAAAGAGCGGCGTGCGGTGCGGGGCCGGTCGGAGCGCACACTTTTCTCGGTGGCTGGCGGGCGCCGACTGCACGTGCAAGCATACCAACCTAACCCTAGGTAAGGCATGTTAGATCGAAAGACAGTAAACTCGAATGAGCCAAGAAAGAGCGGCGTGTGGTGCGGGGCCGGTCGGAGCGCACACTTCTCTCGGTGGCTGGCGGGCGAGAGATTGCTGCGTCGCCGGCATCGGCGTCGAAAGAAGCCGAGCCGAAAAAAGTTGAAGGACTGCACGTGCAAGCATACTAACCTAACACTAGGTAAGGCATGTTAGAGCGAAAGACAGTAAACTCGAATGAGCCAAGAAAGAGCGGCGTGCGGTGCGGGGCCGGTCGGAGCGCACACTTCTCTCGGTGGCTGGCGGGCGAGAGATTGCTTCGTCGCCGGCATCGGCGTCGAAAGAAGCCGAGCCGAAAAAAGTTGAAGGACTGCACGTGCAAGCATACTAACCTAACCCTAGGTAAGGCATGTTAGAGCGAAAGACAGTAAACTCGAATGAGCCAAGAAAGAGCGGCGTGAGGTGCGGGGCCGGTCGGAGCGCACACTTCTCTCGGTGGCTGGCGGGCGAGAGATTGCTGCGTCGCCGGCATCGGCGTCGAAAGAAGCCGAGCCGAAAAAAGTTGAAGGACTGCACGTGCAAGCATACTAACCTAACCCTAGAAAAGGCATGTTAGAGCGAAAGACAGTAAACTCGAATGAGCCAAGAAAGAGCGGCGTGCGGTGCGGGGCCGGTCGGAGCGCACACTTCTCTCGGTGGCTGGCGGGCGAGAGATTGCTGCGTCGCCGGCATCGGCGTCGAAAGAAGCCGAGCCGAAAAAAGTTGAAGGACTGCACGTGCAAGCATACTAACCTAACCCTAGGTAAGGCATGTTAGAGCGAAAGACAGTAAACTCGAATTAGCCAAGAAAGAGCGGCGTGCGGTGCGGGGCCGGTCGGAGCGCACACTTTTCTCGGTGGCTGGCGGGCGAGAGATTGCTGCGTCGCCGGCATCGGCGTCGGAAGAAGCCGAGCCGAAAAAAGTTGAAGGACTGCACGTGCAAGCATACTAACCTAACCCTAGGTAAGGCATGTTAGAGCGAAAGACAGTAAACTCGAATTAGCCAAGAAAGAGCGGCGTGCGGTGCGGGGCCGGTCGGAGCGCACACTTTTCTCGGTGGCTGGCGGGCGAGAGATTGCTGCGTCGCCTGCATCGGCGTCGGAAGAAGCCGAGCCGAAAAAAGTTGAAGGACTGCACGTGCAAGCATACTAACCTAACCCTAGGTAAGGCATGTTAGAGCGAAAGACAGTAAACTCGAATGAGCCAAGAAAGAGCGGCGTGCGGTGCGGGGCCGGTCAGAGCGCACACTTCTTTCGCTGGCTGGCGGGCGAGAGATTGCTTCGTCGCCGGCATCGGCGTCGAAAGAAGCCGAGCCGAAAAAAGTTGAAGGACTGCACGTGCAAGCATACTAACCTAACCCTAGGTAAGGCATGTTAGAGCGAAAGACAGTAAACTCGAATGAGCCAAGAAAAAGCGGCGTGCGGTGCGGGGCCGGTCGGAGCGCACACTTCTCTCGGTGGCTGGCGGGCGAGAGATTGCTGCGTCGCCGGCATCGGCGTCGAAAGAAGCCGAGCCGAAAAAAGTTGAAGGACTGCACGTGCAAGCATACTAACCTAACCCTAGAAAAGGCATGTTAGAGCGAAAGACAGTAAACTCGAATGAGCCAAGAAAGAGCGGCGTGCGGTGCGGGGCCGGTCGGAGCGCACACTTCTCTCGGTGGCTGGCGGGCGAGAGATTGCTGCGTCGCCGGCATCGGCGTCGAAAGAAGCCGAGCCGAAAAAAGTTGAAGGACTGCACGTGCAAGCATACTAACCTAACCCTAGGTAAGGCATGTTAGAGCGAAAGACAGTAAACTTGAATTAGCCAAGAAAGAGCGGCGTGCGGTGCGGGGCCGGTCGGAGCGCACACTTTTCTCGGTGGCTGGCGGGCGAGAGATTGCTGCGTCGCCGGCATCGGCGTCGGAAGAAGCCGAGCCGAAAAAAGTTGAAGGACTGCACGTGCAAGCATACTAACCTAACCCTAGGTAAGGCATGTTAGAGCGAAAGACAGTAAACTCGAATTAGCCAAGAAAGAGCGGCGTGCGGTGCGGGGCCGGTCGGAGCGCACACTTTTCTCGGTGGCTGGCGGGGTAGAGATGGCTGCGTCGCCTGCATCGGCGTCGGAAGAAGCCGAGCCGAAAAAAGTTGAAGGACTGCACGTGCAAGCATACTAACCTAACCCTAGGTAAGGCATGTTAGAGCGAAAGACAGTAAACTCGAATGAGCCAAGAAAGAGCGGCGTGCGGTGCGGGGCCGGTCGGAGCGCACACTTCTCTCGGTGGCTGGCGGGCGAGAGATTGCTTCGTCGCCGGCATCGGCGTCGAAAAAAGCCGAACCGAAAAAAGTTGAAGGACTGCACGTGCAAGCATACTAACCTAACCCTAGGTAAGGCATGTTAGAGCGAAAGACAGTAAACTCGAATGAGCCAAGAAAGAGCGGCGTGCGGTGCGGGGCCGGTCGGAGCGCACACTTCTCTCGGTGGCTGGCGGGCGAAAGATTGCTGCGTCGCCGGCATCGGCGTCGAAAGAAGCCGAGCCGAAAAAAGTTGAAGAACTGCACGTGCAAGCATACTAACCTAACCCTAGAAAAGGCATGTTAGAGCGAAAGACAGTAAACTCGAATGAGCCAAGAAAAAGCGGCGTGCGGTGCGGGGCCGGTCGGAGCGCACACTTCTCTCGGTGGCTGGCGGGCGAGAGATTGCTGCGTCGCCGGCATCGGCGTCGAAAGAAGCCGAGCCGAAAAAAGTTGAAGGACTGCACGTGCAAGCATACTAACCTAACCCTAGGTAAGGCATGTTAGAGCGAAAGACAGTAAACTCGAATTAGCCAAGAAAGAGCGGCGTGCGGTGCGGGGCCGGTCGGAGCGCACACTTTTCTCGGTGGCTGGCGGGCGAGAGATTGCTGCGTCGCCGGCATCGGCGTCGAAAGAAGCCGAGCCGAAAAAAGTTGAAGGACTGCACGTGCAAGCATACTAACCTAACCCTAGGTAAGGCATGTTAGAGCGAAAGACAGTAAACTCGAATGAGCCAAGAAAGAGCGGCGTGCGGTGCGGGGCCGGTCGGAGCGCACACTTCTCTCGGTGGCTGGCGGGCGAGAGATTGCTGCGTCGCCGGCATCGGCGTCGAAAGAAGCCGAGCCGAAAAAAGTTGAAGGACTGCACGTGCAAGCATACTAACCTAACCCTAGGTAAGGCATGTTAGAGCGAAAGACAGTAAACTCGAATGAGCCAAGAAAGAGCGGCGTGCGGTGCGGGGTCGGTCGGAGCGCACACTTCTCTCGGTGGCTGGCGGGCGAGAGATTGCTTCGTCGCCGGCATCGGCGTCGAAAGAAGCCGAGCCGAAAAAAGTTGAAGGACTGCACGTGCAAGCATACCAACCTAACCCTAGGTAAGGCATGTTAGAGCGAAAGACAGTAAACTCGAATGAGCCAAGAAAGAGCGGCGTGCGGTGCGGGGCCGGTCGGAGCGCACACTTCTCTCGGTGGCTGGCGGGCGAGAGATTGCTGCGTCGCCGGCATCGGCGTCGAAAGAAGCCGAGCCGAAAAAAGTTGAAGGACTGCAAGTGCAAGCATACTAACCTAACCCTAGGTAAGGCATGTTAGAGCGAAAGACAGTAAACTCGAATGAGCCAAGAAAGAGCGGCGTGCGGTGCGGGGCCGGTCGGAGCGCACACTTCTCTCGGTGGCTGGCGGGCGAGAGATTGCTGCGTCGCCGGCATCGGCGTCGAAAGAAGCGGAGCCGAAAAAAGTTGAAGGACTGCACGTGCAAGCATACTAACCTAACCCTAGGTAAGGCATATTAGAGCGAAAGACAGTAAACTCGAATGAGCCAGGAAAGAGCGGCGTGCGGTGCGGGGCCGGTCGGAGCGCACACTTCTCTCGGTGGCTGGCGGGCGAGAGATTGCTGCGTCGCCGGCATCGGCGTCGAAAGAAGCCGAGCCGAAAAAAGTTGAAGGACTGCACGTGCAAGCATACCAACCTAACCCTAGGTAAGACATGTTAGAGCGAAAGACAGTAAACTCGAATGAGCCAAGAAAGAGCGGCGTGCGGTGCGGGGCCGGTCGGAACGCACACTTCTCTCGGTGGCTGGCGGGCGAGAGATTGCTGCGTCGCCGGCATCGGCGTCGAAAGAAGCCGAGCCGAAAAAAGTTGAAGGACTGCACGTGCAAGCATACTAACCTAACCCTAGGTAAGGCATGTTAGAGCGAAAGACAGTAAACTCGAATGAGCCAAGAAAGAGCGGCGTGCGGTGCGGGGCCGGTCGGAGCGCACACTTCTCTCGGTGGCTGGCGGGCGAGAGATTGCTGCGTCGCCGGCATCGGCGTCGAAAGAAGCCGAGCCGAAAAAAGTTGAAGGACTGCACGTGCAAGCATACTAACCTAACCCTAGGTAAGGCATGTTAGAGCGAAAGACAGTAAACTCGAATTAGCCAAGAAAGAGCGGCGTGCGGTGCGGGGCCGGTCGGAGCGCACACTTTTCTCGGTGGCTGGCGGGCGAGAGATTGCTGCGTCGCCGGCATCGGCGTCGAAAGAAGCCGAGCCGAAAAAAGTTGAAGGACTGCACGTGCAAGCATACTAACCTAACCCTAGGTAAGGCATGTTAGAGCGAAAGACAGTAAACTCGAATGAGCCAAGAAAGAGCGGCGTGCGGTGCGGGGCCGGTCGGAGCGCACACTTCTCTCGGTGGCTGGCGGGCGAAAGATTGCTGCGTCGCCGGCATCGGCGTCGAAAGAAGCGGAGCCGAAAAAAGTTGAAGAACTGCACGTGCAAGCATACTAACCTAACCCTAGGTAAGGCATGTTAGAGCGAAAGACAGTATACTCGAATGAGCCAAGAAAGAGCGGCGTGCGGTGCGGGGCCGGTCGGAGCGCACACTTCTCTCGGTGGCTGGCGGGCGAGAGATTGCTGCGTCGCCGGCATCGGCGTCGAAAGAAGCCGAGCCGAAAAAAGTTGAAGGACTGCACGTGCAAGCATACTAACCTAACCCTAGGTAAGGCATGTTAGAGCGAAAGACAGTAAACTCGAATGAGCCAAGAAAGAGCGGCGTGCGGTGCGGGGCCGGTCGGAGCGCACACTTCTCTCGGTGGCTGGCGGGCGAAAGATTGCTGCGTCGCCGGCATCGGCGTCGAAAGAAGCGGAGCCGAAAAAAGTTGAAGAACTGCACGTGCAAGCATACTAACCTAACCCTAGGTAAGGCATGTTAGAGCGAAAGACAGTATACTCGAATGAGCCAAGAAAGAGCGGCGTGCGGTGCGGGGCCGGTCGGAGCGCACACTTCTCTCGGTGGCTGGCGGGCGAGAGATTGCTGCGTCGCCGGCATCGGCGTCGAAAGAAGCCGAGCCGAAAAAAGTTGAAGGACTGCACGTGCAAGCATACTAACCTAACCCTAGGTAAGGCATGTTAGAGCGAAAGACAGTAAACTCGAATGAGCCAAGAAAGAGCGGCGTGCGGTGCGGGGCCGGTCGGAGCGCACACTTCTCTCGGTGGCTGGCGGGCGAGAGATTGCTGCGTCGCCGGCATCGGCGTCGAAAGAAGCGGAGCCGAAAAAAGTTGAAGAACTGCACGTGCAAGCATACTAACCTAACCCTAGGTAAGGCATGTTAGAGCGAAAGACAGTATACTCGAATGAGCCAAGAAAGAGCGGCGTGCGGTGCGGGGCCGGTCGGAGCGCACACTTCTCTCGGTGGCTGGCGGGCGAGAGATTGCTGCGTCGCCGGCATCGGCGTCGAAAGATGCCGAGCCGAAAAAAGTTGAAGGACTGCACGTGCAAGCATAGCAAGCATACTAACCTAACACTAGGTAAGGCATGTTAGAGCGAAAGACAGTAAACTCGATTGAGCCAAGAAAGAGCGGCGTGCGGTGCGGGGCCGGTCGGAGCGCACACTTTTCTCGGTGGCTGGCGGGCGCCGACTGCACGTGCAAGCATACCAACCTAACCCTAGGTAAGGCATGTTAGATCGAAAGACAGTAAACTCGAATGAGCCAAGAAAGAGCGGCGTGTGGTGCGGGGCCAGTCGGAGCGCACACTTCTCTCGGTGGCTGGCGGGCGAGAGATTGCTGCGTCGGCGGCATCGGCGTCGAAAGAAGCCGAGCCGAAAAAAGTTGAAGGACTGCACGTGCAAGCATACTAACCTAACACTAGGTAAGGCATGTTAGAGCGAAAGACAGTAAACTCGAATGAGCCAGGAAAGAGCGGCGTGCGGTGCGGGGCCGGTCGGAGCGCACACTTCTCTCGGTGGCTGGCGGGCGAGAGATTGCTGCGTCGCCGGTATCGGCGTCGAAAGAAGCCGAGCCGAAAAAAGTTGAAGAACTGCACGTGCAAGCATACTAACCTAACCCTAGAAAAGGCATGTTAGAGCGAAAGACAGTAAACTCGAATGAGCCAAGAAAGAGCGGCGTGCGGTGCGGGGCCGGTCGGAGCGCACACTTCTCTCGGTGGCTGGCGGGCGAGAGATTGCTGCGTCGCCGGCATCGGCGTCGAAAGAAGCCGAGCCGAAAAAAGTTGAAGGACTGCACGTGCAAGCATACCAACTTAACCCTAGGTAAGGCATGTTAGAGCGAAAGACAGTAAACTCGAATGAGCCAAGAAAGAGCGGCGTGTGGTGCGGGGCCGGTCGGAGCGCACACTTCTCTCGGTGGCTGGCGGGCGAGAGATTGCTGCGTCGCCGGCATCGGCGTCGAAAGAAGCCGAGCCGAAAAAAGTTGAAGGACTGCACGTGCAAGCATACTAACCTAACACTAGGTAAGGCATGTTAGAGCGAAAGACAGTAAACTCGATTGAGCCAAGAAAGAGCGGCGTGCGGTGCGGGGCCGGTCGGAGCGCACACTTTTCTCGGTGGCTGGCGGGCGCCGACTGCACGTGCAAGCATACCAACCTAACCCTAGGTAAGGCATGTTAGATCGAAAGACAGTAAACTCGAATGAGCCAAGAAAGAGCGGCGTGTGGTGCGGGGCCGGTCAGAGCGCACACTTCTCTCGGTGGCTGGCGGGCGAGAGATTGCTGCGTCGCCGGCATCGGCGTCGAAAGAAGCCGAGCCGAAAAAAGTTGAAGGACTGCACGTGCAAGCATACTAACCTAACACTAGGTAAGGCATGTTAGAGCGAAAGACAGTAAACTCGAATGAGCCAAGAAAGAGCGGCGTGCGGTGCGGGGCCGGTCGGAGCGCACACTTCTCTCGGTGGCTGGCGGGCGAGAGATTGCTTCGTCGCCGGCATCGGCGTCGAAAGAAGCCGAGCCGAAAAAAGTTGAAGGACTGCACGTGCAAGCATACTAACCTAACCCTAGGTAAGGCATGTTAGAGCGAAAGACAGTAAACTCGAATGAGCCAAGAAAGAGCGGCGTGCGGTGCGGGGCCGGTCGGAGCGCACACTTCTCTCGGTGGCTGGCGGGCGAGAGATTGCTGCGTCGCCGGCATCGGCGTCGAAAGAAGCCGAGCCGAAAAAAGTTGAAGGACTGCACGTGCAAGCATACTAACCTAACCCTAGAAAAGGCATGTTAGAGCGAAAGACAGTAAACTCGAATGAGCCAAGAAAGAGCGGCGTGCGGTGCGGGGCCGGTCGGAGCGCACACTTCTCTCGGTGGCTGGCGGGCGAGAGATTGCTGCGTCGCCGGCATCGGCGTCGAAAGAAGCCGAGCCGAAAAAAGTTGAAGGACTGCACGTGCAAGCATACTAACCTAACGCTAGGTAAGGCATGTTAGAGCGAAAGACAGTAAACTCGAATTAGCCAAGAAAGAGCGGCGTGCGGTGCGGGGCCGGTCGGAGCGCACACTTTTCTCGGTGGCTGGCGGGCGAGAGATTGCTGCGTCGCCGGCATCGGCGTCGGAAGAAGCCGAGCCGAAAAAAGTTGAAGGACTGCACGTGCAAGCATACTAACCTAACCCTAGGTAAGGCATGTTAGAGCGAAAGACAGTAAACTCGAATTAGCCAAGAAAGAGCGGCGTGCGGTGCGGGGCCGGTCGGAGCGCACACTTTTCTCGGTGGCTGGCGGGGTAGAGATTGCTGCGTCGCCTGCATCGGCGTCGGAAGAAGCCGAGCCGAAAAAAGTTGAAGGACTGCACGTGCAAGCATACTAACCTAACCCTAGGTAAGGCATGTTAGAGCGAAAGACAGTAAACTCGAATGAGCCAAGAAAGAGCGGCGTGCGGTGCGGGGCCGGTCGGAGCGCACACTTCTCTCGGTGGCTGGCGGGCGAGAGATTGCTTCGTCGCCGGCATCGGCGTCGAAAAAAGCCGAGCCGAAAAAAGTTGAAGGACTGCACGTGCAAGCATACTAACCTAACCCTAGGTAAGGCATGTTAGAGCGAAAGACAGTAAACTCGAATGAGCCAAGAAAGAGCGGCGTGCGGTGCGGGGCCGGTCGGAGCGCACACTTCTCTCGGTGGCTGGCGGGCGAGAGATTGCTGCGTCGCCGGCATCGGCGTCGAAAGAAGCCGAGCCGAAAAAAGTTGAAGGACTGCACGTGCAAGCATACTAACCTAACGCTAGGTAAGGCATGTTAGAGCGAAAGACAGTAAACTCGAATTAGCCAAGAAAGAGCGGCGTGCGGTGCGGGGCCGGTCGGAGCGCACACTTTTCTCGGTGGCTGGCGGGCGAGAGATTGCTGCGTCGCCGGCATCGGCGTCGAAAGAAGCCGATCCGAAAAAAGTTGAAGGACTGCACGTGCAAGCATACTAACCTAACCCTAGGTAAGGCATGTTAGAGCGAAAGACAGTAAACTCGAATGAGCCAAGAAAGAGCGGCGTGCGGTGCGGGGTCGGTCGGAGCGCACACTTCTCTCGGTGGCTGGCGGGCGAGAGATTGCTTCGTCGCCGGCATCGGCGTCGGAAGAAGCCGAGCCGAAAAAAGTTGAAGGACTGCACGTGCAAGCATACCAACCTAACCCTAGGTAAGGCATGTTAGAGCGAAAGACAGTAAACTCGAATGAGCCAAGAAAGAGCGGCGTGCGGTGCGGGGCCGGTCGGAGCGCACACTTCTCTCGGTGGCTGGCGGGCGAGAGATTGCTGCGTCGCCGGCTTCGGCGTCGAAAGAAGCCGAGCCGAAAAAAGTTGAAGGACTGCAAGTGCAAGCATACTAACCTAACCCTAGGTAAGGCATGTTAGAGCGAAAGACAGTAAACTCGAATGAGCCAAGAAAGAGCGGCGTGCGGTGCGGGGCCGGTCGGAGCGCACACTTCTCTCGGTGGCTGGCGGGCGAGAGATTGCTGCGTCGCCGGCATCGGCGTCGAAAGAAGCCGAGCCGAAAAAAGTTGAAGGACTGCACGTGCAAGCATACTAACCTAACCCTAGGTAAGGCATGTTAGAGCGAAAGACAGTAAACTCGAATGAGCCAAGAAAGAGCGGCTTGCGGTGCGGGGCCGGTCGGAGCGCACACTTCTCTCGGTGGCTGGCGGGCGAGAGATTGCTGCGTCGCCGGCATCGGCGTCGAAAGAAGCGGAGCCGAAAAAAGTTGAAGGACTGCACGTGCAAGCATACTAACCTAACCCTAGGTAAGGCATGTTAGAGCGAAAGACAGTAAACTCGAATGAGCCAAGAAAGAGCGGCGTGCGGTGCGGGGCCAGTCGGAGCGCACACTTCTCTCGGTGGCTGGCGGGCGAGAGATTGCTGCGTCGCCGGCATCGGCGTCGAAAGAAGCCGAGCCGAAAAAAGTTGAAGGACTGCACGTGCAAGCATACCAACCTAACCCTAGGTAAGGCATGTTAGAGCGAAAGACAGTAAACTCGAATGAGCCAAGAAAGAGCGGCGTGCGGTGCGGGGCCGGTCGGAACGCACACTTCTCTCGGTGGCTGGCGGGCGAGAGATTGCTGCGTCGCCGGCATCGGCGTCGAAAGAAGCCGAGCCGAAAAAAGTTGAAGGACTGCACGTGCAAGCATACTAACCTAACCCTAGGTAAGGCATGTTAGAGCGAAAGACAGTAAACTCGAATGAGCCAAGAAAGAGCGGCGTGCGGTGCGGGGCCGGTCGGAGCGCACACTTCTCTCGGTGGCTGGCGGGCGAGAGATTGCTGCGTCGCCGGCATCGGCGTCGAAAGAAGCCGAGCCGAAAAAAGTTGAAGGACTGCACGTGCAAGCATACTAACCTAACCCTAGGTAAGGCATGTTAGAGCGAAAGACAGTAAACTCGAATTAGCCAAGAAAGAGCGGCGTGCAGTGCGGGGCCGGTCGGAGCGCACACTTTTCTCGGTGGCTGGCGGGCGAGAGATTGCTGCGTCGCCGGCATCGGCGTCGAAAGAAGCCGAGCCGAAAAAAGTTGAAGGATTGCACGTGCAAGCATACTAACCTAACCCTAGGTAAGGCATGTTAGAGCGAAAGACAGTAAACTCGAATGAGCCAAGAAAGAGCGGCGTGCGGTGCGGGGCGGGTCGGAGCGCACACTTCTCTCGGTGGCTGGCGGGCGAAAGATTGCTGCGTCGCCGGCATCGGCGTCGAAAGAAGCGGAGCCGAAAAAAGTTGAAGGACTGCACGTGCAAGCATACTAACCTAACCCTAGGTAAGGCATGTTAGAGCGAAAGACAGTAAACTCGAATGAGCCAAGAAAGAGCGGCGTGCGGTGCGGGGCCGGTCGGAGCGCACACTTCTCTCGGTGGCTGGCGGGCGAGAGATTGCTGCGTCGCCGGCATCGGCGTCGAAAGAAGCCGAGCCGAAAAAAGTTGAAGGACTGCACGTGCAAGCATACCAACCTAACCCTAGGTAAGGCATGTTAGAGCGAAAGACAGTAAACTCGAATGAGCCAAGAAAGAGCGGCGTGTGGTGCGGGGGCCGGTAGGAGCGCACACTTCTCTCGGTGGCTGGCGGGCGAGAGATTGCTGCGTCGCCGGCATCGGCGTCGAAAGAAGCCGAGCCGAAAAAAGTTGAAGGACTGCACGTGCAAGCATACTAACCTAACACTAGGTAAGGCATGTTAGAGCGAAAGACAGTAAACTCGATTGAGCCAAGAAAGAGCGGCGTGCGGTGCGGGGCCGGTCGGAGCGCACACTTTTCTCGGTGGCTGGCGGGCGAGAGATTGCTGCGTCGCCGGCATCGGCGTCGAAAGAAGCCGAGCCGTCGCCGTCATCGGCGTCGAAAGAAGCCGAGCCGAAAAAAGTTGAAGGACTGCACGTGCAAGCATACTAACCTAACCCTAGGTAAGGCATGTTAGAGCGAAAGACAGTAAACTCGAATGAGCCAAGAAAGAGCGGCGTGCGGTGCGGGGCCGGTCGGAGCGCACACTTCTCTCGGTGGCTGGCGGGCGAGAGATTGCTGCGTCGCCGGCATCGGCGTCGAAAGAAGCCGAGCCGAAAAAAGTTGAAGGACTGCACGTGCAAGCATACTAACCTAACCCTAGGTAAGGCATGTTAGAGCGAAAGACAGTAAACTCGAATGAGCCAAGAAAGAGCGGCTTGCGGTGCGGGGCCGGTCGGAGCGCACACTTCTCTCGGTGGCTGGCGGGCGAGAGATTGCTGCGTCGCCGGCATCGGCGTCGAAAGAAGCGGAGCCGAAAAAAGTTGAAGGACTGCACGTGCAAGCATACTAACCTAACCCTAGGTAAGGCATGTTAGAGCGAAAGACAGTAAACTCGAATGAGCCAAGAAAGAGCGGCGTGCGGTGCGGGGCCGGTCGGAGCGCACACTTCTCTCGGTGGCTGGCGGGCGAGAGATTGCTGCGTCGCCGGCATCGGCGTCGAAAGAAGCCGAGCCGAAAAAAGTTGAAGGACTGCACGTGCAAGCATACCAACCTAACCCTAGGTAAGGCATGTTAGAGCGAAAGACAGTAAACTCGAATGAGCCAAGAAAGAGCGGCGTGCGGTGCGGGGCCGGTCGGAACGCACACTTCTCTCGGTGGCTGGCGGGCGAGAGATTGCTGCGTCGCCGGCATCGGCGTCGAAAGAAGCCGAGCCGAAAAAAGTTGAAGGATTGCACGTGCAAGCATACTAACCTAACCCTAGGTAAGGCATGTTAGAGCGAAAGACAGTAAACTCGAATGAGCCAAGAAAGAGCGGCGTGCGGTGCGGGGCCGGTCGGAGCGCACACTTCTCTCGGTGGCTGGCGGGCGAGAGATTGCTGCGTCGCCGGCTTCGGCGTCGAAAGAAGCCGAGCCGAAAAAAGTTGAAGGACTGCAAGTGCAAGCATACTAACCTAACCCTAGGTAAGGCATGTTAGAGCGAAAGACAGTAAACTCGAATGAGCCAAGAAAGAGCGGCGTGCGGTGCGGGGCCGGTCGGAGCGCACACTTCTCTCGGTGGCTGGCGGGCGAGAGATTGCTGCGTCGCCGGCATCGGCGTCGAAAGAAGCCGAGCCGAAAAAAGTTGAAGGACTGCACGTGCAAGCATACTAACCTAACCCTAGGTAAGGCATGTTAGAGCGAAAGACAGTAAACTCGAATGAGCCAAGAAAGAGCGGCTTGCGGTGCGGGGCCGGTCGGAGCGCACACTTCTCTCGGTGGCTGGCGGGCGAGAGATTGCTGCGTCGCCGGCATCGGCGTCGAAAGAAGCGGAGCCGAAAAAAGTTGAAGGACTGCACGTGCAAGCATACTAACCTAACCCTAGGTAAGGCATGTTAGAGCGAAAGACAGTAAACTCGAATGAGCCAAGAAAGAGCGGCGTGCGGTGCGGGGCCAGTCGGAGCGCACACTTCTCTCGGTGGCTGGCGGGCGAGAGATTGCTGCGTCGCCGGCATCGGCGTCGAAAGAAGCCGAGCCGAAAAAAGTTGAAGGACTGCACGTGCAAGCATACCAACCTAACCCTAGGTAAGGCATGTTAGAGCGAAAGACAGTAAACTCGAATGAGCCAAGAAAGAGCGGCGTGCGGTGCGGGGCCGGTCGGAACGCACACTTCTCTCGGTGGCTGGCGGGCGAGAGATTGCTGCGTCGCCGGCATCGGCGTCGAAAGAAGCCGAGCCGAAAAAAGTTGAAGGACTGCACGTGCAAGCATACTAACCTAACCCTAGGTAAGGCATGTTAGAGCGAAAGACAGTAAACTCGAATGAGCCAAGAAAGAGCGGCGTGCGGTGCGGGGCCGGTCGGAGCGCACACTTCTCTCGGTGGCTGGCGGGCGAGAGATTGCTGCGTCGCCGGCATCGGCGTCGAAAGAAGCCGAGCCGAAAAAAGTTGAAGGACTGCACGTGCAAGCATACTAACCTAACCCTAGGTAAGGCATGTTAGAGCGAAAGACAGTAAACTCGAATTAGCCAAGAAAGAGCGGCGTGCAGTGCGGGGCCGGTCGGAGCGCACACTTTTCTCGGTGGCTGGCGGGCGAGAGATTGCTGCGTCGCCGGCATCGGCGTCGAAAGAAGCCGAGCCGAAAAAAGTTGAAGGATTGCACGTGCAAGCATACTAACCTAACCCTAGGTAAGGCATGTTAGAGCGAAAGACAGTAAACTCGAATGAGCCAAGAAAGAGCGGCGTGCGGTGCGGGGCGGGTCGGAGCGCACACTTCTCTCGGTGGCTGGCGGGCGAAAGATTGCTGCGTCGCCGGCATCGGCGTCGAAAGAAGCGGAGCCGAAAAAAGTTGAAGGACTGCACGTGCAAGCATACTAACCTAACCCTAGGTAAGGCATGTTAGAGCGAAAGACAGTAAACTCGAATGAGCCAAGAAAGAGCGGCGTGCGGTGCGGGGCCGGTCGGAGCGCACACTTCTCTCGGTGGCTGGCGGGCGAGAGATTGCTGCGTCGCCGGCATCGGCGTCGAAAGAAGCCGAGCCGAAAAAAGTTGAAGGACTGCACGTGCAAGCATACCAACCTAACCCTAGGTAAGGCATGTTAGAGCGAAAGACAGTAAACTCGAATGAGCCAAGAAAGAGCGGCGTGTGGTGCGGGGGCCGGTAGGAGCGCACACTTCTCTCGGTGGCTGGCGGGCGAGAGATTGCTGCGTCGCCGGCATCGGCGTCGAAAGAAGCCGAGCCGAAAAAAGTTGAAGGACTGCACGTGCAAGCATACTAACCTAACACTAGGTAAGGCATGTTAGAGCGAAAGACAGTAAACTCGATTGAGCCAAGAAAGAGCGGCGTGCGGTGCGGGGCCGGTCGGAGCGCACACTTTTCTCGGTGGCTGGCGGGCGAGAGATTGCTGCGTCGCCGGCATCGGCGTCGAAAGAAGCCGAGCCGTCGCCGTCATCGGCGTCGAAAGAAGCCGAGCCGAAAAAAGTTGAAGGACTGCACGTGCAAGCATACTAACCTAACCCTAGGTAAGGCATGTTAGAGCGAAAGACAGTAAACTCGAATGAGCCAAGAAAGAGCGGCGTGCGGTGCGGGGCCGGTCGGAGCGCACACTTCTCTCGGTGGCTGGCGGGCGAGAGATTGCTGCGTCGCCGGCATCGGCGTCGAAAGAAGCCGAGCCGAAAAAAGTTGAAGGACTGCACGTGCAAGCATACTAACCTAACCCTAGGTAAGGCATGTTAGAGCGAAAGACAGTAAACTCGAATGAGCCAAGAAAGAGCGGCTTGCGGTGCGGGGCCGGTCGGAGCGCACACTTCTCTCGGTGGCTGGCGGGCGAGAGATTGCTGCGTCGCCGGCATCGGCGTCGAAAGAAGCGGAGCCGAAAAAAGTTGAAGGACTGCACGTGCAAGCATACTAACCTAACCCTAGGTAAGGCATGTTAGAGCGAAAGACAGTAAACTCGAATGAGCCAAGAAAGAGCGGCGTGCGGTGCGGGGCCGGTCGGAGCGCACACTTCTCTCGGTGGCTGGCGGGCGAGAGATTGCTGCGTCGCCGGCATCGGCGTCGAAAGAAGCCGAGCCGAAAAAAGTTGAAGGACTGCACGTGCAAGCATACCAACCTAACCCTAGGTAAGGCATGTTAGAGCGAAAGACAGTAAACTCGAATGAGCCAAGAAAGAGCGGCGTGCGGTGCGGGGCCGGTCGGAACGCACACTTCTCTCGGTGGCTGGCGGGCGAGAGATTGCTGCGTCGCCGGCATCGGCGTCGAAAGAAGCCGAGCCGAAAAAAGTTGAAGGATTGCACGTGCAAGCATACTAACCTAACCCTAGGTAAGGCATGTTAGAGCGAAAGACAGTAAACTCGAATGAGCCAAGAAAGAGCGGCGTGCGGTGCGGGGCCGGTCGGAGCGCACACTTCTCTCGGTGGCTGGCGGGCGAGAGATTGCTGCGTCGCCGGCATCGGCGTCGAAAGAAGCCGAGCCGAAAAAAGTTGAAGGACTGCACGTGCAAGCATATTAACCTAACCCTAGGTAAGGCATGTTAGAGCGAAAGACAGTAAACTCGAATTAGCCAAGAAAGAGCGGCGTGCAGTGCGGGGCCGGTCGGAGCGCACACTTTTCTCGGTGGCTGGCGGGCGAGAGATTGCTGCGTCGCCGGCATCGGCGTCGAAAGAAGCCGAGCCGAAAAAAGTTGAAGGACTGCACGTGCAAGCATACTAACCTAACCCTAGGTAAGGCATGTTAGAGCGAAAGACAGTAAACTCGAATGAGCCAAGAAAGAGCGGCGTGCGGTGCGGGGCGGGTCGGAGCGCACACTTCTCTCGGTGGCTGGCGGGCGAAAGATTGCTGCGTCGCCGGCATCGGCGTCGAAAGAAGCGGAGCCGAAAAAAGTTGAAGGACTGCACGTGCAAGCATACTAACCTAACCCTAGGTAAGGCATGTTAGAGCGAAAGACAGTAAACTCGAATGAGCCAAGAAAGAGCGGCGTGCGGTGCGGGGCCGGTCGGAGCGCACACTTCTCTCGGTGGCTGGCGGGCGAGAGATTGCTGCGTCGCCGGCATCGGCGTCGAAAGAAGCCGAGCCGAAAAAAGTTGAAGGACTGCACGTGCAAGCATACCAACCTAACCCTAGGTAAGGCATGTTAGAGCGAAAGACAGTAAACTCGAATGAGCCAAGAAAGAGCGGCGTGTGGTGCGGGGCCGGTAGGAGCGCACACTTCTCTCGGTGGCTGGCGGGCGAGAGATTGCTGCGTCGCCGGCATCGGCGTCGAAAGAAGCCGAGCCGAAAAAAGTTGAAGGACTGCACGTGCAAGCATACTAACCTAACACTAGGTAAGGCATGTTAGAGCGAAAGACAGTAAACTCGATTGAGCCAAGAAAGAGCGGCGTGCGGTGCGGGGCCGGTCGGAGCGCACACTTTTCTCGGTGGCTGGCGGGCGAGAGATTGCTGCGTCGCCGGCATCGGCGTCGAAAGAAGCCGAGCCGTCGCCGTCATCGGCGTCGAAAGAAGCCGAGCCGAAAAAAGTTGAAGGACTGCACGTGCAAGCATACTAACCTAACCCTAGGTAAGGCATGTTAGAGCGAATACAGTAAACTCGAATGAGCCAAGAAAGAGCGGCGTGCGGTGCGGGGCCGGTCGGAGCGCACACTTCTCTCGGTGGCTGGCGGGCGAGAGATTGCTGCGTCGCCGGCATCGGCGTCGAAAGAAGCCGAGCCGAAAAAAGTTGAAGGACTGCACGTGCAAGCATACTAACCTAACCCTAGGTAAGGCATGTTAGAGCGAAAGACAGTAAACTCGAATGAGCCAAGAAAGAGCGGCGTGCGGTGCGGGGCCGGTCGGAGCGCACACTTCTCTCGGTGGCTGGCGGGCGAGAGATTGCTGCGTCGCCGGCATCGGCGTCGAAAGAAGCCGAGCCGAAAAAAGTTGAAGGACTGCACGTGCAAGCATACTAACCTAACCCTAGGTAAGGCATGTTAGAGCGAAAGACAGTAAACTCGAATTAGCCAAGAAAGAGCGGCGTGCGGTGCGGGGCCGGTCGGAGCGCACACTTTTCTCGGTGGCTGGCGGGCGAGAGATTGCTGCGTCGCCGGCATCGCCGTCGAAAGAAGCCGAGCCGAAAAAAGTTGAAGGACTGCACGTGCAAGCATACTAACCTAACCCTAGGTAAGGCATGTTAGAGCGAAAGACAGTAAACTCGAATGAGCCAAGGAAGAGCGGCGTGCGCTGCGGGGCCGGTCGGAGCGCACAGAAAGAAGCCGAGCCGAAAAAAGTTGAAGGACTGCACGTGCAAGCATACTAACCTAACCCTAGGTAAGGCATGTTAGAGCGAAAGACAGTAAACTCGAATGAGTCGCCGGCATCGGCGTCGAAAGAAGCCGAGCCGAAAAAAGTTGAAGGACTGCACGTGCAAGCATACTAACCTAACCCTAGGTAAGGCATGTTAGAGCGAAAGACAGTAAACTCGAATGAGCCAAGAAAGAGCGGCGTGCGGTGCGGGGCCGGTCGGAGCGCACACTTCTCTCGGTGGCTGGCGGGCGAAAGATTGCTGCGTCGCCGTCATCGGCGTCGAAAGAAGCCGAGCCGAAAAAAGTTGAAGGACTGCACGTGCAAGCATACTAACCTAACCCTAGGTAAGGCATGTTAGAGCGAAAGACAGTAAACTCGAATGAGCCAAGAAAGAGCGGCGTGCGGTGCGGGGCCGGTCGGAGCGCACACTTCTCTCGGTGGCTGGCGGGCGAGAGATTGCTGCGTCGCCGGCATCGGCGTCGAAAGAAGCCGAGCCGAAAAAAGTTGAAGGACTGCACGTGCAAGCATACTAACCTAACCCTAGGTAAGGCATGTTAGAGCGAAAGACAGTAAACTCGAATGAGCCAAGAAAGAGCGGCGTGCGGTGCGGGGCCGGTCGGAGCGCACACTTCTCTCGGTGGCTGGCGGGCGAGAGATTGCTGCGTCGCCGGCATCGGCGTCGAAAGAAGCCGAGCCGAAAAAAGTTGAAGGACTGCACGTGCAAGCATACTAACCTAACCCTAGGTAAGGCATGTTAGAGCGAAAGACAGTAAACTCGAATTAGCCAAGAAAGAGCGGCGTGCGGTGCGGGGCCGGTCGGAGCGCACACTTTTCTCGGTGGCTGGCGGGCGAGAGATTGCTGCGTCGCCGGCATCGCCGTCGAAAGAAGCCGAGCCGAAAAAAGTTGAAGGACTGCACGTGCAAGCATACTAACCTAACCCTAGGTAAGGCATGTTAGAGCGAAAGACAGTAAACTCGAATGAGCCAAGGAAGAGCGGCGTGCGGTGCGGGGCCGGTCGGAGCGCACACTTCTCTCGGTGGCTGGCGGGCAAGAGATTGCTGCGTCGCCGGCATCGGCGTCGAAAGAAGCCGAGCCGAAAAAAGTTGAAGGACTGCACGTGCAAGCATACTAACCTAACCCTAGGTAAGGCATGTTAGAGCGAAAGACAGTAAACTCTAATGAGCCAAGAAAGAGCGGCGTGCGGTGCGGGGTCGGTCGGAGCGCACACTTCTCTCGGTGGCTGGCGGGCGAGAGATTGCTGCGTCGCCGGCATCGGCGTCGAAAGAAGCCGAGCCGAAAAAAGTTGAAGGACTGCACGTGCAAGCATACTAACCTAACCCTAGGTAAGGCATGTTAGAGCGAAAGACAGTAGACTCGAATGAGCCAAGAAAGAGCGGCGTGAGGTGCGGGGCCGGTCGGAGCGCACACTTCCCTCGGTGGCTGGCGGGCGAGAGATTGCTGCGTCGCTGGCATCGGCGTCGAAAGAAGCCGAGCCGAAAAAAGTTGAAGGACTGCACGTGCAAGCATACTAACCTAACACTAGGTAAGGCATGTTAGAGCGAAAGACAGTAAACTCGAATGAGCCAAGAAAGAGCGGCGTGCGGTGCGGGGCCGGTCGGAGCGCACACTCCTCTCGGTGGCTGGCGGGCGAGAGATTGCTGCGTCGCCGGCATCGGCGTCGAAAGAAGCCGAGCCGAAAAAAGTTGAAGGACTGCACGTGCAAGCATACTAACCTAACACTAGGTAAGGCATGTTAGAGCGAAAGACAGTAAACTCGATTGAGCCAAGAAAGAGCGGCGTGCGGTGCGGGGCCGGTCGGAGCGCACACTTTTCTCGGTGGCTGGCGGGCGAGAGATTGCTGCGTCGCCGGCATCGGCGTCGAAAGAAGCCGAGCCGTCGCCGTCATCGGCGTCGAAAGAAGCCGAGCCGAAAAAAGTTGAAGGACTGCACGTGCAAGCATACTAACCTAACCCTAGGTAAGGCATGTTAGAGCGAAAGACAGTAAACTCGAATGAGCCAAGAAAGAGCGGCGTGCGGTGCGGGGCCGGTCGGAGCGCACACTTCTCTCGGTGGCTGGCGGGCGAGAGATTGCTGCGTCGCCGGCATCGGCGTCGAAAGAAGCCGAGCCGAAAAAAGTTGAAGGACTGCACGTGCAAGCATACTAACCTAACCCTAGGTAAGGCATGTTAGAGCGAAAGACAGTAAACTCGAATGAGCCAAGAAAGAGCGGCGTGCGGTGCGGGGCCGGTCGGAGCGCACACTTCTCTCGGTGGCTGGCGGGCGAGAGATTGCTGCGTCGCCGGCATCGGCGTCGAAAGAAGCCGAGCCGAAAAAAGTTGAAGGACTGCACGTGCAAGCATACTAACCTAACCCTAGGTAAGGCATGTTAGAGCGAAAGACAGTAAACTCGAATTAGCCAAGAAAGAGCGGCGTGCGGTGCGGGGCCGGTCGGAGCGCACACTTTTCTCGGTGGCTGGCGGGCGAGAGATTGCTGCGTCGCCGGCATCGCCGTCGAAAGAAGCCGAGCCGAAAAAAGTTGAAGGACTGCACGTGCAAGCATACTAACCTAACCCTAGGTAAGGCATGTTAGAGCGAAAGACAGTAAACTCGAATGAGCCAAGGAAGAGCGGCGTGCGGTGCGGGGCCGGTCGGAGCGCACACTTCTCTCGGTGGCTGGCGGGCAAGAGATTGCTGCGTCGCCGGCATCGGCGTCGAAAGAAGCCGAGCCGAAAAAAGTTGAAGGACTGCACGTGCAAGCATACTAACCTAACCCTAGGTAAGGCATGTTAGAGCGAAAGACAGTAAACTCTAATGAGCCAAGAAAGAGCGGCGTGCGGTGCGGGGTCGGTCGGAGCGCACACTTCTCTCGGTGGCTGGCGGGCGAGAGATTGCTGCGTCGCCGGCATCGGCGTCAAAAGAAGCCGAGCCGAAAAAAGTTGAAGGACTGCACGTGCAAGCATACTAACCTAACCCTAGGTAAGGCATGTTAGAGCGAAAGACAGTAGACTCGAATGAGCCAAGAAAGAGCGGCGTGCGGTGCGGGGCCGGTCGGAGCGCACACTTCCCTCGGTGGCTGGCGGGCGAGAGATTGCTGCGTCGCTGGCATCGGCGTCGAAAGAAGCCGAGCCGAAAAAAGTTGAAGGACTGCACGTGCAAGCATACTAACCTAACCCTAGGTAAGGCATGTTAGAGCGAAAGACAGTAAACTCGAATGAGCCAAGGAAGAGCGGCGTGCGGTGCGGGGTCGGTCGGAGCGCACACTTCTCTCGGTGGCTGGCGGGCGAGAGATTGCTTCGTCGCCGGCATCGGCGTCGAAAGAAGCCGAGCCGAAAAAGGTTGAAGGACTGCACGTGCAAGCATACTAACCTAACCCTAGGTAAGGCATGTTAGAGCGAAAGGCAGTAAACTCGAATGAGCCAAGAAAGAGCGGCGTGCGGTGCGGGGCCGGTCGGAGCGCACACTTCTCTCGGTGGCTGGCGGGCGAGAGATTGCTGCGTCGCCGGCATCGGCGTCGAAAGAAGCCGAGCCGAAAAAAGTTGAAGGACTGCACGTGCAAGCATACTAACCTAACCCTAGGTAAGGCATGTTAGAGCGAAAGACAGTAAACTCGAATGAGCCAAGAAAGAGCGGCGTGCGGTGCGGGGCCGGTCGGAGCGCACACTTCTCTCGGTGGCTGGCGGGCGAGAGATTGCTGCGTCGCCGGCATCGGTGTCGAAAGAAGCCGAGCCGAAAAAAGTTGAAGGACTGCACGTGCAAGCATACTAACCTAACCCTAGGTAAGGCATGTTAGAGCGAAAGACAGTAAATTCGAATTAGCCAAGAAAGAGCGGCGTGCGGTGCGGGGCCGGTCGGAGCGCACACTTTTCTCGGTGGCTGGCGGGCGAGAGATTGCTGCGTCGCCGGCATCGGCGTCGAAAGAAGCCGAGCCGAAAAAAGTTGAAGGACTGCACGTGCAAGCATACTAACCTAACCCTAGGTAAGGCATGTTAGAGCGAAAGACAGTAAACTCGAATGAGCCAAGAAAGAGCGGCGTGCGGTGCGGGGCCGGTCGGAGCGCACACTTCTCTCGGTGGCTGACGGGCGAGAGATTGCTGCGTCGCCGGCATCGGCGTCGAAAGAAGCCGAGCCGAAAAAAGTTGAAGGACTGCACGTGCAAGCATACTAACCTAACCCTAGGTAAGGCATGTTAGAGCGAAAGACAGTAAACTCGAATGAGCCAAGAAAGAGCGGCGTGCGGTGCGGGGCCGGTCGGAGCGCACACTTCTCTCGGTGGCTGGCGGGCGAGAGATTGCTGCGTCGCCGGCATCGGCGTCGAAAGAAGCCGAGCCGAAAAAAGTTGAAGGACTGCACGTGCAAGCATACTAACCTAACACTAGGTAAGGCATGTTAGAGCGAAAGACAGTAAACTCGAATGAGCCAAGAAAGAGCGGCGTGTGGTGCGGGGCCGGTCGGAGCGCACACTTCTCTCGGTGGCTGGCGGGCGAGAGATTGCTGCGTCGCCGGCATCGGCGTCGAAAGAAGCCGAGCCGAAAAAAGTTGAAGGACTGCACGTGCAAGCATACTAACCTAACCCTAGGTAAGGCATGTTAGAGCGAAAGACAGTAAATTCGAATTAGCCAAGAAAGAGCGGCGTGCGGTGCGGGGCCGGTCGGAGCGCACACTTTTCTCGGTGGCTGGCGGGCGAGAGATTGCTGCGTCGCCGGCATCGGCGTCGAAAGAAGCCGAGCCGAAAAAAGTTGAAGGACTGCACGTGCAAGCATACTAACCTAACCCTAGGTAAGGCATGTTAGAGCGAAAGACAGTAAACTCGAATGAGCCAAGAAAGAGCGGCGTGCGGTGCGGGGCCGGTCGGAGCGCACACTTCTCTCGGTGGCTGGCGGGCGAGAGATTGCTGCGTCGCCGGCATCGGCGTCGAAAGAAGCCGAGCCGAAAAAAGTTGAAGGACTGCACGTGCAAGCATACTAACCTAACCCTAGGTAAGGCATGTTAGAGCGAAAGACAGTAAACTCTAATGAGCCAAGAAAGAGCGGCGTGCGGTGCGGGGTCGGTCGGAGCGCACACTTCTCTCGGTGGCTGGCGGGCGAGAGATTGCTGCGTCGCCGGCATCGGCGTCGAAAGAAGCCGAGCCGAAAAAAGTTGAAGGACTGCACGTGCAAGCATACTAACCTAACCCTAGGTAAGGCATGTTAGAGCGAAAGACAGTAGACTCGAATGAGCCAAGAAAGAGCGGCGTGCGGTGCGGGGCCGGTCGGAGCGCACACTTCCCTCGGTGGCTGGCGGGCGAGAGATTGCTGCGTCGCTGGCATCGGCGTCGAAAGAAGCCGAGCCGAAAAAAGTTGAAGGACTGCACGTGCAAGCACACTAACCTAACCCTAGGTAAGGCATGTTAGAGCGAAAGACAGTAAACTCGAATGAGCCAAGAAAGAGCGGCGTGCGGTGCGGGGTCGGTCGGAGCGCACACTTCTCTCGGTGGCTGGCGGGCGAGAGATTGCTTCGTCGCCGGCATCGGCGTCGAAAGAAGCCGAGCCGAAAAAGGTTGAAGGACTGCACGTGCAAGCATACTAACCTAACCCTAGGTAAGGCATGTTAGAGCGAAAGACAGTAAACTCGAATGAGCCAAGAAAGAGCGGCGTGCGGTGCGGGGCCGGTCGGAGCGCACACTTCTCTCGGTGGCTGGCGGGCGAGAGATTGCTGCGTCGCCGGCATCGGCGTCGAAAGAAGCCGAGCCGAAAAAAGTTGAAGGACTGCACGTGCAAGCATACTAACCTAACACTAGGTAAGGCATGTTAGAGCGAAAGACAGTAAACTCGAATGAGCCAAGAAAGAGCGGCGTGTGGTGCGGGGCCGGTCGGAGCGCACACTTCTCTCGGTGGCTGGCGGGCGAGAGATTGCTGCGTCGCCGGCATCGGCGTCGAAAGAAGCCGAGCCGAAAAAAGTTGAAGGACTGCACGTGCAAGCATACTAACCTAACACTAGGTAAGGCATGTTAGAGCGAAAGACAGTAAACTCGATTGAGCCAAAAAAGAGCGGCGTGCGGTGCGGGGCCGGTCGGAGCGCACACTTTTCTCGGTGGCTGGCGGGCGAGAGATTGCTGCGTCGCCGGCATCGGCGTCGAAAGAAGCCGAGCCGTCGCCGGCATCGGCGTCGAAAGAAGCCGAGCCGAAAAAAGTTGAAGGACTGCACGTGCAAGTATACTAACCTAACCCTAGGTAAGGCATGTTAGAGCGAAAGACAGTAAACTCGAATGAGCCAAGAAAGAGCGGCGTGCGGTGCGGGGCCGGTCGGAGCGCACACTTCCCTCGGTGGCTGGCGGGCGAGAGATTGCTGCGTCGCTGGCATCGGCGTCGAAAGAAGCCGAGCCGAAAAAAGTTGAAGGACTGCACGTGCAAGCATACTAACCTAACCCTAGGTAAGGCATGTTAGAGCGAAAGACAGTAAACTCGAATGAGCCAAGAAAGAGCGGCGTGCGGTGCGGGGCCGGTCGGAGCGCACACTTCTCTCGGTGGCTGGCGGGCGAGAGATTGCTTCGTCGCCGGCATCGGCGTCGAAAGAAGCCGAGCCGAAAAAGGTTGAAGGACTGCACGTGCAAGCATACTAACCTAACCCTAGGTAAGGCATGTTAGAGCGAAAGACAGTAAACTCGAATGAGCCAAGAAAGAGCGGCGTGCGGTGCGGGGCCGGTCGGAGCGCACACTTCTCTCGGTGGCTGGCGGGCGAGAGATTGCTGCGTCGCCGGCATCGGCGTCGAAAGAAGCCGAGCCGAAAAAAGTTGAAGGACTGCACGTGCAAGCATACTAACCTAACACTAGGTAAGGCATGTTAGAGCGAAAGACAGTAAACTCGAATGAGCCAAGAAAGAGCGGCGTGTGGTGCGGGGCCGGTCGGAGCGCACACTTCTCTCGGTGGCTGGCGGGCGAGAGATTGCTGCGTCGCCGGCATCGGCGTCGAAAGAAGCCGAGCCGAAAAAAGTTGAAGGACTGCACGTGCAAGCATACTAACCTAACCTTAGGTAAGGCATGTTAGAGCGAAAGACAGTAAACTCGAATGAGCCAAGAAAGAGCGGCGTGCGGTGCGGGGCCGGTCGGAGCGCACATTTCTCTCGGTGGCTGGCGGGCGAGAGATTGCTGCGTCGCCGGCATCGGTGTCGAAAGAAGCCGAGCCGAAAAAAGTTGAAGGACTGCACGTGCAAGCATACTAACCTAACCCTAGGTAAGGCATGTTAGAGCGAAAGACAGTAAATTCGAATTAGCCAAGAAAGAGCGGCGTGCGGTGCGGGGCCGGTCGGAGCGCACACTTTTCTCGGTGGCTGGCGGGCGAGAGATTGCTGCGTCGCCGGCATCGGCGTCGAAAGAAGCCGAGCCGAAAAAAGTTGAAGGACTGCACGTGCAAGCATACTAACCTAACCCTAGGTAAGGCATGTTAGAGCGAAAGACAGTAAACTCGAATGAGCCAAGAAAGAGCGGCGTGCGGTGCGGGGCCGGTCGGAGCGCACACTTCTCTCGGTGGCTGGCGGGCGAGAGATTGCTGCGTCGCCGGCATCGGCGTCGAAAGAAGCCGAGCCGAAAAAAGTTGAAGGACTGCACGTGCAAGCATACTAACCTAACACTAGGTAAGGCATGTTAGAGCGAAAGACAGTAAACTCGAATGAGCCAAGAAAGAGCGGCGTGTGGTGCGGGGCCGGTCGGAGCGCACACTTCTCTCGGTGGCTGGCGGGCGAGAGATTGCTGCGTCGCCGGCATCGGCGTCGAAAGAAGCCGAGCCGAAAAAAGTTGAAGGACTGCACGTGCAAGCATACTAACCTAACACTAGGTAAGGCATGTTAGAGCGAAAGACAGTAAACTCGATTGAGCCAAAAAAGAGCGGCGTGCGGTGCGGGGCCGGTCGGAGCGCACACTTTTCTCGGTGGCTGGCGGGCGAGAGATTGCTGCGTCGCCGGCATCGGCGTCGAAAGAAGCCGAGCCGTCGCCGGCATCGGCGTCGAAAGAAGCCGAGCCGAAAAAAGTTGAAGGACTGCACGTGCAAGTATACTAACCTAACCCTAGGTAAGGCATGTTAGAGCGAAAGACAGTAAACTCGAATGAGCCAAGAAAGAGCGGCGTGCGGTGCGGGGCCGGTCGGAGCGCACACTTCCCTCGGTGGCTGGCGGGCGAGAGATTGCTGCGTCGCTGGCATCGGCGTCGAAAGAAGCCGAGCCGAAAAAAGTTGAAGGACTGCACGTGCAAGCATACTAACCTAACCCTAGGTAAGGCATGTTAGAGCGAAAGACAGTAAACTCGAATGAGCCAAGAAAGAGCGGCGTGCGGTGCGGGGCCGGTCGGAGCGCACACTTCTCTCGGTGGCTGGCGGGCGAGAGATTGCTTCGTCGCCGGCATCGGCGTCGAAAGAAGCCGAGCCGAAAAAGGTTGAAGGACTGCACGTGCAAGCATACTAACCTAACCCTAGGTAAGGCATGTTAGAGCGAAAGACAGTAAACTCGAATGAGCCAAGAAAGAGCGGCGTGCGGTGCGGGGCCGGTCGGAGCGCACACTTCTCTCGGTGGCTGGCGGGCGAGAGATTGCTGCGTCGCCGGCATCGGCGTCGAAAGAAGCCGAGCCGAAAAAAGTTGAAGGACTGCACGTGCAAGCATACTAACCTAACACTAGGTAAGGCATGTTAGAGCGAAAGACAGTAAACTCGAATGAGCCAAGAAAGAGCGGCGTGTGGTGCGGGGCCGGTCGGAGCGCACACTTCTCTCGGTGGCTGGCGGGCGAGAGATTGCTGCGTCGCCGGCATCGGCGTCGAAAGAAGCCGAGCCGAAAAAAGTTGAAGGACTGCACGTGCAAGCATACTAACCTAACCCTAGGTAAGGCATGTTAGAGCGAAAGACAGTAAACTCGAATGAGCCAAGAAAGAGCGGCGTGCGGTGCGGGGCCGGTCGGAGCGCACACTTCTCTCGGTGGCTGGCGGGCGAGAGATTGCTGCGTCGCCGGCATCGGTGTCGAAAGAAGCCGAGCCGAAAAAAGTTGAAGGACTGCACGTGCAAGCATACTAACCTAACCCTAGGTAAGGCATGTTAGAGCGAAAGACAGTAAATTCGAATTAGCCAAGAAAGAGCGGCGTGCGGTGCGGGGCCGGTCGGAGCGCACACTTTTCTCGGTGGCTGGCGGGCGAGAGATTGCTGCGTCGCCGGCATCGGCGTCGAAAGAAGCCGAGCCGAAAAAAGTTGAAGGACTGCACGTGCAAGCATACTAACCTAACCCTAGGTAAGGCATGTTAGAGCGAAAGACAGTAAACTCGAATGAGCCAAGAAAGAGCGGCGTGCGGTGCGGGGCCGGTCGGAGCGCACACTTCTCTCGGTGGCTGGCGGGCGAGAGATTGCTGCGTCGCCGGCATCGGCGTCGAAAGAAGCCGAGCCGAAAAAAGTTGAAGGACTGCACGTGCAAGCATACTAACCTAACACTAGGTAAGGCATGTTAGAGCGAAAGACAGTAAACTCGAATGAGCCAAGAAAGAGCGGCGTGTGGTGCGGGGCCGGTCGGAGCGCACACTTCTCTCGGTGGCTGGCGGGCGAGAGATTGCTGCGTCGCCGGCATCGGCGTCGAAAGAAGCCGAGCCGAAAAAAGTTGAAGGACTGCACGTGCAAGCATACTAACCTAACACTAGGTAAGGCATGTTAGAGCGAAAGACAGTAAACTCGATTGAGCCAAAAAAGAGCGGCGTGCGGTGCGGGGCCGGTCGGAGCGCACACTTTTCTCGGTGGCTGGCGGGCGAGAGATTGCTGCGTCGCCGGCATCGGCGTCGAAAGAAGCCGAGCCGTCGCCGGCATCGGCGTCGAAAGAAGCCGAGCCGAAAAAAGTTGAAGGACTGAACGTGCAAGTATACTAACCTAACCCTAGGTAAGGCATGTTAGAGCGAAAGACAGTAAACTCGAATGAGCCAAGAAAGAGCGGCGTGCGGTGCGGGGCCGGTCGGAGCGCACACTTCCCTCGGTGGCTGGCGGGCGAGAGATTGCTGCGTCGCTGGCATCGGCGTCGAAAGAAGCCGAGCCGAAAAAAGTTGAAGGACTGCACGTGCAAGCATACTAACCTAACCCTAGGTAAGGCATGTTAGAGCGAAAGACAGTAAACTCGAATGAGCCAAGAAAGAGCGGCGTGCGGTGCGGGGCCGGTCGGAGCGCACACTTCTCTCGGTGGCTGGCGGGCGAGAGATTGCTTCGTCGCCGGCATCGGCGTCGAAAGAAGCCGAGCCGAAAAAGGTTGAAGGACTGCACGTGCAAGCATACTAACCTAACCCTAGGTAAGGCATGTTAGAGCGAAAGACAGTAAACTCGAATGAGCCAAGAAAGAGCGGCGTGCGGTGCGGGGCCGGTCGGAGCGCACACTTCTCTCGGTGGCTGGCGGGCGAGAGATTGCTTCGTCGCCGGCATCGGCGTCGAAAGAAGCCGAGCCGAAAAAGGTTGAAGGACTGCACGTGCAAGCATACTAACCTAACCCTAGGTAAGGCATGTTAGAGCGAAAGACAGTAAACTCGAATGAGCCAAGAAAGAGCGGCGTGCGGTGCGGGGCCGGTCGGAGCGCACACTTCTCTCGGTGGCTGGCGGGCGAGAGATTGCTGCGTCGCCGGCATCGGTGTTGAAAGAAGCCGAGCCAAAAAAAGTTGAAGGACTGCACGTGCAAGCATACTAACCTAACCCTAGGTAAGGCATGTTAGAGCGAAAGACAGTAAATTCGAATTAGCCAAGAAAGAGCGGCGTGCGCTGTGGGGCCGGTCGGAGCGCACACTTTTCTCGGTGGCTGGCGGGCGAGAGATTGCTTCGTCGCCGGCATCGGCGTCGAAAGAAGCCGAGCCGAAAAAAGTTGAAGGACTGCACGTGCAAGCATACTAACCTAACCCTAGGTAAGGCATGTTAGAGCGAAAGACAGTAAACTCGAATGAGCCAAGAAAGAGCGGCGTGCGGTGCGGGGCCGGTCGGAGCGCACACTTCTCTCGGTGGCTGGCGGGCGAGAGATTGCTGCGTCGCCGGCATCGGCGTCGAAAGAAGCCGAGCCGAAAAAAGTTGAAGGACTGCACGTGCAAGCATACTAACCTAACCCTAGGTAAGGCATGTTAGAGCGAAAGACAGTAAACTCGAATGAGCCAAGAAAGAGCGGCGTGCGGTGCGGGGCCGGTCGGAGCGCACACTTCTCTCGGTGGCTGGCGGGCGAGAGATTGCTGCGTCGCCGGCATCGGTGTCGAAAGAAGCCGAGCCGAAAAAAGTTGAAGGACTGCACGTGCAAGCATACTAACCTAACCCTAGGTAAGGCATGTTAGAGCGAAAGACAGTAAATTCGAATTAGCCAAGAAAGAGCGGCGTGCGGTGCGGGGCCGGTCGGAGCGCACACTTTTCTCGGTGGCTGGCGGGCGAGAGATTGCTGCGTCGCCGGCATCGGCGTCGAAAGAAGCCGAGCCGAAAAAAGTTGAAGGACTGCACGTGCAAGCATACTAACCTAACCCTAGGTAAGGCATGTTAGAGCGAAAGACAGTAAACTCGAATGAGCCAAGAAAGAGCGGCGTGCGGTGCGGGGCCGGTCGGAGCGCACACTTCTCTCGGTGGCTGGCGGGCGAGAGATTGCTGCGTCGCCGGCATCGGCGTCGAAAGAAGCCGAGCCGAAAAAAGTTGAAGGACTGCACGTGCAAGCATACTAACCTAACACTAGGTAAGGCATGTTAGAGCGAAAGACAGTAAACTCGAATGAGCCAAGAAAGAGCGGCGTGTGGTGCGGGGCCGGTCGGAGCGCACACTTCTCTCGGTGGCTGGCGGGCGAGAGATTGCTGCGACGCCGGCATCGGCGTCGAAAGAAGCCGAGCCGAAAAAAGTTGAAGGACTGCACGTGCAAGCATACTAACCTAACACTAGGTAAGGCATGTTAGAGCGAAAGACAGTAAACTCGATTGAGCCAAAAAAGAGCGGCGTGCGGTGCGGGGCCGGTCGGAGCGCACACTTTTCTCGGTGGCTGGCGGGCGAGAGATTGCTGCGTCGCCGGCATCGGCGTCGAAAGAAGCCGAGCCGTCGCCGGCATCGGCGTCGAAAGAAGCCGAGCCGAAAAAAGTTGAAGGACTGAACGTGCAAGTATACTAACCTAACCCTAGGTAAGGCATGTTAGAGCGAAAGACAGTAAACTCGAATGAGCCAAGAAAGAGCGGCGTGCGGTGCGGGGCCGGTCGGAGCGCACACTTCCCTCGGTGGCTGGCGGGCGAGAGATTGCTGCGTCGCTGGCATCGGCGTCGAAAGAAGCCGAGCCGAAAAAAGTTGAAGGACTGCACGTGCAAGCATACTAACCTAACCCTAGGTAAGGCATGTTAGAGCGAAAGACAGTAAACTCGAATGAGCCAAGAAAGAGCGGCGTGCGGTGCGGGGCCGGTCGGAGCGCACACTTCTCTCGGTGGCTGGCGGGCGAGAGATTGCTTCGTCGCCGGCATCGGCGTCGAAAGAAGCCGAGCCGAAAAAGGTTGAAGGACTGCACGTGCAAGCATACTAACCTAACCCTAGGTAAGGCATGTTAGAGCGAAAGACAGTAAACTCGAATGAGCCAAGAAAGAGCGGCGTGCGGTGCGGGGCCGGTCGGAGAGCACACTTCTCTCGGTGGCTGGCGGGCGAGAGATTGCTGCGTCGCCGGCATCGGCGTCGAAAGAAGCCGAGCCGAAAAAAGTTGAAGGACTGCACGTGCAAGCATACTAACCTAACCCTAGGTAAGGCATGTTAGAGCGAAAGACAGTAAACTCGAATGAGCCAAGAAAGAGCGGCGTGCGGTGCGGGGCCGGTCGGAGCGCACACTTCTCTCGGTGGCTGGCGGGCGAGAGATTGCTGCGTCGCCGGCATCGGTGTCGAAAGAAGCCGAGCCGAAAAAAGTTGAAGGACTGCACGTGCAAGCATACTAACCTAACCCTAGGTAAGGCATGTTAGAGCGAAAGACAGTAAATTCGAATTAGCCAAGAAAGAGCGGCGTGCGGTGCGGGGCCGGTCGGAGCGCACACTTTTCTCGGTGGCTGGCGGGCGAGAGATTGCTGCGTCGCCGGCATCGGCGTCGAAAGAAGCCGAGCCGAAAAAAGTTGAAGGACTGCACGTGCAAGCATACTAACCTAACCCTAGGTAAGGCATGTTAGAGCGAAAGACAGTAAACTCGAATGAGCCAAGAAAGAGCGGCGTGCGGTGCGGGGCCGGTCGGAGCGCACACTTCTCTCGGTGGCTGGCGGGCGAGAGATTGCTGCGTCGCGGGCATCGGCGTCGAAAGAAGCCGAGCCGAAAAAAGTTGAAGGACTGCACGTGCAAGCATACTAACCTAACCCTAGGTAAGGCATGTTAGAGCGAAAGACAGTAAACTCGAATGAGCCAAGAAAGAGCGGCGTGCGGTACGGGGCCGGTCGGAGCGCACACTTCTCTCGGTGGCTGGCGGGCGAGAGATTGCTGCGTCGCCGGCATCGGCGTCGAAAGAAGCCGAGCCGAAAAAAGTTGAAGGACTGCACGTGCAAGCATACTAACCTAACACTAGGTAAGGCATGTTAGAGCGAAAGACAGTAAACTCGAATGAGCCAAGAAAGAGCGGCGTGTGGTGCGGGGCCGGTCGGAGCGCACACTTCTCTCGGTGGCTGGCGGGCGAGAGATTGCTGCGTCGCCGGCATCGACGTCGAAAGAAGCCGAGCCGAAAAAAGTTGAAGGACTGCACGTGCAAGCATACTAACCTAACACTAGGTAAGGCATGTTAGAGCGAAAGACAGTAAACTCGAATGAGCCAAGAAAGAGCGGCGTGCGGTGCGGGGCCGGTCGGAGCGCACACTTCTCTCGGTGGCTGGCGGGCGAGAGATTGCTTCGTCGCCGGCATCGGCGTCGAAAGAAGCCGAGCCGAAAGAGGTTGAAGGACTGCACGTGCAAGCATACTAACCTAACCCTAGGTAAGGCATGTTAGAGCGAAAGACATTAAACTCGAATGAGCCAAGAAAGAGCGGCGTGCGGTGCGGGGCCGGTCGGAGCGCACACTTCTCTCGGTGGCTGGCGGGCGAGAGATTGCTGCGTCGCCGGCATCGGCGTCGAAAGAAGCCGAGCCGAAAAAGTTGAAGGACTGCACGTGCAAGCATACTAACCTAACCCTAGGTAAGGCATGTTAGAGCGAAAGACAGTAAACTCGAATGAGCCAAGAAAGAGCGGCGTGCGGTGCGGGGCCGGTCGGAGCGCACACTTCTCTCGGTGGCTGGCGGGCGAGAGATTGCTGCGTCGCCGGCATCGGTGTCGAAAGAAGCCGAGCCAAAAAAAGTTGAAGGACTGCACGTGCAAGCATACTAACCTAACCCTAGGTAAGGCATGTTAGAGCGAAAGACAGTAAATTCGAATTAGCCAAGAAAGAGCGGCGTGCGCTGTGGGGCCGGTCGGAGCGCACACTTTTCTCGGTGGCTGGCGGGCGAGAGATTGCTTCGTCGCCGGCATCGGCGTCGAAAGAAGCCGAGCCGAAAAAAGTTGAAGGACTGCACGTGCAAGCATACTAACCTAACCCTAGGTAAGGCATGTTAGAGCGAAAGACAGTAAACTCGAATGAGCCAAGAAAGAGCGGCGTGCGGTGCGGGGCCGGTCGGAGCGCACACTTCTCTCGGTGGCTGGCGGGCGAGAGATTGCTGCGTCGCCGGCATCGGCGTCGAAAGAAGCCGAGCCGAAAAAAGTTGAAGGACTGCACGTGCAAGCATACTAACCTAACCCTAGGTAAGGCATGTTAGAGCGAAAGACAGTAAACTCGAATGAGCCAAGAAAGAGCGGCGTGCGGTGCGGGGCCGGTCGGAGCGCACACTTCTCTCGGTGGCTGGCGGGCGAGAGATTGCTGCGTCGCCGGCATCGGCGTCGAAAGAAGCCGAGCCGAAAAAAGTTGAAGGACTGCACGTGCAAGCATACTAACCTAACACTAGGTAAGGCATGTTAGAGCGAAAGACAGTAAACTCGAATGAGCCAAGAAAGAGCGGCGTGTGGTGCGGGGCCGGTCGGAGCGCACACTTCTCTCGGTGGCTGGCGGGCGAGAGATTGCTGCGTCGCCGGCATCGGCGTCGAAAGAAGCCGAGCCGAAAAAAGTTGAAGGACTGCACGTGCAAGCATACTAACCTAACACTAGGTAAGGCATGTTAGAGCGAAAGACAGTAAACTCGATTGAGCCAAAAAAGAGCGGCGTGCGGTGCGGGGCCGGTCGGAGCGCACACTTTTCTCGGTGACTGGCGGGCGAGAGATTGCTGCGTCGCCGGCATCGGCGTCGAAAGAAGCCGAGCCGTCGCCGGCATCGGCGTCGAAAGAAGCCGAGCCGAAAAAAGTTGAAGGACTGCACGTGCAAGTATACTAACCTAACCCTAGGTAAGGCATGTTAGAGCGAAAGACAGTAAACTCGAATGAGCCAAGAAAGAGCGGCGTGCGGTGCGGGGCCGGTCGGAGCGCACACTTCTCTCGGTGGCTGGCGGGCGAGAGATTGCTGCGTCGCCGGCATCGGCGTCGAAAGAAGCCGAGCCGAAAAAAGTTGAAGGACTGCACGTGCAAGCATACTAACCTAACCCTAGGTAAGGCATGTGTTCTGTTCTTAATTATATAGCCAATGCGAGTTCAGAAAAGACTCAGTGAATGATACACACAAGATTTATTACAGCATAACAAAGACTTAACTATAACAGTATGATCAAAACAAAGCAGTACCGCACGCCAAATAAACATTCGACAAGTGTCCGGGCGGATCGCGTACGAGTCTGGCAGTTGATTACTTTCTCGGGACTTCTCGTCACATGTAAACAATGGCCAGACGCGTATACAACATCTCCCCCTTTAAGTTTCAAATTTTATAAAACTTTTCATCAGGTTTAAACTCTATGGTCAATTATATTGTCCGAAACGTAGAGGTGGTACTCCTCTTGCAGTTCGCGAACTTCGTCTGACTGGAACAGGTTGTTTCTTGATTTCAATTTTCTTTTCTGGTCTAGTAGTACCAACTTTCTCCTTCTCTTCCAGAACCGGAACATCTTTTACAGGATACAAGAATCTTCTATTTCGCCAATATGTTCGGCCACTCGGGAGTTTGACGTGGTAATCTCGGTGTCGGCCTCTACCAACAATGACACCAGATTGGTCCCAACGTTTCGTTGTTACATCTTGGACTTGTACATGTTGTCCAACTTGCAGTGGCTTCAAGATACGAGTATTTCTGTCATATCTCATTTTGCTTTTCGACTTGATAATTTTCTGAGCATTATCAAGCCCATCGAGAATATCTTTGGTTTTGTCCGCATATCCTCGGTAGTGGACGGGAATGATTGATCTGATTTGATGACCAAATAAGATTTTGGCTGGCGAAAATCCCGTTTGCTTCGGAGTATTTCTCCATTCGAGTAAGCCTTGTAGAAATGATTCTTCATCAATATTTCCATTCTGGCATGACTTTTTGACGAGTGTTTTCATGGCTTTCACACCGGCTTCGGCATGTCCGTTGCTCTGTGAGTAAAATGGCGTAGAAAATCCTACTTTCACTCCCCAGCGTTTCAGAAAATCCAGAAACATTCGTGATTTGAACTGAGGGCCCCCATCACATCTTAAACGGACGGGCACTGATAGATCGACAAACCACTTTCGTAGAACTCTGATGACTTGGCGAGAAGTTGGATGTTCTGTCCACGAATGAATACAGGGCCATCCTGAATATCTATCCACATATACCAGAAATTCTTTTCCAGCATGTGAAAATAGATCACAAGAAACGTCCTCAAATGGTCTCGACGGATTTGCACTTACGATCAACGGTTCTTTCGACAAACTGGCTTTTTTCTCTTGACATATATGACAACTGTATACAGTGTTTTCAATATCACCGGATATAGCAGGGCAGTAAACCGATTGTCTTGCACGTCTTTTTGTTCTTTCAACGCCCTGGTGAGACGCATGTAATTTCTGCAACACTTCACGTCTCTTGGATTTTGGAATCACAATTCTAGAACCCAAAAGTATCAAATCGTTTTCTACTGACAGCTCATCTCTGACTTGCCAGTATGGACGCAAAGAATTTTTCACGAGTTTTCTATTCGAAGGAAATCCATTCAGAACTGTTTCTCTGAGATCGCGGTACGATTCGTCTTCTCTACCTGCATCGCGTAGATCAGATAGAATTGAGTCTTCCAACTCGACATTTCCACATTTTACATCAGGATCAGATATGAGTGCTGCGCAAACTTTGATAGCATTCCTGAATTCTCGCTCAATTTCCGCATGTTCATCACCAGCAACGGGATCGTTAACAGGCGATCTCGAAAGAGCGTCGGGAATAGCATGTTCTTTTCCTTTCCTCCAAATCGCGTTGAAATTATAAGTGCACAGTTTCTCCTTCAATCTCTGAAAACGCGGATTTTCGACCATGTCCAGCGTATAGCTGTTTAGAATAGGAATGAGCGGACGATGATCTGTCATGACTGAAAAGTCTGACAGTCCTTGCAAATACAATCTGCATTTCTTGACAGCCCATACGATTGCTAACATTTCAAGCTCGCACATTGCATATCGACTTTCAGTTTCGGTTATAAATCTTGATCCGCACTGTACCATTTTCCATTCATCATTATTCTTTTGCAACAACACAAATCCTAAACCTCTGGTTCTTGATGCATCGGTTTGCAATGATGTTGGCAGATTTGAGTCGAACAATGCGAGTATCGGAGGCGAAGTCAGAACTTTCCTCGTCTCGTCGAAAGCGTCATCATGAATACTTTCCCAGACAAACGCATTTTTCTTGCGGAGTAAAGCTCTGAGAGGATTCGAAGCTGCACTGATTTTGCTCGAAAAATTTCCTAACTGATTCACAAGAACCATAAATGATCTCAGCTCTGTGATATTGCCTGGTTTCGGGAATTCTGCAATTGCACGTAATTTTCCGGAATCAGCCTTTATTCCAGCTTCACTGACTTCGTAGCCCACAAAATTCACAGATTTCTTGCAGAAAATAAATTTCTCCGGATTCAGCGTAATTTTATTACTTCTGCATCGGTCTAGAACTTCAATTGTTCTTTCAACTTGTTGTGGAACTGTGTGAGCGTGAATTAGCGTATCGTCAACAACTTTTTGTATGGACTGCAATCCTTCAAATGCTTTGTCTCCACGGTGACAATAAACGTCTCCTGATGCGCTCAATCCCATCGGGGCACGGTTACAACAATACCTCCCCCACGGAGAGATAAATGTTGTCAACAAGCTGCTACTTTCGTCCAGTGGTACTTGCCAATATCCCTTCATTGCATCGATCGTAGTGAAATACTTCGATCCTGTCGGTATATTCGACACGGCTTCGCTGGGTGAAGGAAATGGGTGCAAAGGACGCTTAACATATTTATTCAACTTTGTGAGATCTACACAGATTCTAGGCTTTCCGTTTGCCTTCTGTACTATCACAAGTGGATGAACCCAGTCGGTTGGTTCTTCAACCTTCCGAATAATATTTCGTTTCAGCATTCCATCAAGCTCGGCTTTCAAATCATCTCTTTGAGCGTAAGGTATTTGTCTTGGAGCTTTTAAGGAGAATGGTTGAGATCCTTCCGTTACTCCCATCCATGACATCGAGCTTTTCCTTTGCATCGAAAACATCTTCATACTTTGTCAAAAGTATTGAGCGAATTGCTTCAACATTTTCCTCAGTTTGCGGTGGCAACTGAATTTGCTTCTTTCTGGAGAGACGAATACCGTTGCAGATCGGTGCGGGATACGTTTCGGGCAAAATTTTTAGCCTTGTGCACGTATACCACGCCAGTACTGCGCCATCAATGTTGTCGGAAATATAAATCCGTTCTCTGGATTTATTTCCTTGATATTCGATTCTGACATCCATGTAGCCAAGTGAATCTATTTTCGTCCCATTTGCAGCAAATATGTCTTGTGTGTGGCTTTTCAAATTGCTGACATCACAGTTAATTTGTTCCAAAAACTTTCTGCTCCCAAGACATATTTCAGCTCCGGAATCGGGTAGAGCGAGCGATGTACCCCAAAAATGATTTCCAGTTGGACTGAAAACATTTATTGATATTTTTGGAGCGCGTCTATTTTCTTGAATCGCTCTTACTTTGACAACTCCTATTGTTTCGCCAGTATTCACTTTCGTTCTACATTTCTGTGAAAAATGATTCTTCTTTCCACACTCGCCGCAAATTTTTCCATACGCAGGACAATTCAACTTTCCTTGACTATGCCTTCGCCCACAATATTGACAAGGCATGTTGTTGCGATCGTTCTTAGGTTTGAATCGTCTTTGAAACGGTTTCTTGATCTGTATCGAATTGGCAATAGGATTCTGCTTTTTCGACAAATCAGAGTTGTTAATTATTGCCATTTCCTTTGATCTGCACAGATCAACCGCTGTCTGCAGATTAGGAAAAGGGCTTTTCGCCAACAGCTCTTCTCTGGCTGTTGCGTTTCTTGCGCCAGCAATGATTCGTGTAGTAAGCCGCTCATCGTAGCAGTTTTCGCAGAGATCAGCGTCTTTTCCTAGCTTTTTCAATGCGATTAAAAACGAATCGAAGCTTTCTTCGTCACCTTGTTTGCGCTCTTCAAACAACACCCTGTCTAGTGCAACATTTCTCTGAATGCGAATATGCTTCTTGATATCTTCTAAAATATCGTCAACGGATTTTTCGGTCTCTTCGCTGATATTTAGAACGTGTTTTACGACGGACAGCATTTCTAGCGACAGACAGCCGCGAAAAACAGCGACTTGTTTCTTTTGTGGTTCCTGATTGTATCCCGAAATTTGCATGTAATCGGACCACATAATCTTCCAAGAGTCAAGGCCTGACAATGAAATATCAGCAGTCAGCTCTGGTGGAGATTTGGCTGATATGCGTCCCTTCAGCGTGGGAGTTTTAGTTCTCAAACTGTTCGCTTGAGAACCAAGTGTGGGAACCAAAGCTTCAATTTGCTTTTGCTGCATTTCCAGAAACTGCTTCAACCAACCGCCGTCCGCTAACCAACGCTAATTCACGCTCAAACAGTTCCACAACAAGTTGAAAGAACAATTGAAGTTCTAGACCGATGCAGAAGTAATAAAATTACGCTGAATCCGGAGAAATTTATTTTCTGCAAGAAATCTGTGAATTTTCTGGGCTACGAAGTCAGTGAAGCTGGAATAAAGGCTGATTCCGGAAAATTACGTGCAATTGCAAAATTCCCGAAACCAGGCAATATCACAGAGCTGAGATCATTTATGGGTCTTGTGAATCAGTTAGGAAATTTTTCGAGCAAAATCAGTGCAGCTGCGAATCCTCTCAGAGCTTTACTCCGCAAGAAAAATGCGTTTGTCTGGGAAAGTATTCATGATGACGCTTTCGACGAGACGAGGAAAGTTCTGACTTCGCCTCCGATACTCGCATTGTTCGACTCAAATCTGCCAACATCATTGCAAACCGATGCATCAAGAACCAGAGGTTTAGGATTTGTGTTGTTGCGAAAGAATAATGATGAATGGAAAATGGTACAGTGCTGATCAAGATTTATAACCGAAACTGAAAGTCGATATGCAATGTGCGAGCTTGAAATGTTAGCAATCGTATGGGCTGTCAAGAAATGCAGATTGTATTTGCAAGGACTGTCAGACTTTTCAGTCATGACAGATCATCGTCCGCTCATTCCTATTCTAAACAGCTATACGCTGGACATGGTCGAAAATCCGCGTCTTCAGAGATTGAAGGAGAAACTGTGCACTTATAATTTCAACGCGATTTGGAGGAAAGGAAAAGAACATGCTATTCCCGACGCTCTTTCGAGATCGCCTGTTAACGATCCCGTTGCTGGTGATGAACATGCGGAAATTGAGCGAGAATTCAGGAATGCTATCAAAGTTTGCGCAGCACTCATATCTGATCCTGATGTAAAATGTGGAAATGTCGAGTTGGAAGACTCAATTCTATCTGATCTACGCGATGCAGGTAGAGAAGACGAATCGTACCGCGATCTCAGAGAAACAGTTCTGAATGGATTTCCTTCGAATAGAAAACTCGTGAAAAATTCTTTGCGTCCAAACTGGCAAGTCAGAGATGAGCTGTCAGTAGAAAACGATTCGATACTTTTGGGTTCTAGAATTGTGATTCCAAAATCCAAGAGACGTGAAGTGTTGCAGAAATTACATGCGTCTCACCAGGGCGTTGAAAGAACAAAAGGACGTGCAAGACAATCGGTTTACTGGCCTGCTATATCCAGTGATATTGAAAACACTGTATACAGTTGTCATATATGTCAAGAGAAAAAGCCAGTTTGTCGAAAGAACCGTTGATCGTAAGTGCAAATCCGTCGAGACCATTTGAGGACGTTTCTTGTGATCTATTTTCACATGCTGGAAAAGAATTTCTGGTATATGTGGATAGATATTCAGGATGGCCCTGTATTCATTCGTGGACAGAACATCCAACTTCTCGCCAAGTCATCAGAGTTCTACGAAAGTGGTTTGTCGATCTATCAGTGCCCGTCCGTTTAAGATGTGATGGGGGCCCTCAGTTCAAATCACGAATGTTTCTGGATTTTCTGAAACGCTGGGGAGTGAAAGTAGGATTTTCTACGCCATTTTACTCACAGAGCAACGGGCATGCCGAAGCCGGTGTGAAAGCCATGAAAACACTCGTCAAAAAGTCATGCCAGAATGGAAATATTGATGAAGAATCATTTCTACAAGGCTTACTCGAATGGAGAAATACTCCGAAGCAAACGGGATTTTTGCCAGCCAAAATCTTATTTGGTCATCAAATCACATCAATCATTCCCGTCCACTACCGAGGATATGCGGACAAAACCAAAGATATTCTCGATGGGCTTGATAATGCTCAGAAAATTATCAAGTCGAAAAGCAAAATGAGATATGACAGAAATACTCGTATCTTGAAGCCACTGCAAGTTGGACAACATGTACGAGTCCAAGATGTAACAACGAAACGTTGAGACCAATCTGGTGTCATTGTTGGTAGAGGCCGACACCGAGATTACCACGTCAAACTCCCGAGTGGCCGAACATATTGGCGAAATAGAAGATTCTTGTTTCCTGTAAAAGATGTTCCGGTTCTGGAAGAGAAGGAGAAAGTTGGTACTACTAGACCAGAAAAGAAAATTGAAATCAAGAAACAACCTGTTCCAGTCAGACGAAGTTCGCGAACTGCAAGAGGAGTACCACCTCTACGTTTCGGACAATATAATTGACCATAGAGTTTAAACCTGATAAAAAGTTTTATAAAATTTGAAACTTAAAGGGGGAGATGTTGTATACGCGTCTGGCCATTGTTTACATGTGACGAGAAGTCCCGAGAAAGTAATCAACTGCCAGACTCGTACGCGATCCGCCCGGACACTTGTCGAATGTTTATCTGGCGTGCGGTACTGCTTTGTTTTGATCATACTGTTATAGTTAAGTCTTTGTTATGCTGTATTAAATCTTGTGTGTATCATTCACTGAGTCTTTTCTGAACTCGCATTGGCTATATAATTAATGTTCTGTTCTTTCAGCGTGGGAGTTTTAGTTCTCAAACTGTTCGCTTGAGAACCAAGTGTGGAAACCAAAGCTTCAATTTGCTTTTGCTGCATTTCCAGAAACTGCTTCAACCAACCGCCGTCCGCGATTTCATGGACTGGTTTGGTTGATTCCTCTTTCAATCGTCCAATTTCCTGCGATTTTTCTTGCAACTCTTGTTTAGCTTCATCCAACATCTTCGATAATTCAGCTTTAGTTGACATAACAGTCAGTTACAGATATATTCAAAATATAGTCCAATATCCGTTAGTGTTCACTGGTCAATTCAATGGCACGGCTAATAAGATCCTGCCGACAACGCCATGTTCTGTTCTTAATTATATAGCCAATGCGAGTTCAGAAAAGACTCAGTGAATGATACACACAAGATTTAATACAGCATAACAAGACTTAACTATAACAGTATGATCAAAACAAAGCAGTACCGCACGCCAGATAAACATTCGACAAGTATCCGCGCAGATCGCGTACGAGTCTGGCAGTTGATTACTTTCTCGGGACTTCTCCTCACATGTAAACAATGGCCAGACGCGTATACAACAGCATGTTAGAGCGAAAGACAGTAAATTCGAATGAGCCAAGAAAGAGCGGCGTGCGGTGCGGGGCCGGTCGGAGCGCACACTTCTCTCGGTGGCTGGCGGGCGAGAGATTGCTGCGTCGCCGGCATCGGCGTCGAAAGAAGCCGAGCCGAAAAAAGTTGAAGGACTGCACGTGCAAGCATACTAACCTAACCCTAGGTAAGGCATGTTAGAGCGAAAGACAGTAAACTCGAATGAGCCAAGAAAGAGCGGCGTGCGGTGCGGGGCCGGTCGGAGCGCACACTTCTCTCGGTGGCTGGCGGGCGAGAGATTGCTGCGTCGCCGGCATCGGCGTCGAAAGAAGCCGAGCCGAAAAAAGTTGAAGGACTGCACGTGCAAGCATACTAACCTAACCCTAGGTAAGACCTGTAAGAGCGAAAGACAGTAAACTCGAATGAGCCAAGAAAGAGCGGCGTGCGGGATGGGATGGGATGGAGCGCTCAATCCTGTCACGTGACTGCACGTGAAAGCATACTAACCTAACCCTAGGTAAGGCCTGTAAGAGCGAAAGACAGTAAACTCGAATGAGCCAAGAAAGAGCGGCGTGCGGGATGGGATGGGATGGAGCGCTCAATCCCTCGGTGGCGGGCGGGCGAGAAAGTGCTGCGTCGCCGGCATCGGCGTCGAGAATAGCCGAGCCGAAAAGAGTCGAGTGAATGCACGTGAAAGCATACTAACCTACTTCTAAGTAAGACCTGTGAGAGCGAAAGACAGTAAACTCGAATGAGCCAAGAAAGAGCGGCGTGCGGGATGGGATGGGATAGAGCGCTCAATCCCTCGGTGGCGGGCGGGAGAGAGAGTGCTGCGTCGCCGGCATCGGCGTCGAGAATAGCCGAGCCGAAAATAGTCGAGTGACTGCACGTGAAAGCATACTAACCTAACCCTAGGTAAGGCCTATAAGAGCGAAAGACAGTAAACTCAAATGAGCCAAGAAAGATCGGCGTGCGGGATGGGATGGGATGGAGCGCTCAATCCCTCGGTGGCGAGCGGGCGAGAGAGTGCTGCGTCGCCGGCATCAGCGTCGAGAATAGCCGAGCCGAAAAGAGTCGAGTGAATGCACGTGAAAGCATACTAACCTAACCCTAGGTAAGACCTGTAAGAGCGAAAGACAGTAAACTCGAATGAGCCAAGAAAGAGCGGCGTGCGGGATGGGATGGGATGGGATGGAGCGCTCAATCCCTCGGTGGCGGGCGGGAGAGAGAGTGCTGCGTCGCCGGCATCGGCGTCGAGAATAGCCGAGCCGAAAATAGTCGAGTGACTGCACGTGAAAGCATACTAACCTAACCCTAGGTAAGGCCTATAAGAGCGAAAGACAGTAAACTCGAATGAGCCAAGAAAGATCGGCGTGCGGGATGGGATGGGATGGAGCGCTCAATCCCTCGGTGGCGAGCGGGCGAGAGAGTGCTGCGTCGCCGGCATCAGCGTCGAGAATAGCCGAGCCGAAAAGAGTCGAGTGAATGCACGTGGAAGCATACTAACCTAACCCTAGGTAAGACCTGTAAGAGCGAAAGACAGTAAACTCGAATGAGCCAAGAAAGAGCGGCGTGCGGGATGGGATGGAGCGCTCAATCCCTCGGTGGCGGTCGGGCGAGAGAGTGCTGCGTCGCCGGCATCGGCGTCGAGAATAGCCGAGCCGAAAAGAGTCGAGTGAATGCACGCGAAAGCATACTAACCTAACCCTAGGTAAGACCCGTAAGAGCGAAAGACAGTAAACTCGAATGAGCCAAGAAAGAGCGGCGTGCGGGATGGGATGGGATGGAGCGCTCAATCCCTCGGTGGCGGGCGGGCGAGAGAGTGCTGCGTCGCCGGCATCGGCGTCGAGAATAGCCGAGCCGAAAAGAGTCGAGTGACTGCACGTGAAAGCATACTAACCTAACCCTAGGTAAGGCTTGTAAGAGCGAAAGACAGTAAACTCGAATGAGCCAAGAAAGAGCGGCGTGCGGGATGGGATGGGATGGAGCGCTCAATACAATTAAGTGCGCTGTCGGCCGGGGCCTACCACCACCTTCGGTAATGATCCTTCCGCAGGTTCACCTAAGGAAACCTTGTTACGACTTTTACTGCCTCTAAATGATCAAGTTTGATCGTCTTCTCGACACGCCGACGCGGCCGTTGCCAGCCGCGACGGGGCCGATACAAGGATCTCACTAAACCATTCAATCGGTAGTAGCGACGGTCGGTGTGTACAAAGGGCAGGGACGTAATCAACGCAAGTTGATGACTTGCGCTTACTGGGAATTCCTCGTTCAAGGGAAACAATTGCAAGTCCCTATCCCAATCACGAATGAGGTTCAACGGGTTACCCGTACCTTTCGGCCTAGGTTAGACACTCGCTGCTTCACTCAGTGTAGCGCGCGTGCGGCCCCGGACATCTAAGGGCATCACAGACCTGTTATTGCTCAATCTCGTGTGGCTAAACGCCACTAGTCCCTCTAAGAAGTTAGACGCCGACCGAGAAGGTCGCGTAACTATTTAGCATGCCAGAGTCTCGTTCGTTATCGGAATTAACCAGACAAATTGCTCCACCAACTAAGAACGGCCATGCACCACCACCCACAGAATCAAGAAAGAGCTCTCAATCTTAGCGAATGCTTTCGCAGTAGTTCGTCTTCCGCCGATCCAAGAATTTCACCTCTAACGGCAGAGTACGGACGCCCCCGTCTTGCCCTCTTAATCATTACCTCGTGCTCCGAAAACCAACAAAATAGAACCGAGGTCCTATTCCATTATTCCATGCAACACTATGCAGGCGAACAGCCTGCTTTGAACACTCTAATTTTTTTAAAGTAAACTTATCGGCCACCGCCGACACTCAGTCAAGAGCACCGACGGAGAACCGAAGGTGAGGCGAACGCAACCAGTGACACGCCTTGCGACGGACCGGCGGCGCTCGCCCAAAATCCAACTACGAGCTTTTCAACCGCAACAACTTTAGCATACACTGTTGGAACTGAAATTACCGCGACTGCTGGCACCAGACTTGCCCTCCAATGGATACTCGTTAAGAGTTTTAGGATGTACTCATTCCAATTACAGGGCCTCGTTAGAGTCCTGTATTGTTATTTTTCGTCACTACCTCCCCGTGTCGGGAATGGGTAATTTGCGCGCCTGCTGCCTTCCTTGGATGTGGTAGCCGTTTCTCAGGCTCCCTCTCCGGAATCGAACCCTGATTCCCCGTTACCCGTTATCACAAAGGTAGGCACGTAGCGTACCTTCGACAGTTGATAGGGCAGACACTTGAATGATACGTCGTCGGTGCAGAGACCGTACGATCCGCGTGGTTATCCAGAATCATCAAACGTCACAGGACGAACCCGGTCGGTTTTGATCTGATAAAATCGCGCCTCCCGAAGTCGGCGCTTAATGCATGTATTAGCTCTAGAATTACCACAGTTATCCACTTCGCTTACGAGACCAAATAAACCAAGACTGATTTAATGAGCCATTCGCAGTTTCGCTTTACGAGAACTCGCACTTGCACCTGCATGGCTTAATCTTTGAGACAAGCATATCACTACTGGCAGGATCAACCAGATAGCTGCGACAGCTGCGCTCGGCTCCACCAGTACCAGTTCAATGCACACTTTTAAAAAAGTCAATTTGCTTGATTAACCCTCAATAATTGATAATTACTGGTATTTAGTCAAGTAGAAACACTGATAAACTTTAGGATTCTTCGGGAACTTTAGGATTCTTCAAATAATTATCACAACGTAGCAAATAAATCACTAGTAATGACACTTCTATTTTCAAACTGAGTGTTGTTCAAATTGAGTTAAAGTGATCACTACAATACTATACTCGGAAATCATAGGTCCACAATGTACCTACGTTTTTACAAGCACCCTGCATAACCGTAGGATAAAATGAACAGTTTTACTGCCGAATGTTACATTTACAAACACATTCAAGCGATTATGAATACCTTGTTCTCAACAAGGAGAAAACCAAAATCGAACAAATCTGGTCTAATGCTCTTGTACTCTGGCGTGTAACTTGACACTATAACTTTGAGCGGGTTTTGCAGATTTTCATCAGTAAGGCGTATTCCGTGCTTGGTTCCTTGTGAAGTTCATGTCAAAAAATGTTGATTCACAAATATGGCTTGAACCAAACACTGATCTTGTAACATAGGATTGCTCTCTTTCCGCCTGTACTGCGCTGACCAATGGATAGTGACAAGATGTGAAATGTCTCTTCGCTTTGTCGTAACTATAATCGCCCCGCAAATGAGACAAACGCACGCGATTTTCATGGTGGTAAAAGGAAATTTGCCTTCCATTCATCGTGAAATTGTAGGTTATTTTTTTCGTTTTTCTGCTATTTTTCTTTGAAATCAATAATATATTATTGGCATTGCTGCTCCACTCACCAACAGACACGAAACACGAGAGCTACGCACAAATATATGGACACGTTAGACAAGAGCGAATCAGTCCTTACCGGTACCTTTGACGCTACCGGTACTCTCAAAAAAGTTCTGAATTTCCAGTAGCAAGAATTTTGCAGAATCAAAACGTACAGCCAGTCATGACACTGACTAAAATCCGTGTTCCCATGGATAAAAAATAATACAGCAAAATTTTAGACGAAATATCAAATTTCATAGAATTCACGCAAAATTTTGAAATAAATAAAAGTAATAGTCTTCTAGCGAAAAAATTAATCTTTAACCACTGAAAATTTCAAAGCAATTGGTCCAGTATTCGAAGAGAAAAGCGACTTTTTAAAAACGTGTCAAAGAACAAGAACAACAACAACAACAACATAATATTGAAACGATCGTTATGTCCACTACGTGTCCAAAAACGCGTGTTCGTGGAAGGTGACATCTGTGTGATGTCATAATTGGGAGAGTATTAAATGACTCGTCAAAGTACTGAGGTCAAGTAAAAGTTAGTGTGATCGTTACCATAACAATTAGCATAGTGTTATTCCCAGTTCCCAAATACGACATAAGTGTGATTTATACAAGAATAACATGACAAAAAAAATTAATTGATGTAGCTTACTTATAAGCGCCGTTACATAGCTTATTTTGGACTTGCGGGCGACTCATTTTGTCTTCGCGGGCGGCTTGGTGCCCGCGGGCAACGGGTTGATGACCCCTGTTGTAAAGCCTATTGTCGAGGCTAAACCAAGCACGTGTAGTAGTTCAGTAATCGAATATAAACAAGAGAGCTATGCTCAAATATATGGACTTGTAGAGTCACATAATTTTGATGACGTCATAGCGAAAAAAAATAATAGCCTTCTGAAGAAAATTTTAAACTTTAACCACTGAAAATTTCAAAGCAATTGGTCCAGTATTCGAAGAGAAAAGCGACTTTTTAAAAACGTGTCAAAGAACAAGAACAACAACAACAACAACATAATATTGAAACGATCGTTATGTCCACTACGGACGCCCCCGTCTTGCCCTCTTAATCATTACCTCGTGCTCCGAAAACCAACAAAATAGAACCGAGGTCCTATTCCATTATTCCATGCAACACTATGCAGGCGAACAGCCTGCTTTGAACACTCTAATTTTTTTAAAGTAAACTTATCGGCCACCGCCGACACTCAGTCAAGAGCACCGACGGAGAACCGAAGGTGAGGCGAACGCAACCAGTGACACGCCTTGCGACGGACCGGCGGCGCTCGCCCAAAATCCAACTACGAGCTTTTCAACCGCAACAACTTTAGCATACACTGTTGGAACTGAAATTACCGCGACTGCTGGCACCAGACTTGCCCTCCAATGGATACTCGTTAAGAGTTTTAGGATGTACTCATTCCAATTACAGGGCCTCGTTAGAGTCCTGTATTGTTATTTTTCGTCACTACCTCCCCGTGTCGGGAATGGGTAATTTGCGCGCCTGCTGCCTTCCTTGGATGTGGTAGCCGTTTCTCAGGCTCCCTCTCCGGAATCGAACCCTGATTCCCCGTTACCCGTTATCACAAAGGTAGGCACGTAGCGTACCTTCGACAGTTGATAGGGCAGACACTTGAATGATACGTCGTCGGTGCAGAGACCGTACGATCCGCGTGGTTATCCAGAATCATCAAACGTCACAGGACGAACCCGGTCGGTTTTGATCTGATAAAATCGCGCCTCCCGAAGTCGGCGCTTAATGCATGTATTAGCTCTAGAATTACCACAGTTATCCACTTCGCTTACGAGACCAAATAAACCAAGACTGATTTAATGAGCCATTCGCAGTTTCGCTTTACGAGAACTCGCACTTGCACCTGCATGGCTTAATCTTTGAGACAAGCATATCACTACTGGCAGGATCAACCAGATAGCTGCGACAGCTGCGCTCGGCTCCACCAGTACCAGTTCAATGCACACTTTTAAAAAAGTCAATTTGCTTGATTAACCCTCAATAATTGATAATTACTGGTATTTAGTCAAGTAGAAACACTGATAAACTTTAGGATTCTTCGGGAACTTTAGGATTCTTCAAACAATTATCACAACGTAGCAAATAAATCACTAGTAATGACACTTCTATTTTCAAACTGAGTGTTGTTCAAATTGAGTTAAAGTGATCACTACAATACTATACTCGGAAATCATAGGTCCACAATGTACCTACGTTTTTACAAGCACCCTGCATAACCGTAGGATAAAATGAACAGTTTTACTGCCGAATGTTACATTTACAAACACATTCAAGCGATTATGAATACCTTGTTCTCAACAAGGAGAAAACCAAAATCGAACAAATCTGGTCTAATGCTCTTGTACTCTGGCGTGTAACTTGACACTATAACTTTGAGCGGGTTTTGCAGATTTTCATCAGTAAGGCGTATTCCGTGCTTGGTTCCTTGTGAAGTTCATGTCAAAAAATGTTGATTCACAAATATGGCTTGAACCAAACACTGATCTTGTAACATAGGATTGCTCTCTTTCCGCCTGTACTGCGCTGACCAATGGATAGTGACAAGATGTGAAATGTCTCTTCGCTTTGTCGTAACTATAATCGCCCCGCAAATGAGACAAACGCACGCGATTTTCATGGTGGTAAAAGGAAATTTGCCTTCCATTCATCGTGAAATTGTAGGTTATTTTTTTCGTTTTTCTGCTATTTTTCTTTGAAATCAATAATATATTATTGGCATTGCTGCTCCACTCACCAACAGACACGAAACACGAGAGCTACGCACAAATATATGGACACGTTAGACAAGAGCGAATCAGTCCTTACCGGTACCTTTGACGCTACCGGTACTCTCAAAAAAGTTCTGAATTTCCAGTAGCAAGAATTTTGCAGAATCAAAACGTACAGCCAGTCATGACACTGACTAAAATCCGTGTTCCCATGGATAAAAAATAATACAGCAAAATTTTAGACGAAATATCAAATTTCATAGAATTCACGCAAAATTTTGAAATAAATAAAAGTAATAGTCTTCTAGCGAAAAAATTAATCTTTAACCACTGAAAATTTCAAAGCAATTGGTCCAGTATTCGAAGAGAAAAGCGACTTTTTAAAAACGTGTCAAAGAACAAGAACAACAACAACAACAACATAATATTGAAACGATCGTTATGTCCACTACGTGTCCAAAAACGCGTGTTCGTGGAAGGTGACATCTGTGTGATGTCATAATTGGGAGAGTATTAAATGACTCGTCAAAGTACTGAGGTCAAGTAAAAGTTAGTGTGATCGTTACCATAACAATTAGCATAGTGTTATTCCCAGTTCCCAAATACGACATAAGTGTGATTTATACAAGAATAACATGACAAAAAAAATTAATTGATGTAGCTTACTTATAAGCGCCGTTACATAGCTTATTTTGGACTTGCGGGCGACTCATTTTGTCTTCGCGGGCGGCTTGGTGCCCGCGGGCAACGGGTTGATGACCCCTGTTGTAAAGCCTATTGTCGAGGCTAAACCAAGCACGTGTAGTAGTTCAGTAATCGAATATAAACAAGAGAGCTATGCTCAAATATATGGACTTGTAGAGTCACATAATTTTGATGACGTCATAGCGAAAAAAAAATAATAGCCTTCTGAAGAAAATTTTAATCTTTAACCACTGAAAATTTTAAAGCAATTGGTCCAGTATTCGAAGAGAAAAGCGACTTTTTAAAAACGTGTCAAAGAACAAGAACAACAACAACAACAACATAATATTGAAACGATCGTTATGTCCACTACGTGTCCAATAAAACCTGAGCTTAGCGAAAGAATTACCCCTGCGTATTCGAGAAGATTTTTTTGAAGTAAGAAATGACAGAACGCTAAGACTGAAATTCAGCGAAATTCCACTCGATGTGTTTTGGATTTCAATAAAAGAAAAATATGAGCACATTTCCAATGCAGCTATTGAAATATTGCTCCAATTTTGCACTACTCATACGTGCGAACAAAGCTTTTCTTCTTTATTACTGATCAAAAACGATTAACGATCCTGTATAAAAGATGTTGACGGCGAACTTCGAGTTGCTCTTTCACGTATTGTGCTCATTAAAACAACCACAAATCTTTCATTGAAATATGAACATAAAACATAGTTACACTTTTTTTTTTTCGTTTGTTGTGGTGTGCCATCGAATTTGGTAAGATTTATAAGTGTGCCGCGAGTTTTAAAATGTTGCGGAGCACTGGTTTAGTTGCAATTTTGCAATTGCAAAAGTTAATCCCGAAAAAGAAAGCGAGTTAGAGGACTAGCCAAGTGACTCCCGTAGTATTTGCACCTAAAACGAGAGAGCAACGCTTGAATATGTGGACACGTAGAAGAGAGCGAATCAGTCGTCACCGTTACCTTTGACTCTACCGGTACCCTCCAGAAAGTTCCAGATTTCCAGTAGCAAGATTTTTGAGAAATTCGCTATTTGATTAAGTTTGCAGATGTTATTGCAATCTTTGGTTAGGCTGAAAGTACGATAGCCTACTACCTTCTGTACTATTTTTGTACGTGGATCTTACTGGATATACTATCTGCATACCCACCTAATTTCACCTTGCAATCAATCACACTACTGACGTTAACTTCAAGATGAACAAGGAAGTCCAAACCCAGATTCTGGCAGCTATCTCACCTCTCCAGGCCAAGCAAGAAGAGCTAATGTCACATGCAACTCTATTGTCTGCCTCTAAAGACCATGGCAACCAGTCCCAGGACATCATTAAGTTCCAGAATGACGTGGCTCAAATCTCCTCTAAGATCCAGCAGATTATTAGCAGGCTGGAGACTTGTGAAAAGCAACCGGACGATTTAGAACAATACAGTTAAAGAAACTGTGTGATTCTCCATGGCTGTAGTTCTGTGCCAGAAACTGAACACCATAAGTTCGAAGACTTCGTAGTGAAAACTCTCAACGACAGCCTTAAGCCCAACCATCTTATTGTGAACACTGACATTGATATTACTCACAAATTAAAATCAAGATCTCCGAAGAATCCCATCATCATCGAATTCGTCAGAAGATCAACGAAGAATATGGTGTATAGTAGAAAAAAAGAACTCAAATGCAGCGGATTGTGAATCACTGAGTCCTTAACCCGTAGCAGGCTCAAGCTACTCAACGCTGCCAAGGAAGCCTTCGGAAAACGAAAAGTGTGCACAATGAATGGGATGATCTACGCTTACCTAGATAAAAGGCGAGTAATATCTTCTTTAAATGATATCACTACTCTCTCTCGTCCCCTCTACTCCAAGGCTGCTGCCCGTTCAGTGGGACCAACCTCAAGGCGTAGCGGTAACCTATGAGCAGAGGAGAACGATTAACTTATTCTTAATCTCCATTTTTCTTATTTAAATAGGCTAGTGCTGTCTAATCAATGGTTCTCCATCCTTTAAACATCTGGAAACCTATATAGCCAGACTAGATATTTGACTTATTTTATTCATTTTTATTTTTTCCTTTCATTTTGTTGTGCCACTGCCATGAAAACTAATTTAAAATACCCACGCAGAAATTGTCACAAATCAGTTCGAATCAATCAAAAAGCTCTTTATTGTGACATTTGGATACACTTAAAATGTACCAATATTTCTGGACAACAATATGAAAATCTTGAATCTGAAGATGATGAAATACCTTGGTGCTGTTTTTTTGTTTGTGAAATAGATTGTATGCCATTCTCTTGTCTCTCTGATTATAAAATATCTGAGTTATTTGTTCCCCTTCATACAGAAAAAGCTGAAGCCCAGGCACTTACCAAAATTCTTGATCCTGAATACCTCAACAAAATGTTTCTTGAATCAGCCAATACTGATACTGATGAATTCAACAACATTGATAGTGTTTTCTTGTACAATTGTTCAAAGCAATATATCTGCTCCAATGATGTCAATGCCCTTAAATTCAACGATAGCCTTAAACTAAGTGTTTTCATGACTCTTACAATCAATATCAGATCTTTAGCCTCTTTCAAAAACTGCACAAAATTTGAAGCACTAGTTAATTCACTGAATTGTAAGCCTCATGTAATTGCTGTAAATGAAACATGGATTGTATCTGGTACAAATGAACATTTCAATGCACTGGATGGCTATGTTTTTATCTCTAATAGTAGATCTCATCACCGAGGTGGTGGTGTTGATCTCTACATTCGAAATGATTTGAAATACATTGTACGCAAAGATATTACTATAATGTGCGAAAAGGTTTTTGAATCTATATTCATTGACATATCATTGGAAAATAAAACAATAACCTGCGGTACTATTTATAGATCACCACTAACTGATGAATTGAACAATGCTCACTTTCGGAATCTCTTGTCCCAAGTTCTCTCAAAGATGAACAGGTTGAATTATAATTATATAATGGGTGACTTCAACTATAATCTTATTGATGAGTCCAATATGAACACCAGCCTATTTGTTGATATTATGCACAACCTGGCCTATTATTCTCTGATAAACTGCCCCACCAGAATAACTTCAAGTTTGGCTACCTGTATAGACCACATCTGGACAAACGTATATGATAAAAAAATTAACAGTGCTGTTTTAGCAGAATGTGTTTCTGATCATCTGCCAATTGTACAATGCTCTCTTCTAGAAAAGCAAATTCAGACCAGAATTGAAACGCTTCATCGCCAGTTTACTTCTTCCAACTTGAATACTTTTATGAATGAACTGAATTCTATTGATATTGATGACTTCAGCAGCATCCAGGATCCCAACACTTGCTTTGAAAATTTTTTTGAAAAATTCTCCAGTGCTTACTCTCAATCTTTTCCATACAAAAAACAGACAAATAGATCAAACAAACCTTGGTATAATACTGAGTTACGCAAACTCAACAAAGTCAAACAAAAACTTTATAAGAAATTAATAAACAATAAAAACATAAATGACAAGCACAAATTACAGTTCAATGAATGCAGGAACCTTTATACTCGATTGCTCCACAAAAAGAAATCAAGTTATTACAAATCTAAATTTGCTTCTCACAAAGGCAACATCAAGGCAGCGTGGAAAACAATTAATGAACTTATTGGTAAAAATAAAACAAATCCTTGTCCTTTGATTGGACTTGATTGCAGTAATACACAAATTGCAAATAAATTTATGAACACTTTTCCCAAGTGGCACAAAGCCTGCTCGACTGTATGCCACAACCAGCTGGCTGTGACAAAAATTACATTTCATATCTTGGGAAGCAAGAATCCTCATCCATGTTCTTAAGGCCAACTACCTCATTAGAAATAAAAAATATCATACGCGATATGAAGCCCAAGTCGAGTTTCGAAATCGATGGTATTCCATTCAAAATATTGAAATATGTTCCAGAACATATTATTGATATTCTGACATATATATTTAATCTTTCACTATCTAGTGGATTATTCATTGAAAGCTTCAAGAAATCAAAAGTTCTTCCTCTCTTTAAAAAGGGTAGTGAAACTATAGACCTGTTAGTCTTTTACCATCATTTTCTAAGATTCTTGAAAAAATAATGTATAGTAGAATGTCAAACTACTTTGAAACTAACAATGTTTTCCACTCGCATCAATTTGGTTTCCGCAAGCATCACTCCACTACTATGGCTGTTAATGTTTTGGTACACAAACTGACCAAGGCGTTTGAATGCAAACAACATGCAATTGGAATATTTCTTGATATCTCAAAAGCTTTAGACACCATTGACCATTCCATCCTCTTAAGTAAGCTCTATCACTATGGAATTAGAGGCGTCCCATTCAATTAGATCAGGAGCTACCTTCAAGACAGGAAGCAAATTGTGCAATATGACAACTCATTCTCCACAAATATTTGTGTCATGAAGCACGGAGTTCCACAAGGATCTTTACTTGGCCCATTATTTTTTCTAGCTTACATTAATGACATGTCCAGGTGTCTAAAATCCTCTGAGTCGACCATGTTTGCTGATGATACTGACTTGATTCTTCATGGGAAAAACCTTGAAGATCTATTTACAGTTGCTAACCAAGAACTAACCAACATTCATAGCTGGATGTTAGTTAATAAATTATCTCTTAATGCCAACAAAACTAAATTTGTATTATTCCATCCAAGCAAGCATAAAAGTGTGAGTTGTTCAAAAAAACTACTGCTCAATGGCAATGAAATTGAAAGAGTGAAAGAAAGAAAATTTCTAGGAGTTATCTTTGATGAAAATCTGTCATGGAAATCACAAATAATGCATGTTATTGGTAAAACAAAAAGAAACCTAGCAGTTTCTGCCAAAGTATCCCAGTGTGTTGATCAATCAGCTCTACTAGCAATGTTTCAATCATTACTACTTAGCCGTATTCGATATTGTTGTTCAGTCTGGCTTCATGGTAATAAAACACTTGTCTCAAAACTGCAGAGTATTTGTAATAATTTTTTAAGAATAGTTTTTGGTAAGAAAAAACGTGAAAGTGTAGACCCTTACTTCAAATCACTAAATATACTTAAGGTTGAAGACATGATGAAATTTGAAATATTATCCCTAGCTTACGACTTCCATAATAATGCGCTGCCAAATTGCTTTAATGACATACTTGTCAAAAATACCTCCAACCGAAGAAGTAGTTCTGATTTATTCGTACCTTTCATGAGTAAATCTGTGAGTCAGCATTCCTTGTCTTTTACTGGACCCAAAATTTGGAATTCTCTTCCCTTAAATTTGGAGACGGTAAAGTTCAAAAAATATTTATAAAAACAAGTCAAGTCTCATTTAGTTTCCAAATATTAAAAATTACTACTGGTGGTATTCGATGACAAAAACTTGGGACACTCCACACTTGCACATTATTTTTTTAATAAAAATGTTTAACAGCTATAATTATATTGCTATATCTTGCCATGACTTGGCCAGACCTAGTCCAGCACCGAAGAAATGGTATTGTGACATGCATGAGTATATATATTTTTTTGAATATATAGGTAGCTAACATACCCGGATAATATTTTCTTTAAATAACTGCACACATTCTATCACTTCACGCTCGTGTTTTTACCTTTTTCTAGCTGTGATGTCCTTATCATACACGCTTGGTCTTATGTTTGAGTGGTGGTATAAGGGTTGTAGATAGTATAATATAGTTCCTGCAACCAGGCGAGTAGTAGAGCTATGTTGGATTCTCCCCTTCAAATTTCAATTTTCTGTGGGTCATTGTAATTGGATGTGGTTTTTATATCATTTTTATGTATGCATGCATTTTATGTTAAGGCATGGTATTGGTGTTTGAGTTGACTTGTTGGCCAAAGTATAGATAGTAAAATTTTGTGTGTGTTTTGCATGGTGTGATAAATTTTTCTCTGTCCCAAGCAGAATGTCATCATAGATCATCTATCCATCGCTATATCATGACAATACATCCCATTTAATTAAACAATTTTTCTGCCTATAATAAATAGTTCAGCGCGTTCCCCTCCACCCAATCATTGAAACATCTACTTGCAGTTCTATTTTTTGTTTTTCAGGTTACTTCAAAGTGATTAAGTGAAGGAAAAAATTAAATCCTGTGAAATAACAACCTTATTCATATATCCTTGTCTGAAATCAATACCCAAGAATGAAAAACCTCACTTACACCCTTTGTAACCAATTTATTTCCATATCCTTCTTTACTTAATTATAGTAATTTTACTGTTATCGGTAACTTTAATTACTTATTACAATCTGGACTATAATTTGGCAATAATAGGCTCTAATTCGGGGAATGAAATGGTCTCGCCCACCTCTTCATGCACCCGATTCTGGCAACTTTGGTTGGGCAACTTGGCATTTGACTCCAACTATAATCAGCTTGGCAATATGTTTTCAATAGAATCTTCCTTTTATATTTTAATTAACGATTAGATGATCGATCAATTTGGCAATGGCAACCATTACAAAAATATCAATATGGTGTGGCAAATAATTTTTTTCTTTTCTAGTATTTATTTTTTTTTTTACTGCATAGTATACCCTAGATTTATCGCGTTTTATTCTTAATTAAATCACTTCTCAGTGGTTGTGTGTGTGTGTGTGTGGCTGGTGGGTGCATGTGAGCGTGTGTGAAATAACTTAATAATTTTAGGTGAGTAAACACGTACCACTTCCTCTTGGCAAAACCTTCCATCTAATATTTTGTATGTTAAAACCTTATTTAAGGTTTCGTTTGCTCCCCTGATTTCATAATCAGTTTTTATTTATTTGTTTTTATCTGTCAAATGTATTGTTATGCAGATTATGGAAATAAACTTATACTTATACTTGCAGAATCAAAACGTACAGCCAGTCATCACCCGGACTAAAATCCGTGTTCCCGTGGATAAAAATAATACAGCGAACTTTTAGACGATATATCAAATTTCATAGAACTCATACAAAATTTAGAAATAAATGAAAGTATTAGCCTTCTGGAGAAAAATTCCATCTTCAATCACTAAAAATTTCAAAGCAATTGGTCGAGTAATCGAAGAGAAAAGCGACTTTTTATTAACTATGTCAAAGAACAAGCATAAGAACAACAACAACAAGAGAGCTATGCTCAAATATATGGACACGTAGCGCCACCCAGTGGTAAAATCGGATGACAAAAAACGAATCCCATGCAGCTCACCGGTATATTTGAAATAAATAAAAGTGATAGCCTTCTAGAGAATAATTTAATCTTCAAGCACTGAAAATTTTAAACAGATTGGTCCAGTAATCAAAGAGAAAAGATACTTTTCGAAAACATGTCAAAGAACAAGAACGAGCATGAGAACAACAAAAATACCGAAACGTTACCGATCGTTATGTCCACTAATGTGTCTAAAAATACCAAAACGATCGTTGTGTCCACTACGTGTCCAATTATATCCTAACCCCAACCTGGTACACATACTACGTCGCGATGTCTGCCATCGTGGTTCACATACTTCGGCAGTACCTAACTTTTGCATATGTCAATCCCAGCCCCCGCCTGTCTGCGATGGTGACCGTACATTTGAACCCATGTGAATATCCACTAGTTCAATCTATATGCATGTGCTAAAATCCATGGGTTAGGGTTAGTATGGGTTTAAATATCTGTAAAACAGCGATAGTACAATAGTATGCAGGTTCAATAATCGTGGGTTCAAATGTAGATGGGTTCAAATTTAATGGAACCGACTGCGATAACCAAACCTATGTCACAGAAACGTTATGATGCCCTACAAACTATACATACTGTCATACCGTGGGTTTGGTCATAGCAGCCATGGTAGCTCTAGACGCCACAAAATACTAGAAACTGCACTTAATCCATTGACGTCTTATATACACCTCAGTGACTTGATCGAGCGAGCTATGGACCTTTGACCCCCGAAATATCTTCCTATAATTTACCCTTGCAAAATTTTCGGGGCTTATTTTAAGAATTGTTTCGCGAGTTGGCGCCTCTAAAATGGTGTATTTGTTTCAAACCATCATTATGATTCATCGCATACAACAATCGGTTTTAGTATCACAGTAGTACCGGTATCACAGCAATTTTTTGGACACGTTTAGTGTCCATAACGATCGTTTCAAAATTTTGTTGTTGTTATTTTCTTTCGTCATTATTATCATTAAAAAATCGCTTTTCTCTTCGAATACTGGACCAATTGCTTTGGAATTTTTAGTGGTTCAAGATTGATTTTTTTGCCAGAAGGCTATTACTTTCATTTATTCCTGAATTTTCTATGAATCTTATGAGATCTAATATTTCATCCAAAATTGCGCTGTATTAATTTTTAGTTATGGGAACACGGTTTTTAATCCGCCAAGCGTGACGGCTGACTGTAAAAATTCTTGCGACTGAAAACCCGGAACTTTTTGAGGCTACGGTACCGGTAACGTCAAAGGTAAAGCTTCGCTCTAGTCCACGTGTCCATATATTTGAGCGTTGCTCTCTTGTTATTACTGCAATTAAAGTAGAACTCCTAATAGAGGTAAGATCGGACTCAAAAATTTCAGCCCGACCCGACTCCGGCCCATGGGTATTGAACCCGACTAATTAACTGGATTAGCAGGCCCGACCCGACCCGGGCCCGTGGGTAATAAAACCCGACCCGACCCTAGCCCGACTAATCAACTGGATTTGCAGGCCCGACCCGACCCGGGCCCGTGGGTATTAAAACCCGACCCGATCCCGACTAACTAAATGGATTTGCAGGCCCGACCCGACTAACTAACTGGCTTTGCAGGCCCGACAAATTAACTGGATTCGCAGGCCCGAAATTTTATATTTTTTCAGGAGTTCTTCGAATTGTCATTGCAAGAGTTTAGTACAGTATAGGAGAATGCTGGGACATATTTCTTCTTTTGTGAGCTCTATAATCTGCACATTCATTGGACAATGCGGGTCTAATATATAGAGGGTAGCTAAAGGTTTTACTGGGCAAACTAAGAAATTCCCTAGCGACACACATATTATCATCAAAAGGCATTCAATAACGTGTGTCAAATGTCCCGCTGCACTCCACTTGTGCGGCACATTAAATTAAACGAGGTATGCCGTTAAAAAGCAATGAATAAGCATCATCATCCAAAGAACTACGAAACTTTAAATTTCGAAATTTAATATTTATGAAATCGGAACCACTCTGAAAAATAGTTTCTAATCTCGAATTTATTCCATATTGGGCCATGGGCCAAAAGATTACACAAAACACGAAATATTACACAAAACACGCATCTATAGGCCTCTCGTATCTTGATCTTTGTCCCTGTGAAATAAGGGAAATAATTAAAGCCTCAGACTATAATTAAAATGGCGATTTGAACAACAAGATATTACTTACGTTGTTTACATTCGGTGGTCGTCATGTAAAAACAAGATTGCGTCCACTGTGCCAGGTTTCAGTGAAGTTCTCTGCTGGTCTATCGTTCGGCTAGCTGCGCTAAAAACTCGCTCACTGCTGCTGCTGCTGCTTGCTGGTATGCACAACACGGATCTTGCTAACTTGGCAAGCCTAGGGTATATACAGGAGTTTGTTCTCCACCAGCCAAGCAAATCTCGGTCATCATCCATGGCATGCCTTTGACTGATGTACGGGCTAACTTCATCTCGAACAGGTGCATCATCATCATCATCATCCGCGTTTTCCCACTCAGCGAATAGGGAAATTTTTTGTTTTGCTGCAGGTGGAGAAAGGGTGCTGGAGGTGTGCGCCTCGTCCTCCTCGTTTTCAACAGTGTAGGCCTAGGATTGGCTTCTCCTCCATCCTCTTCCAGGAGTTTGCGGACATGTACATGCACTTCTGACATCTCTGTCGGTGTCATAATTTTGAGTTTGTTGAAGGTAGGCCACAGGAACAGTGCAACTTTGTGCAACATATGTATTTTGATTTTTTGATCCAAAAATTCAGAATGCCTGCGGCGCACAAACGCCTGCTGAAGATTATCCGTAAAACTGGGTTGGCAGTGCTTTCTTAACTGAGGTCTTGACAGCAAAAATCCACACACTTGTCTGTGATGGCCTGCTTAGCGCGAAGAGGGACGGTCTTTGGGGCAAATGATAATATAGATGATTGGCGATCATGACTTTTGCCAATACAGGTTTTTAAATGCCTGCTCAGCGTCGACGTGCCAGTCCTTTTGCTATCGCATGCAAGTAATAATCCGCATTGACACTCAGCGAAGCCAACGCAAGTTTCTGTAGCATTTTCAACAATCAGTTTGAACGTTTTCCACACCTCACTCTTACCGGTGTGTGTTTTTCTTTTCAGTTCCCCTGTCTTAAGTTTATCCTTCACTTCTTGCTGCTCTATATCGTCAATACTAGGTTAAAATCACGCGGACTTGCGGACGGGAAGATTATTAAGAATCAGTGTTCACGACGCGTGCAAAGTGACGTAACAATGCCCCGTTTTCGCATTCGCTTCGACACTTTTCTCGCCCAAGAGTGAAGACAGATTTTCGGGCGTGGTCGTAAACATTACCCCGTTTTCGAACTCTAATCATTAGTTTTCAGTTTTGTTTTGGAAATTTAAATATAAATCAGATAATTCAAATATCCCTTTGTCTTCCTAGGAGTTTTAATTTAAATGAAATAAAAATTTGTGTAATTGCTGTGATAGACTCGGCTAAAATTCTTAACCGGTACTTTTAAAAAAAAACAGATTGTTGTATGCGATGAAATATAATCATGGTTTGAAGTATATACCCCATTTTACTCGAAACCACTCTTAAAATAAAATAAGCCCCGAAAATTTTGCAATGGTAAAGTATAGGAAGAATAATTTAGGGGGGGTCAAAGGTCGGGGAAAGGTCCATTCAGGGTTGTCCAAAACGAATCAAATATTCGAATGTATTCGAATATCTTTTCGGCTGATTTTCGAATAATTCCGAATAGTTGTCACTTTTCGCCGTAAACGTGGTGTTTCGTTTTACGGGAATCTTTAAACGACTTTTTACGCTGTCTCACGTAATGACGATGAAATAGAATCGGCACTTTGATTGTTTATAATTTTTATTCTTTGCGACAGTACGTCGCATAGTGTTGTGACACATTTGCACTTGGACATTGCCGACATTCGTGTACGAGATTCAGCAAAACATGACAGGGACAGGAAAACACAGCTGTGAAATGACCCGTGGACGTACAGTGTAGTACTTATCATCACATTCCAAAATTATTTCAACATTCGGGTTAATAGGTTGTCCAAAATGATTGTCGCTTTACAACTTAAATTTACCGCTCAATTGTTAAAAATAGTTAATTCTGTGAGTATGATTCTACCAAACTAACATGATCTGGTTCTGAACATATAAAATTATTAGCGAATTTTTCGACCCGTCTTATTGGAGGCCTATATGGAAAAACCCCTTTTTTGAGTGCTAAAAATAGACATCGTCCTATTTGCCATGTGGACTTATTAGCCGGGAAATACGGTATTTATAGCCGTCATTGTTACGATATCCAATAAATTGTCACAAGTTGGAAAAACAAGTCGATTTATTAGAAAATAATTTCTGGCAAATAATTCTGATAACGATAGTTAAAAGTATTCATCCTTTACCAGGATGATTTTTTGTTGCGCAAAATAATCCAATCCATGACTGGTACCAGCATTTAAAATGTCATGCCGTATTAATTTAATTCTGTTCAACGTAACTCATGGTTGTATCGACAATCTGTGGACATAAAATGTGTAGTAAACTGACCGATATTATTAAATATTGATTCCTATTTTTATATTGTTAAAAAATAATGAAAGTATTAATGCCAAATACAACGGGTATTTGTGGACATGAAATACGTGGTAAACTACCCAATTATAATTAACTTCGGATTCGTGTTTTCAAAATAATAAAACTAATAATTTTAAAATGCAACGGCGATCTGTGGCCTTCAAATATGTGGTAAACTGCCCGATTTACCAACATTTGAGTTATGATAAAAGAATTAAATTAACACGGTAAGGCATTTTAAGCAGTGGTATCGGTCATGGATTCGAATTTTTTTCGCAGCACAAAATCATCCTAGTATAGGGCAACTAAGATTCGACCCTATCTGCGTGTCCACACTCCCGTGTTATTGAACACACGTTAACAGAGTGTAACTCCGATCTTGACTCCTTCAGAGGTCAAAAAGCACACAATGTATTGAATGCCAATTGTTATATTGTAAAGTTGCACAATCGAATTGATCCAAATAACGAATTACACTTGAAACCTTAAAGCAAGGATATGTGATGAAACCAAATTTCTAACTAACAAAGAACGGCAAAGACAAGCTACACTGAGTGAGAGAAATATATCATAAAGGAAATGAATTGGGACAACGACCTTGTTTCAGGCAAATAACATGCACTACTAACAATAAGTGGTGAAAATATTAAAATACACAGTAACTATCCCTATGTACTTGCTACACAATTCCCCCCGACAATGAAAAAAATTAGTTTGCTAATTTTTAAATTTTGTAAGACTAGCTAATAACGATTTCTGATTGAATAATATGTCGTAAAATTTGCCATGTATTGGTGTATTTAATTCTGCATCAAAGTCGCTGATGACCAACTAATGCAACGACACAGGAAAACCAATTTGATTGAGATACCTCCGGTTGAAGGATCTTTTGCGGTGAAATCTACAGATTTTCACGAAATCTTCGATAACACCCAGAACTAAGCCATTGCGTTTGGACAATCGACTTCTTTCTGTTTTGTAAAATAATGAGCGTAATAGTTGATTTGAAGAATAATGTTGACGTTAAAATTTCGTTCGTTGAAAACATTCCTCTAAGCTTTGAAAACTTGTCCAACTCTCGGATTTTTCAATCTGGAAAGATTGTCCGATGAATTGTAATGTAGCAAGAGTTCGGTAGCGCTGAATTTCGGAAAGTCGCGGGCCCTGCGAACTTTCGTATCTCCAACATTCCAAACAATTGTGAAAGCGCCTTTGCGACGGAAACTCGTGTTCGGTTCACATTGACTTAGATGAGCTAGAGGTGAATGCAGTTTTCGTGTGATGTGATTGGAGTAAAAAGGACCCCTTAACGCGGGCCACGAGTATTCGATTTCGACTTGGTTTCCAATGATGCTGAAATAGATGATGATCGACTTGAAAGAATAAAGTAGATGTTCGTTCGTACGTTCGTCAAAGAATAGGTCGCTAAATGCTGCTTCTTGGTGTAAAAAATGGGCTTGCGTATAATATCAATGTATTTTCCGGCGTAGCTTGTTTTGTCGATAAACACATTTGAAAGTCCATTAATAATATGAAGTTGTCCTGGTAACTTTAAATTGTAATGAGGCGGATTAATCTGCTGAAGTCCATATCTCCTGATCCGGTTGACACACAAAACATATAGTTGTAATATATAGGTTGATAATGAGACACAAATTCAAAGAATTTGGGCGTTGATGCTTGGAAAATAAAAATACACGAGCGTGAACTCGGGCGTTAAACTTGAAGAGTTGAAGTTGAGTTAGTGCTGTCTGATATTAGGAGGTCCTGGTCCAGATTCCTCGTTTTGAGTCAAAAATCTACCTTGTTCTGGCCTTCTTGACTGCTTAATAAATTGACATACCGCCAAAGACTGCAGTTTGGTTGGTTGCTTGATTCCTGAAATGCTGACGTATTGTCCATTGACTCGGTTAGTGATGAATTTCTTTTCCATTTTGATTGACGAAATTCCAGTTGCTGAATTGAAGTTGATTGCTTATTGATCACGAACGGGTATCACCAAAATATAGGGCAACTAAGATTCGACCCTATCTGCGTGTCCACACTCCCGTGTTATTGAACACACGTTAACAGAGTGTAACTCCGATCTTGACTCCTTCAGAGATCAAAAAGCACACAATGTATTGAATGCCAATTGTTATATTGTAAAGTTGCACAATCGAATTGATCCAAAAACGAATTACACTTTAAACCTTAAAGCAGGGGTCGGCAACCTACGGCCCGCGGGCCGGATCCGGCCCGCGGAGTAACGCAATCCGGCCCGCGACGCTTCACCAAAATTTAGAGACAAAACGACGAATTTGTGAATTTTGCAAAAAGGTGAATTTTCACCATTTAATTTAATAATCTACCCTCGAGGAGCAGATTATTAGACACGGAGCTATGGATCGTTTTGTTATTATGTGGTCTTCATTAATTAAACGGTCTTTTATTCATTTCAATTATTTCTGTGAGCTCTATGGGATTCGTTTTTTGTGTGCTACGACTCGTCTCCAAAATTTGCTGCCTTGTGGCGTTTCCGCGAACGCGTATCTGCCGATTTCGTGCTCAGCGAACGTCGGTGTATCTCGTTATCTGCCGATTTCGTGCTCAGCGAACGTCGGTGTATCTCGTGATTAGCGAAAGTGGGCAAAAGTTTTTATGGGGAACGTTAGACTGTGGGGCCTGAACAGGTGATACAGAAATGACTCGGATCAGTTCGCATTTCAAATTCATGTTAAAATTTATTAAAATGAATGTGTAATCGCCACGGGGCCTGGAAAAGCATGACAGTCCTTGTACCGTAACCGGACTGGTAAGTTAACGCAGATGATTTATGGAAATGATTTTATGGGTAATGGTAGGCTGTGGTACTTGATCTGGAAATATAGAGGTGACTCAGATCACTTGGTATTTCAATTTACATTAAAACTGAATTATGAAGAATAGATCATTGTCACAGGACCTGGAAAAGCTGTGACAATATCCCGATACCGGTAAGTTGCCTCATATGATTCTCGGGGAATTGGTGATAAAATATCTCGCTTAGAAGAGGATATTGGAGCATAGCTGTTTTGTTTATGTAACAGAATTTATTGTGAAGTGGACTAATTTTTAATATAACCTAGTAATTTAGTGAACAGGTTTATTGAGCCAGCAATATAATTATAATTAGGCGAATGGCAACAAAGCGCAGGAAAGTTGATGCTGAGGGAAGAGGGTTCAATAGCACGTGGACGACAAAGTATTTCTTTGTAGAACACTTGGGCAAACCTACCTGCTTGATTTGCTACGCATCTATAGCTGTCAATAAGGAATGTAACATTAGACGCCACTATGTGACAAAGCATCCCAAATTTTCAGAACTAGATAGCCAAAGGAGGAAGGACAAGATTAAACAGTTAAAAGACAGTTTAGAAAAGCAAAGTTCTTTCTTCCACAAACAACATAACGAAACCGAACAAAATATTGTTGCTAGTTACGAGGTGGCTAAATTAATTGCAGAACACATGAAACCCTTTGTAGATGGTGAATTTGTGAAAGAATGCTTGATGACCGTCGTTGGTATTGTATGTCCTGATAAGGAAAAGTTATTCTCAAATATCAGTCTTTCTGCTAGAACCGTGACTCGGCGAATAGAAGAAATGTCAAGGGATGTGAAGCGTCGTCAAAGGGATATCATCAATAACTTACAATTCTTCTCAATTGCAATTGACGAGAGTACAGATGCGGCAGACACCGCTCAGCTTTCAGTTTTCGTGCGTGGAGTAAGTGAAGCTTTTGACGTTGTTGAGGAGTTTGTCCAACTAGTTCCCATGAAGGGAACTACAACAGGTGCTGACATTCTTAGCGCATTGCTGCTATGCATTGGAGACATGGACCTTGATCTATCAAAGACGGTATCAATAACCACCGATGGAGCCCCGGCAATGACAGGTAAGAATCGAGGCGTCTCAGCTCTACTTCAAAAACACATAAGTGACCTCGGAATTGATAACGACATCGTCAAAATACACTGTCTGATTCACCAAGAAGCCCTGTGCGCCAAAGCTTTGAGTTTGAAGGGTGTTATGGATACAGTAGTGAAAGCTGTCAACATTGTGTTATCTCAAGGCTTGAACCATCGCCAGTTTCGTCAGTTGCTTTCAGATGCAGAAAACGAATACGGCGATTTACTTTACTTCTGCGACGTTCGCTGGCTTAGTCGGGGTACAATGCTAGAGAGAGTGTATATACTGAGGAATGAAATAGCGTCATTCCTTGAAAGCAAAAATAGGAATTTTCCTGAATTTCGCGATCCAAAATGGCTCTCTGAACTGGCATTTCTAGTTGATTTAACGTCCCATCTAAACAAACTGAATTTGCAGCTCCAGGGGAAAAATCAGCTCGTACATCAGATGTGGAGACATATACTCGCATTCGAAAGGAAGTTATGCCTCTGGGAGAGCTATCTGGAAAAAGCAAATTACGCTCACTTTAACACACTTAAAGAAAGAAACCCCACAAGCAACTTTGAGTTTGTTTCTGTAATACGGGAGTTACGAAGCGATTTTTCCTCCCGCTTTGCTGACTTTCGTTCTCTTGAAAACGAATTCAGGCTGTTTAGTACTCCGTTTGATGTCAACGTAGAAACAGTTGCAGAAAATATTCAAATGGAGCTTCTTGAGATGCAATGCAATGAGGAAATTAAATCCATTTCTTATTCGAGAGATGTGTCACTGGTTGATTTTTATAAAAAGTATCTTCTCGAGGGAAATATCTATCCGAATTTGATAAACCACGCGAAAAAATTCACATCGATGTTTGGAAGCACATATGCGTGCGAACAATTATTTTCAAAAATGAACATTACAAAGAACAGGCGGAGAACTAGTATTAGTGATGCCCATTTAGAAAATGTTCTGATATTGGCTTCATCCAGTGTGTCACCTGACGTCGAAAAGCTATCAAGCGTAATGCAACAACAAGTGTCACATTAAATATTCTTTCTAATTTGTTTGCCTGTACGGCGACTTGAGTTCACGAGTCGTCACAGAGCTCGCTATTTACAATCTAAAATTTCAATTTCTGATCTGTGTAAAAAATGTGATTAATAAACAACCCATTCGGTTTATAACTTTCATAAAAAAAATATGGCTGCTCCTGAAGTATGTGTACAAACCTGGCGCACAACCTTCAACATAGTATGTGTACCAGCTTTGAGTTCAGGTTGTGCGTCATCGCCAAAATATGTCCGGCCCGCCAGTAATTGCAGCCTTCAATTTTGGCCCGCGAGTGCCAAAAGGTTGCCGACCCCTGCCTTAAAGCAAGTATATGTGATGAAACCAAATTTCTAACTAACAAAGAACGGCAAAGACAAGCTACACTGAGTGAGAGAAATATATCATAAAGGAAATGAATTGGGACAACGACCTTGTTTCAGGCAAATAACATGCACTACTAACAATAAGTGGTGAAAATATTAAAATACACAGTAACTATCCTTATGTACTTGCTACACTAGTAAAAAGTCCATACTTTTAAATACAAACCAATAGGAACCATTATCCAAATTAGTTCCCAAGAGCGGGATAAAATATAAACTTGTGACAATTTTTCGTGAGTACTAAAATAAGAATCAAAACTAATTATATTCGGCACAATATCACGACAATCTGTGGACATAAATTGTGTGGCAAACTCGCGATTAATATTAATTTTTGATTCCCATTTTCGTATTTACAAATTACAACGGCGATCTGTGGACTTACAATGTGTGGTAAACTAGCCGATTATAAATAGTTTTTGATTCCTATTTTCATATTTATAAAATAATAAAAGTATTATTACTCAAACATACAACGGCGATCTGCGGACTTAAAATGTGTGGTAAAGTTCCCGAATATAATTAATTTTTGATTTGTATTTTTGTACTCACGAAAAAATTGTCGCAAGCCGGAAAAATACCTCATACTTTATCCCGCTTTTCGACAAATAATTTGGATAATGGTTGGTATTTAAAAGTATGGGCGTTTTACTAGGATGATTTTGTGTTGCGCAAATATTCAAATCCATCATTGATACCACTATTGTCGTATTAATTTATTTCTGTTAACATGACTCATGGTATATAAAATATATACTGCAATAATCTGCAAATATGAAATGCCTGGTAATATAGCTAGGTTGTAACTTGTAGATAGCAGTTATTCCATTACTTATTGTATGGAAATTCCTACATACATTTAGATAAGCTTCAATTAGTGGATTTTATTTTCGAAGTATTCGAAATTTCATATTCGAAAAAAATAATTTCGAATGTATTCGAAATAGTGAACTATTCGGTATCGGCCATCCCTGGGTCCATTACAGTTTCTTCTCTGCTTTATCCAAATTATTTCTTTTATAACAAGTATTCCTTCGTTTAGTATCCGCACATAGTTTTAGTATATATTTTTTTATAAACATATATTTACTTATAAAAAATCCAGCGATATATAAGCCCGACCCGAACGTAATGATTGTCATTTCAGGGCCGACCCGAACGTAATGATTGACAAATCAGGCCCGACCCGACCCGAACCTAATGATTGACAAATCAGGCCCGACCCGATCCGAACGCAATTATTGACCTTTCAGGCCCGACCCGACCCAACCCGAACGCAATGTTTGACGTTTTAGGCCCGGCCCGAACGTAATGATTGACAATATAGGCCCGGCCCGACCCGACCCGAACGCACCGACCCGACCCGAAATATCGATATTTCGGGTCGGGCTCGGGCTTCAGATCTTAGCTCTAACTCCTAAGAAGACAGAGTGATCATTAAATTATCTGATTTATATTTAAATATCCGAAACACAACTGAAAACTAACGAATAGAGTTCATAAACGCGAAAACGAGGTAATGTTTACGGCCAAGCGTGAAAATCCGTCTGAGTGGAAAAAGTGTCTGAGCGGATGCGAAAAGGGAGCATTGTTACGTCACTTTTTGCAACTTGTTGATTGGGCAATGTCACGAAGTAAAAAAACAAGGAAGTCGATGCTCGGGGAAAGGTCCATTTCTCTCGTTTTTTCGTTGCAACGTTCCCGATGTGAGAGAGATCGCTGTCACTGGTTAGTTTTTGATCGTCTGCGCGTCTTGGATGACAGTGCGTATAGTTTGAAGGCCCTTATTACGTCACTGTGACGTCGTAGTGACGTAATTTTTGCATGACGCAGTCAGGTGGGGGTTAGGATTGAAATATGCAAAAGTTGTTATGCTATGCAAACTGGAAGTTTCTACTTTAGGTTACAAACTACACGAGACCCGTGAACGTATTCTGACATTGCATTCTTAATTTGGCTTGTATTGTTCAGTTTTACTCACTCTTAAATCTTCTCCAGGTCGTTTTTGATAACCATTAACATTAATTAATTTCACCATGCCAGAGGCCTTCGAATTTGTTGATGTTTTATCTTCAATAAAAACACCCCAGTCTGTAAATGACAAGAAACAACACAAAGATGACCAATTCATTTCTCATGGATCCCAGGAAGAAATTGAGAAAGTTTGTGAAGGTAATCTGAATTGCGTGATATATTCCATCCCATACTCTAACACTCAAAAATTTCGAATTTAAACATAGTTTATTTAGGCGCGGCGGTGTGGCTCTGTGGCTCAACGGGCTAAGCGTTAGGAATACGCTCGCCACCGCACCTCTAATTACTCTCTGCGTGGGTTTGCAGGTTCGAATCCCATGCAGGGATGGTTATGTGCGAGAGGATTGCTGGACTCCTCACCGTCGTTGGGTGGTTCACGTAACCGCTGGTCGGTTACGGCTTCCTCCACCACCAAGTCCATGCTTCCGAAAACAAAACAATATGGCGATTGACAATATAACTAATTAGGGGGGCGGTGTGGCTCAACGGGCTAAGCGTTAGGAATACGCTCGCCACCGCACCTCTAATTACTCTGCGTGGGTTCGCAGGTTCGAATCCCATGCAGGGATGGTTATCTGCGAGAGGATTGCTGGACTCCTCGCCGCCGTTGGGTGGTTCACGTAACCGGTGGTCGGTTACGGCTTCCTCCACCACCACCAAGTCCATGCTTCGAAAAAAACGGAACAGTAAAAACTAATCCCATACCCGACTTGGAATGGTCCCCGAACGAGAGGCCGTGTTTCGCCATATGGATAAGCCGTCTTATCGGCTTTCCTGTCCCCCGGGATAAATATGTAAATCCTATCCTATCCCATACCCGACTTGGAATGATAACCGGACGAGAGGCCGTGGTTCGCCATATGGATAAGCTGTGTTATCGGTTTTCCTCTCCCCTGGGATAAATATGTAAATCCTAAAATCGTATGTCATACTGACATATGTGACATTCGAATCTCATGCATCAATGTCTGTATGTGAAGAACTTAGGGTCAGTAGGGGTTTTTCTACTAATACCTAATTCCCTGTACTTTTGTACCGAGATAGCCTATAATCTGATGGTGATTATAAAGTTCTGCTGTATTTTTTTTTCATCACGTCTTTGCGAAATTACAGGGATCAAACAAAAACAAGTCTTTACACCAGAAGAATGTGAGAAAATTGAACATCATATTGATATAGTTGCCGAAAATGCGGAACAGGGTCTCTATAAAACACACACAGTAGACAGTGCACCACTGCGCATGAAATATTTTTTTGGAGAGGTAATAAAACAATTAAATCTATTAAAATTGTCTTGTAATAAAACAATTAAATCTATCAAAATTGTCTTTTTTTTTCAAAATTTTACCAATGGCTATCATTTATCAGGTAATTCTAATTTCATTTCTAAATGAGTGTATGTTGTTGGATGAGAAAAATCTCATAAACCTATTACTAAGTAAATTGCATAATTATTTGATACAACATTGTATTTTCTCAAGTTATTTTCCAGTTTTATATCAGATCTTTAGTTTCAATATGGCCATTTAAATGAAGATTGGGTTCATAATGTATACATCTCAATTTCTAACTGTGGAATGATCAAAATTATAGAATTTTTTGTAGCTGCATGATAAATTTGTATCCTATATTTCAAAGGGATACACATATGGAACACAAATGCGTCGTAAAGGTCCTGGACAGGAAAAGCTGTATGAAAAAGGGGAAACTGATGCAATACCAGACTGGATATATAAACTTGTCGTGAAGTAAGACATCCTCTGTTTGATCATTTCAGCATTTAGAGATTGGCTTAGTTGTCTTAGAATAACACTGAAATTATTTATTTAAGGCGACTGGAGGATGAAAAATTAATTCCAAAAAATTGGATCACATCCGCTGTCATCAATGATTACCGTCCAGGAGGATGTATCGTTTCACACGTGGATCCAAGGCACATATTTGATAGACCTATCGTAAGGTAAGCTTTCGGTCAACTGTTTTGTGGTTCTCAACCGTTTACCCTTGTGGCCCATTTTCAGTGTCAAAAGAAATTTTACGCCCACAAAACCTTTCATAAAAATTTGGAGTCTCATAAAAATCCTTTCATCAATAAAAAAGTGTCAATGACCAACTGATCATGTACTTCTATGCTTTACCTGAAAAGGGGGTTGAATTTATCTGCATTTGAGAACCAGGGATTATGTCAACTACGGTAATTGCCTCACTTTGCCCACCATTAATATACATAAGTAACCAATATTTTGTTTTTACTTTACGATTTACTTTACTTCTGCGACGTTCGCTGGCTTAGTCGGGGTACAATGCTAGAGAGAGTGTATATACTGAGGAATGAAATAGCGTCATTCCTTGAAAGCAAAAATAGGAATTTTCCTGAATTTCGCGATCCAAAATGGCTCTCTGAACTGGCATTTCTAGTTGATTTAACGTCCCATCTAAACAAACTGAATTTGCAGCTCCAGGGGAAAAATCAGCTCGTACATCAGATGTGGAGACATATACTCGCATTCGAAAGGAAGTTATGCCTCTGGGAGAGCTATCTGGAAAAAGCAAATTACGCTCACTTTAACACACTTAAAGAAAGAAACCCCACAAGCAACTTTGAGTTTGTTTCTGTAATACGGGAGTTACGAAGCGATTTTTCCTCCCGCTTTGCTGACTTTCGTTCTCTTGAAAACGAATTCAGGCTGTTTAGTACTCCGTTTGATGTCAACGTAGAAACAGTTGCAGAAAATATTCAAATGGAGCTTCTTGAGATGCAATGCAATGAGGAAATTAAATCCATTTCTTATTCGAGAGATGTGTCACTGGTTGATTTTTATAAAAAGTATCTTCTCGAGGGAAATATCTATCCGAATTTGATAAACCACGCGAAAAAATTCACATCGATGTTTGGAAGCACATATGCGTGCGAACAATTATTTTCAAAAATGAACATTACAAAGAACAGGCGGAGAACTAGTATTAGTGATGCCCATTTAGAAAATGTTCTGATATTGGCTTCATCCAGTGTGTCACCTGACGTCGAAAAGCTATCAAGCGTAATGCAACAACAAGTGTCACATTAAATATTCTTTCTAATTTGTTTGCCTGTACGGCGACTTGAGTTCACGAGTCGTCACAGAGCTCGCTATTTACAATCTAAAATTTCAATTTCTGATCTGTGTAAAAAATGTGATTAATAAACAACCCATTCGGTTTATAACTTTCATAAAAAAAATATGGCTGCTCCTGAAGTATGTGTACAAACCTGGCGCACAACCTTCAACATAGTATGTGTACCAGCTTTGAGTTCAGGTTGTGCGTCATCGCCAAAATATGTCCGGCCCGCCAGTAATTGCAGCCTTCAATTTTGGCCCGCGAGTGCCAAAAGGTTGCCGACCCCTGCCTTAAAGCAAGTATATGTGATGAAACCAAATTTCTAACTAACAAAGAACGGCAAAGACAAGCTACACTGAGTGAGAGAAATATATCATAAAGGAAATGAATTGGGACAACGACCTTGTTTCAGGCAAATAACATGCACTACTAACAATAAGTGGTGAAAATATTAAAATACACAGTAACTATCCTTATGTACTTGCTACACTAGTAAAAAGTCCATACTTTTAAATACAAACCAATAGGAACCATTATCCAAATTAGTTCCCAAGAGCGGGATAAAATATAAACTTGTGACAATTTTTCGTGAGTACTAAAATAAGAATCAAAACTAATTATATTCGGCACAATATCACGACAATCTGTGGACATAAATTGTGTGGCAAACTCGCGATTAATATTAATTTTTGATTCCCATTTTCGTATTTACAAATTACAACGGCGATCTGTGGACTTACAATGTGTGGTAAACTAGCCGATTATAAATAGTTTTTGATTCCTATTTTCATATTTATAAAATAATAAAAGTATTATTACTCAAACATACAACGGCGATCTGCGGACTTAAAATGTGTGGTAAAGTTCCCGAATATAATTAATTTTTGATTTGTATTTTTGTACTCACGAAAAAATTGTCGCAAGCCGGAAAAATACCTCATACTTTATCCCGCTTTTCGACAAATAATTTGGATAATGGTTGGTATTTAAAAGTATGGGCGTTTTACTAGGATGATTTTGTGTTGCGCAAATATTCAAATCCATCATTGATACCACTATTGTCGTATTAATTTATTTCTGTTAACATGACTCATGGTATATAAAATATATACTGCAATAATCTGCAAATATGAAATGCCTGGTAATATAGCTAGGTTGTAACTTGTAGATAGCAGTTATTCCATTACTTATTGTATGGAAATTCCTACATACATTTAGATAAGCTTCAATTAGTGGATTTTATTTTCGAAGTATTCGAAATTTCATATTCGAAAAAAATAATTTCGAATGTATTCGAAATAGTGAACTATTCGGTATCGGCCATCCCTGGGTCCATTACAGTTTCTTCTCTGCTTTATCCAAATTATTTCTTTTATAACAAGTATTCCTTCGTTTAGTATCCGCACATAGTTTTAGTATATATTTTTTTATAAACATATATTTACTTATAAAAAATCCAGCGATATATAAGCCCGACCCGAACGTAATGATTGTCATTTCAGGGCCGACCCGAACGTAATGATTGACAAATCAGGCCCGACCCGACCCGAACCTAATGATTGACAAATCAGGCCCGACCCGATCCGAACGCAATTATTGACCTTTCAGGCCCGACCCGACCCAACCCGAACGCAATGTTTGACGTTTTAGGCCCGGCCCGAACGTAATGATTGACAATATAGGCCCGGCCCGACCCGACCCGAACGCACCGACCCGACCCGAAATATCGATATTTCGGGTCGGGCTCGGGCTTCAGATCTTAGCTCTAACTCCTAAGAAGACAGAGTGATCATTAAATTATCTGATTTATATTTAAATATCCGAAACACAACTGAAAACTAACGAATAGAGTTCATAAACGCGAAAACGAGGTAATGTTTACGGCCAAGCGTGAAAATCCGTCTGAGTGGAAAAAGTGTCTGAGCGGATGCGAAAAGGGAGCATTGTTACGTCACTTTTTGCAACTTGTTGATTGGGCAATGTCACGAAGTAAAAAAACAAGGAAGTCGATGCTCGGGGAAAGGTCCATTTCTCTCGTTTTTTCGTTGCAACGTTCCCGATGTGAGAGAGATCGCTGTCACTGGTTAGTTTTTGATCGTCTGCGCGTCTTGGATGACAGTGCGTATAGTTTGAAGGCCCTTATTACGTCACTGTGACGTCGTAGTGACGTAATTTTTGCATGACGCAGTCAGGTGGGGGTTAGGATTGAAATATGCAAAAGTTGTTATGCTATGCAAACTGGAAGTTTCTACTTTAGGTTACAAACTACACGAGACCCGTGAACGTATTCTGACATTGCATTCTTAATTTGGCTTGTATTGTTCAGTTTTACTCACTCTTAAATCTTCTCCAGGTCGTTTTTGATAACCATTAACATTAATTAATTTCACCATGCCAGAGGCCTTCGAATTTGTTGATGTTTTATCTTCAATAAAAACACCCCAGTCTGTAAATGACAAGAAACAACACAAAGATGACCAATTCATTTCTCATGGATCCCAGGAAGAAATTGAGAAAGTTTGTGAAGGTAATCTGAATTGCGTGATATATTCCATCCCATACTCTAACACTCAAAAATTTCGAATTTAAACATAGTTTATTTAGGCGCGGCGGTGTGGCTCTGTGGCTCAACGGGCTAAGCGTTAGGAATACGCTCGCCACCGCACCTCTAATTACTCTCTGCGTGGGTTTGCAGGTTCGAATCCCATGCAGGGATGGTTATGTGCGAGAGGATTGCTGGACTCCTCACCGTCGTTGGGTGGTTCACGTAACCGCTGGTCGGTTACGGCTTCCTCCACCACCAAGTCCATGCTTCCGAAAACAAAACAATATGGCGATTGACAATATAACTAATTAGGGGGGCGGTGTGGCTCAACGGGCTAAGCGTTAGGAATACGCTCGCCACCGCACCTCTAATTACTCTGCGTGGGTTCGCAGGTTCGAATCCCATGCAGGGATGGTTATCTGCGAGAGGATTGCTGGACTCCTCGCCGCCGTTGGGTGGTTCACGTAACCGGTGGTCGGTTACGGCTTCCTCCACCACCACCAAGTCCATGCTTCGAAAAAAACGGAACAGTAAAAACTAATCCCATACCCGACTTGGAATGGTCCCCGAACGAGAGGCCGTGTTTCGCCATATGGATAAGCCGTCTTATCGGCTTTCCTGTCCCCCGGGATAAATATGTAAATCCTATCCTATCCCATACCCGACTTGGAATGATAACCGGACGAGAGGCCGTGGTTCGCCATATGGATAAGCTGTGTTATCGGTTTTCCTCTCCCCTGGGATAAATATGTAAATCCTAAAATCGTATGTCATACTGACATATGTGACATTCGAATCTCATGCATCAATGTCTGTATGTGAAGAACTTAGGGTCAGTAGGGGTTTTTCTACTAATACCTAATTCCCTGTACTTTTGTACCGAGATAGCCTATAATCTGATGGTGATTATAAAGTTCTGCTGTATTTTTTTTTCATCACGTCTTTGCGAAATTACAGGGATCAAACAAAAACAAGTCTTTACACCAGAAGAATGTGAGAAAATTGAACATCATATTGATATAGTTGCCGAAAATGCGGAACAGGGTCTCTATAAAACACACACAGTAGACAGTGCACCACTGCGCATGAAATATTTTTTTGGAGAGGTAATAAAACAATTAAATCTATTAAAATTGTCTTGTAATAAAACAATTAAATCTATCAAAATTGTCTTTTTTTTTCAAAATTTTACCAATGGCTATCATTTATCAGGTAATTCTAATTTCATTTCTAAATGAGTGTATGTTGTTGGATGAGAAAAATCTCATAAACCTATTACTAAGTAAATTGCATAATTATTTGATACAACATTGTATTTTCTCAAGTTATTTTCCAGTTTTATATCAGATCTTTAGTTTCAATATGGCCATTTAAATGAAGATTGGGTTCATAATGTATACATCTCAATTTCTAACTGTGGAATGATCAAAATTATAGAATTTTTTGTAGCTGCATGATAAATTTGTATCCTATATTTCAAAGGGATACACATATGGAACACAAATGCGTCGTAAAGGTCCTGGACAGGAAAAGCTGTATGAAAAAGGGGAAATTGATGCAATACCAGACTGGATATATAAACTTGTCGTGAAGTAAGACATCCTCTGTTTGATCATTTCAGCATTTAGAGATTGGCTTAGTTGTCTTAGAATAACACTGAAATTATTTATTTAAGGCGACTGGAGGATGAAAAATTAATTCCAAAAAATTGGATCACATCCGCTGTCATCAATGATTACCGTCCAGGAGGATGTATCGTTTCACACGTGGATCCAAGGCACATATTTGATAGACCTATCGTAAGGTAAGCTTTCGGTCAACTGTTTTGTGGTTCTCAACCGTTTACCCTTGTGGCCCATTTTCAGTGTCAAAAGAAATTTTACGCCCACAAAACCTTTCATAAAAATTTGGAGTCTCATAAAAATCCTTTCATCAATAAAAAAGTGTCAATGACCAACTGATCATGTACTTCTATGCTTTACCTGAAAAGGGGGTTGAATTTATCTGCATTTGAGAACCAGGGATTATGTCAACTACGGTAATTGCCTCACTTTGCCCACCATTAATATACATAAGTAACCAATATTTTGTTTCAGTGTCTCTTTCTACAGTAAAAGTGCTTTGTCTTTTGGATGTCGATTCTCTTTCAAACCCATCAGAGTCTCCAATCCTGTGGTATGTTTGCCAATGCAACGGGGATGTGCTACAAGTATAAGGTGATGCTGGCCTGTGATTGATTTGGAATCTCAAAACTGAACATCGATTTCATTATTGTAAATGTTTTTTAGTGGGTATGCAGCAGACAAAATTACTCATTGCATTAGACCACAAGACGTGACATCACGAAGAGCAGTGATTATATTGCGCAGGTGAGTTACTAAACTATAGCTTACCTACCATTACCTTTGTTTTTGGTGTGACATGGTTATGATCCCCAAAACACTTAAATATATATCACAGTGAAGTATTCTAGTTCTAGTCACTGCAAACAGAATAAAAATAACTGGAAAGATTCTGAGCAGGGCTGGGAATTTTAGCCGAAACGCTTTGACGTTTAACCAAATAGACCAGTTGGACTGTTGTTGCTTGTTGAAGACTCTGCTTGGCATTTTTTTACAAAAGATATGTCAAGCACTACCTGATTACCTGATTCAGAACCCTCATTAAAGTTATGTAACAAGATTATCATGAAACTATGCTTGAATCACAGACAATATACTCTGATGAGAAACTAAATGCAGACTTCTCATTGCTACATTTCCAGCAGCATAGTTTTTAATTAAAAGCTTGATTGCTTTTTACCAGCGTAGGGAATAAGTAGATTAGAAAGGAATAGATTCCTTTTACGAACAATAATAGCATTAGCTTAGCAAGTAAACACTTACATTTATGAAGAACAATGACCAAAGAGGTTCTCGAGGTTAAGTTTAGTTTCGCTGTTTTTGGTATTCTGGTTACAGTAGTAAATGAATGAAAAATTTTCATTACATGCATGATTGGTTTTATATAGCTATAAATCATACGAAAGGCACAGTCCATAATAGTCCTGGAAGAGAAAAATTGTGTTGTTTAATCCACAAGAGCCGGTTTTCAATTAACTAATTTGTATAGTCGTTTTATATGTTTTCCAAATAGTCGGCCATTTAAGCCCTAAAACTTCACTCATGGCTCTTTAGAAGCGTATGCTGCACATTCTATTTCAGCAATATGATACCGCACATTTTCGAGTTAATACTTCATGTATGTGACCTGATGCCAAATATATTTGTAAAAAATTACTTGGAGATTAAGGACTGCTCGTCATATGTTAATAGCGAAAGGCTTTAGAACTTGGTTTTTGGAAATTTCCGTTATGCAGTAATGTGTGAATGCTTATTGTGAATTTGTGATCCATTATGTCAGGGTAAATTGACAGGTACTTTTGCAACAAATTTAAGAATGTAATAATATATTGATTTTCAAATGGAAATTATCTTATAATTTTTCTGTTTCCGTGCTAAAGTGACCTGTCGTGAATGAACATATGAGGTTTATTGTTTTTACTGCTTTCCATTGGTGCTGAATGATAAAACAGCTGTTATATTATATGAAATAAAACTGATTAAATTTGGTATTTATTTTCTAGAACACTTGAAAATGCTCCTAGAGTAGGAGATCCAGATCCTCCCCATGATTTATCATACTCTAACCATTTTCTCAATCATTCTGACAACAGAAAAAGGTAAACTCAATCTTTTGCATAAGTAGTAGTGGAGTATACTGCTTTCCAATCTTTCATTATAGCTTGATGTTTGATGCCCTCCCCTATTTGCTAATTTTTAACTGACCTTCTGAATTATAAAATTACAATGAAAAATGTATTGAAGTGTTGAAAAATCATAACAGTTCATTCGATGTTGGTGATTTGCAATCTACTGTTAGCCCTGTTTTCTTAAAACCTAAATAAAAGGATGGTAGATTATTTTGGCATTGTTGAAACCTTCAGCATTGTAATAGTATAAACAGTTTCATATATTCACATGAAATCAGTTTTTGATCATTTTGTATATGGCTTGTATTTGGTATTATCACCTTCTTCGGATCTACTTATCTTAATAACTAGTCTTATAGTTCTTGTATTGAAAGGATTTGTAATTTTTCAGACAAAGGCTGTCATTAGACTCATCCACACATCATCATAATGGCAGAGATAGACATGGTCATAATGATGCCGTTGAACCAGTTAAGAGACGAAGGAAAAGTGACTCTTATTCATCACATCACATGGAAAAGAAAAGGCTTTCTGTTTCGAACTCACAGGATAAGGTAACTACCAGGGTTGTCCAAAACGAATCGAATATTCGAATGTATTCGAATATCAAAGTATTCGAATACCAATTTGGCTGATTTTCGAATAATTACGAATAGTAGCCACTTTTCGCCCTAAACGTGGTGTTTCGTTTTAACGGGAATCTTCAAACGACTTTTTACGCTGTCTCACGTATTGTAATGACGATGAAATAGAATCGGCACTTTGATTGTTTATATTCTGTGAGACCATACGTCTCATAGTGTTGCGACACATTTGCACGTTTCCGTGGGTGGACATTGCCGTCATTCGTGTACGTGGCTTTTAATTTACAAATTCATTTCCATTACGTCGAAAAATTGAGAAAGTATGTTTATTTTATTTCTATGTGTCCTGCTTATTATTCGCATGAGTCTTCTCAAGCATGATTTGTGTAACCTTATATTTGGGTCTTAGGGTCTGCCAATCATGATATTTAATCGCAGGCTGGTTATCGTTACTTTAAAGAGAAACACGGCCACCGAGATAAAGTGATTTGTGACCCTTTCGTTTTGCCGATTCAGCAGAACAGGACAGGGATAGGAAAACATAGCTGTGAAATAACCCATGGACGTACAGTGTAGTACTTATCACATTCCAAAATTATTTTGACATTCGGGTTAATATGTTGTCTAAAATGATTGCCGCTTTACGACTTGAATTTACCACTCATTTGTTAAAAATAGTTAATTCTGTGAGTATGATTCTACCAAACTAACATGATCTGGTCCTTAACATATAAAATTATTAGCGCATATCAGCATTACTGAACAACAGGGACACAATTTGTCTACCCGTCTTATTGGAGGCCTATATGGAAAAACCCCTTTTATGAGTGCTAAAAATAGACATCGTCCTATTTGCCATGTGGACTTATTAGCCGGGAAATACGGTATTTATAGCCGTCATTGTTACGATATCTAATAAATTGTCACAAGTTGGAAAAACAAGGTCGATTTATTAGAAAATAATTTCTGGCAAATAATTCTGATAACGATAGTTATAAGTATCGATCCTTTACCAGGATGATTTTTTGTTGCGCAAAATAATCCAATCCATGACTGGTACCAGCATTTAAAATGTCATGCCGTATTAATTTAATTCTGTTCAACGTAACTCATGGTTGTATCGACAATCTGTGGACATAAAATGTGTGGTAAACTGACCGATATTATTAAATATTGATTCCTATTTTTATATTGATAAAATAATGAAAGTATTAATACCAAATACAACGGGTATTTGTGGACATGAAATACGTGGTAAACTGCGCAATCATAATTTATTTCGGATTCGTATTTACAAAATAATAAAACTATTATAATTCTAAAATGCAACGGCGATCTGTGGCCTTAAAATGTGTGGTGAACTGCCCGATTTACCAACATTTGAGTTATGATAATAGAATTGAATTAACACGGTAGGGCATTTTAATTAACCAATGGCAACCATTATCCAAATTAGTTCCCAAGAGCGGGATAAAGTATAAATTCTTTTTCCGACTTGTGACAATTTTTCGTGAGTACGAAAACTACCTATGAGTGGTAAACTACCCGATTATAAATAGTTTTTGATTCCTATTTTCATATTTATGAAATAATAAAAGTATTATTACTCAAACATACAACGGCGATCTGCGGACTTAAAATGTGTGGTAAAGTTCCCGAATATAATTAATTTTTGATTCCTATTTTCATATTTATGAAATAATAAAAGTATTATTACTCAAACATACAACGGCGATCTGCGGACTTAAAATGTGTGGTAAAGTTCCCGAATATGATTAATTTTTGATTCGTATTTTTGTATTCACGAAAAAATTGTTACAAGTCGGAAAAATACCTCATACTTTATCCCGCTTTTTGACAAATAATTTGGATAATGGTTGGTATTTAAAAGTATGGGCGTTTTACTAGGATGATTTTGTGTTGCGCAAATATTCAAATCCATCATCGATACCACTATTGTCGTATTAATTTAATTCTGTTAACATGACTCATGGTATATAAAATATATACTGCAATAATCTGCAAATATGAAATGCCTGGTAATTTGGCTAGGTTGTAACGTTAGATAGCAGTTATTCCATTGCTTATTGTATGGAAATTCCTACATACATTTAGATAAGCTTCAATTAGTGGATTTTATTTTCAAAGTATTCGAAATTTCATATTCGGAAAAAATAATTTCGAATGTATTCGAAATAGTGAACTATTCGATATTGGCCAACCCTGGTAACTACACCTCAAAAAGTATCCTTTGGAGCAAATGATTTTGATATATTTACAGAGATGTAACATCGAAGTAATATATGTAACAATATGCATAGAGATAGTATATGTAAGGAATGGCAGAAACACTGGACCAGGTAAAGAACGTTCACAAGTTCAACACTGATTGGCAATTTTAGTTTCAACGTTATCAAGTTGAATAATAATCATTATTCCATTTACTCATTAGGTCAAGAAGGATGATGGACACAAAGATTCTTCAGATTTGAAAACAAGTCAAAATATTATTGCGAAAAAGGCAACAAGGAGACCTAAACCATTTTTTCTATAGTCTTGGATGTTGTCAATGTGTATAATACAATTAACCAATATATTGTAATTTTTTCACCAGCAATAATTGTAAAAAGCAGGTTCCAGAAGTTATAAATTATTCTGTATATGCTTATGCGCAAGCATTTTATCTTTCAATTTAATCTCATTTGATTTTACTTCTATTCACTTTCTTTTTGTGCAAGTTCTGTACAATTTTCAAGTAAACTTTCAAAACAATAATACACTCATATAAAATATGTTGTTACAATTGTTTTTGAATCTCCCATATTTCTAATTGTTGAGTCTGATTGTATTGGCAGAACTGACTTATGTCTTCCATATCAATTCTTTGGACAGACAATGAAGATTGAAATGTATTCTCGAGTTCGCTCAGTTTGCATAAAAAATGATTGTACTCTTTGCAAGTGATATCCAAGTCCTCCAAAGTGAAGTTGAGTCTCTTCTCTGTAGAGATGTACACTTTTACAATTGAAGGTCGGCAACCTTCCTTGGTGTATGTGTCCCCATTCAGCAAGATTTGGAGAGTTTGAAAAAACGCATTTGTGATATCGTTGTCATAAATTACATCACATGCCATAATTATGTCAGGTTTGGGTATGCACAGTGATTTTATTGAAGTGGGCTTGTGCCAGTTCAGTTCCCTAATTTCGAAGCAGTGGGGAGGACTTTGAAAGATGTTTTGGTTTGCGTGATAATTCATTTCACAGAGACCCAAAATGTTCTCTCCAACGTCCGTGAGAGTGATTTTATTGGTTAATGTCCCTGCAACAATACCAGTCAGGCCAACGCCTGCCCCAAGTTCCAAAATCTGTTTATTGCGGAATAACTGAACGTTGTCTAACATGAAATCTATCATCCCAAGCGCTCCCATCCATACTTGTAAGCCAACGTCGGCAAGATGTGTTTCCATTGCATGGTGTATACGAAAATTGAGCGTTTGGTTCTGCTTGTCAAAGTTAGCTGCGCTTCTAGAAACAATCAAATCGCCGTCATCGTCATGGATCGAATCAGTTATTCCGAAAGATTTTTCAGTTCGCTCACTAACAATCTGTATCAAGCATCCAGGTAATTTTATGTGAAAATCGACAAGGTGGATTGCATATTCACCATGTTTCTTATTCAAAACTATTTGGGAATCTTTATCTCGATTTAACTGGACGTCGGAGAGTATCAACTCGTCCGCACAAGCGCACATCTTGCTTCTGTCACTCGGTGGCTCACAAAGCTGGTCTACGATTTCGCACTCGTGCAGAGCTGAAATCAGCTTTTCGCCCGATTTGCAGCTGCTGCTATGATTAACAAAGTGATTTTCTGCGTACTGTTGCTTTCAGTATTATTATTGGGGAAGCCAGGCTATGGAGCATAATATGTTAGAACAGCTTGGATTTAACAGGAAGAACAGAGATGCTGTAAGTAAAGCCCTGGGTGGCTGGAACACGAGCGGCAATAACCAACAAGATATCAGACCCCTAGTTGAAATTATTGTACTGCAAGCAATTTCAGATGTAAAATATGGAAGTAATGCTGCAAAACTGTGCAGCATATTTGTAGAAAATGAAGGCAAAATATCAAATGATACACGATTTCGGAACATTTTGCTCACAAAACTCCAAAGAGAGTACACCAACATCAGAACGACTGAAGAACATAATGAAGCCAGATTGATAGCATTTGTGACCTTTTTGAGTAGCATTTTTCACCACATCCGTATTGATGGGAGGGCACTTGTTGCTTTAGTAACTCCAGTGTTCGAGTGTTTGGCTTCTTTGGCAAGCGTGGCGAAGCAGAGCAATAAAAGAGAGGAAATTATTCAATGTTTGGTTATGCAAATACAACTTCATGGAGAGGAATTGGAAGGATTGAATGAGAAGAAAATGGCTGAACTATTTTGTATAATTCGCGAATTGTTTTTGTCAGAAACCACATCACAGCTTTCAAGATTGCTGCTGCTTGAAATTATTGAACTTCGAGCTGGAAACTGGAAATTGTCTTCTGATGCTAATACGTATTATTATGATACAAACAGCGTCTAATGTTATTATGCTTTATTTTTATATACGATTCTCAATGATACCTTATTTTTTTATGTTATTTCATTTAAACAAAATAATATATACCTATATTACATAAATAATTATACATAATCATAGTATCATTCAATTGCATACATTTTCATATTTATGTTGGGAGAATTAATTGATACTAACCGGTTATTATTTTTATAATTTCTGGTATCAAGGTACAAGATATTTAATTCATATAAGCTATGGCAGAACTCAATATTGGTAAACAATGCAGTTTACTTCAATGTCAGCGACTTGATTTCCTACCATTTGAATGTGATGGATGCTCTCAGATATTTTGTTTGGATCACAAGGGTAGAACTGCACATAGCTGTTCAGATGTCAACTATATTAAAGAAGGTTCCTCATTGACTAGAGTTACTCCCCTTCGTTCTTATAGTTGTTCACTTGAGGAATGCAATCAGAGCGATCTCGTACAAGTGGAATGTAATCTCTGTGGGAAGCATTTCTGTTTGAAGCATCGCCTTCCAGAGGATCATAAATGTCATCAATTAAAATCTGAACCACATCGAAAAGCTGGTATGCAAACATTTCAAACTTCTTCTACTAATCCAAAAAAGTCTGTATGTGATAATTCCAAAAAAAAGTCTGTTAGTAAGAAGAATCAAAAACTGTCTGCTAAGGTTGCTCTTATGAAACTGAAACAAAAGTCTGTTGGAGATAAAAATATTCCAATGGAAAAGAGAATATATTTCCATGTTTACACACCCAAAGGAGAGAGGTATATATTTGTGGATGGTGAATGGACATTTGGCAAGCTTATTGATTATCTTTGCAAAACTGAAAAAATTATTAATACGAATAACGTTTCTTTAGAAAATAGATTTGGTCTGCTTAATATGGACACCGAACAATCATTACCATTTTCTTCTACTATCAATGATGCAATAAGCCATGAAATAATATATTCTGGTTCTAGTTTAAAATTTCTAAGTGTGGAAAAATCATCATAACATTTGTTTCCTTTCTGAAACTTCTTGATTTGTAGATTTTGCGCATATGGTAAAAATATATTGCAGACTTTGCAGTGCCGACTGAAAGTGGCACCTATTGTGGATCTAAATCAATGAATGTAGTTTCTTTCAGGATTTCAAAATGAAAATTAATGATGCAGAAAATATGAGTAACTGCCTTTCAAAGTAAAATAATCTCAATTCAGCCCAATGTATTTGAAATCTTCCTAGCTCCCTACAATTACCCCAGGGGCGCAGCCAGCTAAAAATTGTGCATCGTTCTAGAGTTAGCATCCCTTTATTATTTATTTATTTATATTTATGATTTATTTATTAGCGTTTATTACTAATAATCACTGATTGTTTTTGTAATCGCGATCGTTTTGGGGGCCGACATCCCAATTAATGTATTAAAGCACTTTTTATATTTATAAGTTTTATTTCTCACGCAACGGCGGACATCGAAGTTTGGTTTTTACATTTCGGGCAGAAGTGTGAGTTCAGATAATAGAGTAAATTCATAACACAAAATGAGACGTTCTTCTGATATTTATCTTCTGCGTAGGATTTGAAATTACGGTCCCGATTTTAAGCGAACAATAGTATCATTTCTAACCCCGGGATGCAGATATTTATGAAGCTCAGAGTCGACATTTTTCTGCTTTTAATTTTCTATCGTTTCCGTGTTACTTTCGTATTGAATAATGATTAAAAACTCCGCAAATTAGTAACAGCGTGAATAATCAGTGTTGAATATTCACCCAACTCAGTATACTAAATACTAAAATACATCGGCAATAATGGAAAATGTACGTGGTCGAGATGATATTTTCCTCTAAAAATCTCGCGAAATTTTCATAAAATAAATTACATTATTTACCTGTCTTACTTTATCTGGTTTGACATTTTTAAACTTACAGAACGGATTAGGAATTGAAAAGATACAATAAGAAAGAGAACAAAAAAACACCATAGTTCATAACACTAAAGATTTCTTACATTTTTGTCTGTTTGCGAGAGCCGTAAATTCTTACTCGCAACTCTTACTTTCAAATTAATGTTAATAAGGTCTATTTTGCTTTTCAATGCGACTACGCTGGCTGTATTCCCTGCCCCATACCATCCTATGACTCACAAAAAATAAAGTCAAAAGCCCACAGGAGAATTGTTGGGGTACCTTAAAATCTAAATAACGACAATCTTTTTTTCACACCCCATTCGTGAAATAATTTGTCAAAATTGGGTGTATTGCACTTTTGCTGCTAAAATCCACATCTCTTACATTCATCAGTGATTGGTACTGAAAATGGTGTTTTTGTCTCATTATATCATCTCACCTAAAATCCCCTGGAGTTAGAATTTTAATTTGAAACTGATGAAGCATGCAAAAGTCACAGTTTATCAGTCAAATTTTATTATCCGATAGTCCCATTTTTTATTGGCTGGGAGTCGGTTAAAACATTTCCGCATATATACTGCCCTGGAGTTGAAAAGATATATTCCAATTTTACCAGATTTCTTATTGGGTTGAGGCAAGGCTTTTTGTGGACGTATTAATGTATTGGATTTCTCTATGCGCTGAATGAAACGCTCTACGATTGGTGTGTCGCTATCGCAGCGACCGCGGGTACGAAAGCCACAGTGACGATACGAGTTGTGGAGTCATGCCGCGCAGTAATCATTAACGTATTCCTGGGTATGTACATTCAAATACTTTTGTAAAAATGTCATGGTACGCAAGCTATAGCAGAAATAAGTGGACGTCAATAACTTGCAAATATATCTGAATGAAAATGTACGTCGTACAGATAGATAGATTTTATTTATTTCGATTCCTTCGCAAAAACAAAACAATACACACACAAAAGATATTGAGGCGAAAAATGTGGGAAGTGATACTTAACTTAAAAAAATAAACAAAAACGAGTTCATCTATCGAATGAAAAGAAAATAAACCTATATATATATATGAATATATATAGCCGGTGGGTCACGATTCGAAACAATGATTGAAATTCTAAACAGCCGTTGTGCATGTAAATTAGATGTTTACAAACAAAAAGTTTCTAAATTAAAATGTGCAAGCACATGACAGCGTTTCGTGCCTTAAAATTCAAAACACTAGCGGTATCTGGTGATTATCATGGTATCGACTAAACGTCCACACAAAAATCGATTGTAAGTTCTCGAATAATACGTTCAGGCAGACGTAGGTATGAGTTTATTTGACTCCGTAATCAGCATAGCAGACGATAAAAAATTGATATAAACAATACTGGTTACAGAATCAGGAAAACAAACAAAACCCTAAGTACGGCTTGAGCTTGAAAGGCGTGGTTTGAAGTTTTTTGTATAATTCAGTTCCATCCATATATAAGCCTCCAAGATATCATTTGAATGTATCTTCAGGCTTGCATGCAGTGGTGAGTAGTGCATTAAAAATATAGTAGCCTACTCTCGAAGTATGTGAACCAAGATGGCGGACATCAGAACGTATTATGTGAACCAGGTTAGAGTTAGGCCGTAATTTTATTCCAATTTTCCTTATTTTAGTGCTATTACGAGTTCGGGAACAAGCCAAGTAACTCCCGTAGTATTTGTATCTGAAATTATGGCCCAACCCTAATCCGGTGCACGTACTACGTTCCGGTGTCCGCCATCTTGGTTCACACCCTTCGGGAGTACCAAAAATATTTTCTAACCCAGTTGTATTAATTCTGTCTGTGATTCACTTGTACTCAAATCTTCGGCTCGAATCAGCCGCACTCGCAGTAAATTGAACTATGTATATACATCAATACATGTCTAAATATATATCTGCATAATTCCCGAAATGCCTACAATAGGATCGCTGAGCCTAGACCAGTAATGTAACAAGAATAGGCATTCCTATTTTTTCTGCAGCATCCTTGTATTATACGTAAGTAACTCCACTAGCGCGAAGGCGATAGGCAGTAAATCTTGCGCAATGCACCAGGAATTGCCATGTATGATTATAGAACCCGTGGCGCCCCTACGAAACTGATGGAAACATATTTACAATCTTAACAACATCTACCAATATCGCACTTTTCATCTAAAATAGTGGTTTTTAACCTTAGCGAGCCTGCCAAACCTCTACCTACGTAACTGCGATAACTGTCTGTCGAATACCAATGTTTTGAACAGTTAAAACCAGGAGCGCAAACAGAACTTTATAAGGGAAAATCTAATTTTGTACAATGTTTTAGAAAATGCACCCGTCTTCAATTTTAGGGTTATTTATAACGGGCATGCAATATTAAAAGGGGTATCCACCACCAACTCTATGAGTGCACCACTGGATATAGCAGCATAAATTAAAACAAGAAAACAACAGGTATCGTTCATGTTTGACATATTTCACAAAAAACTCCTCTGAATTGCAAAGATTGTTTCGGACAAACTTGGAACCACCACGATCATGGTAGTGTAACCTTAGATACCAAACGCCTTGCCTAAATAACCTTGGATGTGCCACAATAGCGTCCGCGATAGGAGACAAATTGGTAGAAAAATAAGTGTGCGACTGAAAAAGGGGAACCCTCCCAAGGCAAAAATTGCAACTTTTAGAATCCGAGCGGTTTTAATGGTGCATTAAAAGCGTTGAGAGTCCAAGCCATTCACATCCCATAATCCAAATAACAAGCAGGTGCGGATATAAAGATTGAAAGAAATAATGATACCGTACGACTCCGTCTTCCAGGGCGGGTGATGATATTTTAAGCAAACTTCTGCAACAAACTATTCCAATTCTACAACAAATACGCCCAAATTCCATGTTCGTTTGTATACACTTAATTCGGATTTTCAACTTGTGAATAAATGTAAGCGACATTTTACTGGTAGATAATAAATTTAAACATTGACGCAAATATTCAACCTAAATCTCTAAGGTTTAAACCACCGAAGATAAGATAAGCGGAAAGCGTTTTAACGATGAACTGAGATATAAGCTATACCCGTCATTGAAAGTTCCAATAAAATCTAAACTTCAAATTTTGGATATCCTCGGTGAAATATATATTGTAATTATTATACATAAGTAAAAGGCTGGGTAATGGAAAGACCTCATGGTGTAAAAGTATTGCAGACGACATTCGTCGAACCCTTAGAACAGCTCAGCCCAGAGGCGTAGCTTAGGGGGGGGGCAGTGGGGTACATATGTCCCCGGGCGCCAAGGTACAGGGGCGCCAAAATGGGGCTTGCAAAAATTTCACAAGGGTAAAAAATGGTCACAAGCAAGATCGCACCGGCGGCAGACATCTAGTCCTAGTACATGGCAAACTGCACACTTGGTCAGACCACTTACGACTGCCGACGTCATCACGCACATAGTTCGCTCACGGTCAGATTTCCATCGTAATTACATGGCCAAAAAATCTGGCCGGGAAACAAAGCAAAATTTGATTTGGTAACGTTAGGTAACAAAATGCACCGCGTTAATTACGTGGTTCTGTATCGTTAAGTTCTTGCCTGCGCACTCCGATGTAAGTTGATATTAGTACTGTGCTGAAGACAAATGGAAACGGAATTTGGGTGAATGATGTTAATACAGGTTTTGAGTAATACGTGGTTTTGTATTTCGTTGTTGTCAAAGTACCGTACTTTGCGGCAGAGTTACATAAAATATATTATACTGTGCTAAAAGACCCTAATGCCGTTTTCGACAATTCGTCGAGAATGCACAGATTTTGTAAATTTCTACGACACGGACATCAATGGCCACGAACTTTTCACCGAAATTGGAGATTGCAGAATGCTGCTCAGTAACAAAACTGTAGGTCAACCAGAAACTCCTTTGGCTCTTCTTGGTTTTATTGTGTCTTTTGGAGACGACGTTTTACCTAATCTGCGAATCTCTCCACAAATTTTGTTAACAATACCAGTTTCAATTGCAAGCTGTGAACGGTCTTTAAGCAAATTGAAACTTATTTTGTCGTATTCGCGTGCATCAACGGGACAGGATCGTTGTTGAAAGAGAAACATTGGGGGAAAAAAAAACAGATTTTGATGACGTGTTAACCAGTTTACGACAGTGAAATTGAAAAAATGAACATTACATTTGAATTTACATATACATATATTTTTGAATAAATAATAAATATATAAATAAATATAAATTTGAATTCACTTATCGTCACGCTAAAAACCGAATTGCGTAAGTCATTTTTGGCGGTTTTGAGTTTTTTCATAAAATAGGTATTTATGTAATGCTGCGCACCTGTCTGTTTACTCAGATTTTATTTTAAGACTTCCAAAACCCATAAAAATAGAGATTTTGTATGATATGCAAATTTGTTCAATTGTTCCGTCATAATGAATTATCTTTGTTTAACGCAGGACTATTGTGACGTCACAAAGGCAAAATAACCTCGGCGAAGGATTTTCGAGTTTTTGCATCTCAGATTCTAGCTTAGCGCCAATAATTTTCAATTTATACTACTGTATAGGAAGGCGTGCACTTGTGATATTCACTGTCTGAGTCCAATTCACCTTGGTTGACTTTTATATAATGGTACATTACTGTTTTATTCTTTATATTTAACTTTAGTCTTATTTCGGTGGATGTGCAGAGCGTGTTATATTGATGAAATATATATTTTTAAACATAAAAAATAATGTAATTGAAACAGATTAGCTATTTTGGATTGTTCGGTTTTCAGGACTGGTACATAAAGTCAAGTTGCAAAATTGCGTATGTCCCCTAGTCCTAGACACATTTTTTCCTAAGTCACAGTGCGCCATTATGACGTCACATGACTGCGTCATACAAATTAACTTAAATCCGGCTACGATCAAAAAGTTGAACTATGGCAAATTAATGGCATAGCAGTATCATTAGGAAGTTTTTTTACGTTTTCCTCAAAACAGCTAAATATGACTTACGCAATTCGGTTATTAACGTGACGATATATAATTTGTTTTTACATATACAATTAAATGCAATAGAAAACATGATTAAACGTGGGGGTCGGGGCGCCAATTTTATATTTTGCCCCGGGCGCAAAATATCCTGGCTACGCCTCTGGCTCAGCCGAACTCCATGGATTCGCTCGAACCCAGGTTAGGAAATTAATCTAAACCAGGGGTCACCAACCTTTTCGAAGCCGAGGGCTACTTTTTGGGTACAGATTAAGCTGCGGGCTACCAGTTCAATGTACACTTCTAAAAAAATCAGTTGCTCGATTAAGCTTCAATTATTGATATAATTACTGGTATTTAGTGAAGTATAGACACTAATAAATTGTATTTCAAAACTGAGTGTTTTCAAATTGATTTTCAACACTCTGCACAAGTCTAAGATAAAATGGACTTAACGGTTGTACTATCGAATGTTGCAGAGTATTATACTCCGACGTGTAACTTGACACTGTAACTCTGAGCGAGTCTTGCAGATTTTCATCAGGGAGGCGTGTTCCATGTTTGTTCCTGGTGGAGTGAGTCGCGGCGCTATGGCCCATCGTGTTAAGCGTTAGGTTCGCAGGTTAGAATCCCATGCGGGGATTGTTATGTGCAAAAGGATTGCTGGACTCCTCGCCGCCGTAGGGTGGTTCACGTAACCGCTGGTCGGTTAAGGCTTCCTTCGCCATCAAGTCCAGGCTTCCGGAAACAAATAACTAACTAATTCCATACCCGACATCGAATGGTAACCGGCGAGAAGCCGTGGTTTATCATATGGTTAAGCCGTCCTATCGGCTATCTCCTCCCCCGGGATAAATATGTAAATCTCCTATCCTGAATTTATGTCAAAAATGTTGATTCGAAAGGATAGGTTGAAACAAACGATGGTCTCGTAAAATAGGATTACTGTATGATTTGAATCGCGAGATTTTTTCTGTCCGTACTGTGCTGACCAGTGAGTAGTTAGCGCGGAAGATTACGTGACAAGATGTGAAATATCTCTCCGCTTTGCCGTCGCTAAAATCGGCCCACTAATGAGACACACGCAGGCTGTTTTCATGGTGGTATAAATATATCCACCTCCCATTCATCGTGAAAATGATGGATTTTTCTTTGGAATCAATAATTGTATTATTACTGCTCCGCTAGCCAACGGACAAGAAAAAGCGCGGGTTCGTGGAATGTGATCTCAGTGTGATGTCATAATTGGAAGAGTGTTAATTGACCCGTCACATTACTGAGGTCAAATAAAAATAAGGTTGATGGTTACAATTACAATAATTAATATAGTGCCATTTCTAGTTCCCATATAAGTGTGATTTATACTAAAATAGCAGGACAAAATATAATTGATGTAGCTTACTTAAAAGAGCCTTTATTAAGCTTAGTTTGGAACAGACCTGTGGGCGACTAATATGGTCTTCGCGGGCGACTTGGTGCCCGCGGGCAACGCGTTGGTGACCCCTGATCTAAACATTCTGCGATGAAAATCCCAGATCAGCATCATCAAATATTTAGATGGAGAGTATTCGCAGTGCAATGGACTACTGAGCAGTTCTGACTTGGTTTGGATATATATAAGATCCAAAATTTTGCAATAGTTAGGAAAAGGAAAAAAATTTCTGCAGTCGGGGGAACGTCCATATTTCTGTAAGATGATATTCATGACGTCAATATCGATGCTTCAGTTTTAGCTTAATTTGATCGGGAAAGAAAGAAGAGAAAGAGAAAAATCTTTTACATACGAGTCAGCTAAATGTGACGTTGTTGAGTCTCGTGAATCGTGATGATCCAGAATGCCCGAAAAGAAAATTTGCTGAAATATGCCTACCCAAGTCAAACATAGCCCTAACAAGATATCAATTCAACTGTGGGAGCACGGATGCCAGGTCAATTTATTCCGTCATTTGTTGTAGACCTGGAATATAAATCCAAGTCTTGCGAATTTGGCGATAAGATGAGTTAATCAAAGACAGAATTTTGACTGGCGTTTCTGATGATATCCTGCAAAGACAATTGCTAAAATAAGCTTATGTTACGTAAAAAAAGCTGTTGATACATGTATAATACATGAACCTCAAGGATAACAAAATAAAATCTCTATCGATAACTGCAAAGAAAAAAGTTGATTCTGATTCTCATCATAAAAGATGCATGCGCTAAAGTTCAAGATCTAGACCTAAGAAGTTTGCTTTGAACAATAAAACTACTGGTACTAAATACAATCAATGTCCTGTATTTTGAATCGTGTCAGATCGGATAAAAAGATTGACAGGAGAAATCCTACATTTTTGATTGGCGAAGTTAGAACGGTAACGGCAATCGGGACTGCTGGACAGAGTGAAAGATACATAAAACTGGGGCAGCTAGACTGTTACCATCATTTGACACCGATAGGGTTGGTAACGTACCATACATATACTGCCAAGAATATGCATATAGCGCCAACTAAATATGCATATAGCGCCAACTAAATATCCATACACAGCCAAAGTCATATACATATACAGCCAATTTGGTGATGTACAAGTACTGCCAAGTCATATGCATATATAGACAAATCAATATATAAATAAAACAATCAAAATAAGATAGATTTACCTATTTATACTTGGAGAGAAGAAAGCCGATAAGACGGCTCAACCATATGGCGAACCGCGGCCGCTCGTCCGTCGGGTATGGGATTAGCTAGTTATTTGTTTTCGGAAGCATGGACTTGATGGTGGAGGAAGCTGTAACCGACAAGCGGTTACTTGAACCACCCTACGGCAGCAAGGAGGCCAGAAATTCTTTTGCATATATCCATCCCAGCATGAGATTCGAAACTGCGAACCCACGCAGATTAATCAGAGATGTGGTGGCGAGCGTATTCCTAACGCTTATTACGATGAGTCACACCGCGTAAACTGCCAGTGTTAATATCATAATATATACACCACAACAGCTGGTCATTGATTACACAAGAAATGTGCTGGCTGGAAATCGCTCTTCAGTGAACTATTCTTTGGCTAACGGCAATAAACTGTTCACCAACTAATCGAATAAACGCTTAATGGGAAATAAAAAATATAAAACTGCCAATGTGCGTAATTCTTGAGGAATATCCAATATGCACCAACTTAGTTCTTCAGAAATATCCAATAAGCGCCAAATCTATGATGTCATAATACCCCACACGACAGCTTATCGTTGGAAACACAAGAAATATGCTGCATAAAAATCCATTTTTAGATAACTATTCTTTGGCTATTGGCAATAATCTGTCCACAAAATATTTAAATTAACGTTTGGTGGAATATATGAAACATAAAACTGCCTGTGCGCGTAGTTCTCGATGAATATCCAATAGGCGCCAATCTATGATGTCATAGTTCCCCACAACAGCTGATAGATTATATTAGAAATCCAATGGCTGAAAATCTTATATGAAAAAACTATTTTTCGGCTATTGGCAATAATCCGTCCACAAAATAATCAAAAAAATCATGCATCCGTGTATGACAGTCTTTTATCGAGTAAATATCCTGAAATCGTGCAGCTCAGTGGGACCAATAGTGATAGCATCACAATTGGAATGATGGCTGTTCAACAGCAGCGAGGAAATGAATGTGGGTATTTCGCTATAGCCAACGCCCTAGCAATTCGCAAAAATATGAATCCCTGTTTACTAACATATAGCAATAAATTTAATGAAGGGCTCGAAATGGCATTCATTCAATATGATATTGACGTTTTTGGAGTCACATTAAACCTGAAATACATTCTACCAGAGTACCCAAAACATCCCTTCGGTGGACTTGCAAAGTATTTTGCCATTGCAGGATGCGACGTGATAGATCTGAAACATTGCAGTGTACACTGTGTGAGAAAATGTTTCATGAAAAATGTGAAACTGACGAATTCGGGAACCAGAACTGGAAATGTCGAAATTGTCGTACTTATTCAGTTGAAGATTAAAAAAGAATGGAGGAATTGAAAACTTGGCAAGATGTCATATTATCCCACCATGAACACCGATGGTAGTGTCGATCTACAATAGCATCCGTGACCTATTTTCATATACAACCTTGCCCACTGGTGACAACAAAATTAGACGTGTTTCCAATGAAACATATTGCAAATTAAGGGGCAACACATCCAAAATTTCGACGGGCGTTACGTATAAAATCGACCTTGACAAATTCATAATTTAATTTTGGAGCCGGATAAGCTTGATATTTCATTAATCTTTCACACAATTATGCATGAAATGGCTCATGTCATGGTGCCGATAGAAATAGCCAGTCAAGCACATGCAAAAGAATTATAAAAATGTGGCTGTTCATTCTAAGGTTTTTTTTAAATTGAATCGAAAAATGTAATCCGAGCAGTGGCAGTGTTTTCCAATAATTGACAAGTCAGTTCTTAATAAGTCAGTATGATGGGATATTCAATATTTTCACATGTAATGGAAATACCTTTTTCGCAATCAAGTTACAAGTACAAGCTAAAAATTAAATTGTGTAATTATACAATCTTGCCGGCATTTATTTCGTGGAATATAATGTTGTGCCATTTTAATGCTCTAGTATACAGTGGTTCCCAAACGATGGGTCGCGACCCACTGGTGGGTCGCAAGAGGAAGCTTGGTGGGTCGTGAAAAGATGTAGAAATCTTTGATCAATTATGCTGGTTATTAGGATCGGTGGCAAAGCAAATTTCGAAATAAACTGCAACTTTTCAATTTTTTACGTCTAAAACTATCTGAAATTAAATAAATGTCAAGTCTGTTATGGAAAATAGCAAGAAACAATCTCATCTTTCTCACTAGCTTCACTGAAAATTCAATTTGAGAAATTAAATTTGTTTCCTCCATCAATGTTTTATTAACTTATTGAAGTTAAATGGGTCGCCATAAGCTGTGGTAAAAATAGTGGGTCCCAACTCTAAAAAGTTTGGGAACCATTGCACTAAAGTCTAAAATATTATCTTATTTCTTTACAACAGGAGTTTTCGAATGGTGCGATACGGCGCACTGACGAGTCATTTGAATTTTGCTTCGCACAAATATTTAACTGGTAAGTAATACTCTACTGACTGTAGGTATGCCTATTTGAATAAACTATTACATAACTGTAGTCAATAATTACTGATCAAATCAAACCACAATGTTACTTTCCGAGTTCACTGTAAGATTAGTTCAATTTAGTAAATCCGAAAATTTTCCGAATATTCAGTTTGTACTAAAAATGATACAAACGGTTTATTCGAGAGCTATATCGTAACAACGCTAACCAAACTTGATTTTCAGAGTTTCTCTTATTTTGCTTTCAAATATTTTCTCCCTAGTGCGTCGCATGCGCGGAGAGTTTTTACAAAGGCGTATTGTCACAAAGATTTAAGAACCACCGCTTTACGACATCTAAATTACTATGCTTTATATTTGCCAGGATTGTTGTATTATATACCCTATTATAGGAGCATATTTACAGTTTCATTCTCATGTCAATGGCATTTCCATATTTGTCTGGTCTTTGCATATAATAAATGACATTTCCAGTCGAATCATTTTTTTATTTAACAAACTGAAATCTCAACAATAATTTTTTAATTTAATTTCTTTCCTAACTACATGCACTGGCAACTTTATGTCTTTATGTCTCATTTGCACAGGCAAAATGTAAAGTCTTACCGCTGAATGATGTTCATATCATTACTATATCTACTTTACACTAGTTGTAAGTCATTTTTTATATTTCAATCAATAGCCGTTATGGATTTTCTGTAAGCATAAGCACACTATACTCCCAGTGCGTCAACGAGTATGGTCTCATCCTATGAACATAATCTGGCGATGCTTTCTCGAATAATCCCAACATGTAATGTGAGTAATGATAGTTGGCACCAAATTTTCTATTGATTAGTTCGTTGACAAAATAACCAAAGCATAGTTCACTGAAAAGAGATTTTCAATGCCGTCGTAGGCAGCGACACATTTCGCATGTTATCATAATCAGTTGTTGTGGGGCTTTATCTTACGGCATTATAGAGACATGTATTCATGCACCACGTGTCACGTCTTTTGATAGCCCGGACTCTATATAGACGAGACACAATGAACACGTATCCAACGCGCCACTCTCAGCCCCTTTATCCACGAATAAGACACATGCATAAATCAGCTTCTTCTCTATACACTTGGCAAAGAACAGCGATTTTCTTAAATGAATAAAACACAATTGATTAACTTACATATATCAACAACAAAAGGCTAATTTCTTACCAAACGTTTTCCGATCCGGGTGGCTAACACAATTACAATATATATATATAACAGATAAGTAAACAGTCCACAATACGGACAAATATCTGCGGCTCTTACACGATGAATACGTGATGCGAAAATGACCGCAAGAAAAACGCTGAACCAGACAACAGATAAAATTACTAATTTACGCTATAAGCAAAGGGAAAAAGGGTAATAATGGGTCTACAATGATTGGTTATACGCAGCGCACGATGCACTGCATACAGAGGCAAAATGTACGATAAAATTGTAAACAACGTACCACGAGAGGCTGACATTGTAAGCTTCGAACAAATAACATGTTACTTGTCACTTTGGCCTCAAATTGACTTCCTCTTTAAAGTTGCTTGGTGTAAACATTCCTGTTGACTTATCCAAGTTATTTGATGTAAATTCCCCCCAAATCATAAACAAGGCAAAAAATATTATTCAAGTATGGAAAATGAGGAATCTTACATTATTAGGTAAGGTGTGTATTATTAAGACATTAATTGCTTCTCTTTTCACTTACAGTTTTACGTATATACCCGTTTCTATACCAGATAGATATATAAAGTCACTGAATGCTGCATTATATCATTTTTTATGGAACTCCAAATGGGAACGAGTCAAACGAAAAACATTAATTGGTCCAAAAATGTTGGGTGGGATTGACATGATTGATGTACATAGCTTTATAATAGCACAAAAAATTAAGTGGGTGGGATTTCTATTAGACGATGCCAAAGTTTGTAAGTGGAAACTTGTTGAACTTAATTATTTGAATGATTTGGATTTGGCATCCTTGTTAAAGGGAATTTATTTCGGAACTCTCATTTTATCAAAAATATTCCATTTATCACTATTAAGGATATGTTAGTATACTGGTATAACTTTAAAAATATTGTTACAAATGTACATATACTCAATCAATCCATATTGTACAATAGAAAGTTGCAATACAGTAGAAAACCTTTTTATATTTCAACATGGAAAGAGCATGGTATTTCTGAATTGAAACACTTGATTTCTAGCAATACTTTTTATACTTATTTCGAGTTAATTAGTAAATATTGCATGCCATATAATGCTAATGATTATAGAACTTATTACAAAATCATAGGCAGTATTCCTGAGGAATGGAATGAGATTGCTCAATCATGTGATGACTTTTGTGATTTTGATTTTAGTGCATTCCTTTCATCCACTACAAAAAACTTCTCATGTAAAAATGCATATAGAATAATGATTGGAAAAATATTTGTCCCACCAGACATGTACAAATCCTTTTGGCAGGAATCTTTTAATATCCCTTGTGTGGAATGGAACAAGTATTTCACAAACTCATATTTATCAACTATTGAAACAAAACTTAGATCTTTTCAAATTAAATTTTTTTATAAAGCTATAGTTCTGAATAATGTTTTATATGGATTCGGACTAGTGGAAACAAACCTCTGTGAATTCTGTAAATTACATATTGAAACCCTTTTGCATTTATTTTATTATTGTCCAATCACCAGTGAATTTTGGTCTGACATAGACCAATGGATTGTCTTTAAGACCGATAACTTGGATTTTAATCTTGGAATGAAAGAATGTTTTATTGGCTTCGATGACATTTCTGATATGCAATTCATCAACTGTGTGCTGTTAGCTGCACGTTTCTTTATATATAGATGTCGGATTCAAAAGCGTAAACCAGTTTTTGATGTTTTTTATAAATTCATTTCTGATATTCGAAACAATGAGAAATATATCGCAATGAAAAATGGTAAAATCATGATACATAATACAAAATGGCGTTTATTTATATAATCATTGATTACTTAGCTTAAACCTGACAACTGTGTTTTTGTTCTAATTTGTTTATAGTCTTTATATAGCCTAATATATATTTAAAAGTGTGAGATTTAGAAAAAAAATAAAAAATAATTCTCTCATGTTTATTCTGTAAGATAATTTGATTAAAACTGTTATGTTCATGTTATGAAAAAATACTCTTATGTCTGTGTTATTGAGTAATATTACTATTTATTTATTTATTTCTATGTTTTTATGTATAAAATCCAAAATTATCTGTGGAATGGTTTAAGGAGTTTATCAATATTGTTTGCTGCTATATAATGTTTTATAATTTATGAAAATCCAAAAAATGCATGTCCTATAGAGTGATCTGAAATGATATTGTTATTTATTGTTTTTTTGATTTTGAGCGATATTGTTTATTGCCATATTGTTTTTATTTAATAAAAATCCAATAAAAAATAAAAAAAAAAAAAAAAATACTTGTCACTAGAGACTAAATGATGCTAATATAACAATATATTAGTACATATATTTTATACTTATCGTAAGTAACTGCAACAAAAGTCGTTTTGGAGTTTCTGAGAGTTATTTTTAAAACCCTAACCCTAACACACTTATTATATCATATGTATATCTAATTAGCTGTATATGCATATGACTTGGCAGTATTTGTACATCACCAAAATGACTGTATTTGGATATTAATTGGCTGTACATGGATATTTAGTTGGTGCTATATGTATATTTAGTTGGCGCCATATGTATATTTTTGGCTGTATATGTATATCACGTTACCAGCCCCACTCTTTGACACCGGTACCGTACCATTACAAGTCATTTCATTTCAATTGTTGGGTGAGGAAAACATACCAATGGATGCCGATACTGAAATTTAAATACAGCTTGCGCATGAAACGTAGAAAGTTCTAGCAACATCGTACTGCCTCTCATAGTTACATACTGTGTTTCCTCGAAAATAAGTCCTAGTCTGAATTTCAAAAATGATTTTAACATAAGCTTCTTCCCCTCAAAATAAGACCTATAGTCAATAAAGCGTCTTTTTTTTGACCTAGTCGATAGCAAGAAATCTCTCCTACACGTTTTGAATGATTGATAATTTATGTTTTGCAGCTATTTTTAATAAAAATGCGTTATTTATAAGTAAATGGATATCGGTTTCCATATTTTGTATATTTTTTAAATCTTGTAATTCTCTACTTTGTAATTTTGTTTTTGATGAATAAAAATATAAGGCACCCCACGAAAAAAAGACCTGGTGTAATTTTTCGGAAGAAAACTGAAATGAGACCCAGTCTTATTTTTTTTTCGTGGAAACGCGGTAAAATAGCGTACTACTATATAGCAACACTTTCGGGTGTGAAATGGATGATAAAAACATAAAGTCATCGTTTGTTCATGACATTTCTAGTTTAATAATAAGCCAAAAATTTGCCACCAAAGAAATTCTTTATCAGATCTCAATGTACGGTTACGTACCGATATACAGTATATAATTTAGATTATATATATACAAATTGAATTAATCGTTTTATTTTCCAGTAATTCATATCACTAATCTTGAAATGAAAAGGTCACATGATGCACATAAAAACATCATTCCCCTGCAAGCTATTGAGCGATGTGTGTAATCCGGCATACAGTGGCAGAAATCTGCAGAGATAATTTGGAAAACAGTAGCAGAAGTACTGAATGAAACTGGTTAGTATTGCACATAGTATGCAAAACATCAGTACCATATCATATGCCATTAAATTTAATAGATATTTTCTATATACAAAATGTGACATTTCCTACCAGGCTTCCCGAAAAGTTTTTACTAACACTAACTATGCGCAAGTTCACAGCCCACTTGCTAACAAATCTTGAATAACGGTTTGTTTTTCGCCTAAAAATCTGATTTATATAGTTCTGTTTTTACTAACACTAACTATGCGCAAGTTCTCAGCCCACTTGCTAACAAATCGGTTTGTTTTTCGCCTAAAAATCTGATTTATGTAGTTCTGTTTCACCTATCCTGGACAAATTCCCTCAAATGTTAACATATTCTCGGTCTGTGGCCAACTGCCGCTTTGTCAGAAAGACAAACAAATACCCATAGCATACATCAATCCATATTCTTCTTCCATCAATACTATTTACTGTTTCACATCAACACTACCTGACCTTTAGGTGAGGACAAAAAAAAAAAAGCAGATTTCTTCCATCTTTTCTATTATTTGCATAGGATGATAAATATTTCAGTGGACAACTGCAGAAAGACACGGAAGAAGCTTAGGACCTCTCTGATGAAAAATCTGCGTGACCAACCACCTATACTAAACAATATAAAAGCGGAAGAATAAAGAAAATTGGATGAAAACTTTGATAAATGGCATTTTAGAGCTAATTACAGAAAATGTGGTAGATAGCGAACACGATTGCAGGTTGACTGTGATCAGTTCATGTAGTAGCTACAACTGCATTACTGGCTTACCAATTATTCTTATTTCAATCTGGCTTCTGGTAAAAACTATCAATATAAATAAACATCAAAAAGAAAGATAATGTTTTCATTTATTTTCTATATGTCGATTGTCAAAGTGAATGCATATCAGTTTGCTTAGTTCCTTTTTTCGCATTGGACTGAAATCGAAACTGCAACAAGTTCGATTGATCTAAAATGAGTAATTTGACCAGGTATCCATTCTCATATATACCTCCTAAAGTAGGGTATTCACAAGAAAGCAGAAGTTTTTGGTATGCAACCACGTCAGATTACTTGTTCATCTATGAAAAACAGGTTACATATGCGAGATTTTATACTACTTTAATGTAAAAAGTATTGCAAAGTATATCTCAATGAGGTAAATGTTTGTTACGACCAATTTGCATTTTAATACGCTCTTGTGAAACTAAAGTATACGTCTGGAGTACTCTGGATAGATCCAGGCTTATGTTCTGCCAACTGTAGAAAAGCAGTCTGTACCTTACTTTTTCTACAACACGAAATCGATCCAATCGGATATACGCTGTTTCTGTTCAGCATGACCCCATAGAAGATATTTTTCTGCAGATATATTGGGAATTGAGAAATCATTTGAGTTTAGTCATCTCAGAGTATAATGTTGGTTTGCATAAACCTACGGACATTTAGCACATTGGTATGTATCAGTGTCGGTTTTGTAGCATTTTACCGAAAAGAAGCATTGTAAATATATAGTTTGTTGATGTCAGAAGTGTACCTGTAGTAATTCTACCTTTTCTTTGGTCTCCCCCCAAACCAGATTGTGCCTGCCGTGGAACATTACCAACTTCCATGAAATATTCACAAATGTCGTCGCGCTTGTCAATACCATCTAAATGTAAGACCGCAATTTTGCCTTGCGGAGAATTATTGAACAAACGAGAACAGTCAGTGTGCGCTACCGAAGCAATACTTTTTGTAGATTTTGCGCCTAAATATCCGTGGATGCAGATGTGCATGGGTACAAATGTACTTGGGTGCAAATGTGCGCAGATGCAAATGTCCATTAGTGAAAATGTACATGGGTGCAAATGTGCATGGGTTTAAATGTAGGGGAGATGCGGGAGAGATGAGCCATTTTTTATATATTTAGTTATATCTCCTCAATCGTTCGTAGCAATTTGAAGACGCTCATATCATCCGAAGGTCATTACCTCTGCTATATTACAGTTATGTCTCTTTTAATCCAACCGACCCTGTTTCTGAGTTATACCAGTTTTAAAAAGGGATGTCAGATGTCACAAGTCTCCTGCATGTTGAGGAGAGTTGTGCATACCATTGATGAGAGTTGAGCCGCTACATGCAGAATGGCACGGGAAGTAGCGTTTAAGTTGCAATCGGGCGAGTATCTTTCACAAATGTGAGATGCAAATACTTCTGTATCGAAACCGTGAGGCAACTGGGCAAATTTAACTTAGCTAATCTTAAATAGGAGTCAATGCATCTATAATCTTATTTATTTTTGTCAGTCAATACAGAATGGAAACGAATTATACCACCGAAGCCTTCTTATTACACCTTGGTAGCACTTAGAAATCGAAAAGAAACGTTTATTCATAAGTTGAAATAGCGTGTGACAGAGTATGTGAAAATCAAAGATTCCATTCATAGGTGTCGCTGATTGAATAGGTGTCGCTGCTTGAAGACCTTTATAGGTCCCTCGCGACTCCAGTCACACAATTAACATGATCAGTATATTTCATTTATTGTAACAGTTTTCTATATGCTTGTTTTTTGTGTTGACAAATAAAAGATTGATTGATTGATTGATCATCGAGGTCACAAGAAAACGTGAACTGGGTGCGACGTGAAGTTCCAATAATGCTAGTGATTGGTAACTTTCTTGCAATGTCTTTCTTCGACCAAAGTGCTTCATCTTCGACATCCAGAATAAAAGTAGTTCGGTCATTTACGCTTAAAACCCGGCGGAGAAACACTCCTTCGAACTCTTTTCCTTCGAAAGCATCAACTCTTGCGACGTAGTGAACAATTCGAGATTTTCCACTAATCTTAACTATGACAAAATCGCCCTCGATAATATTTTGATCTTCCTCCTCTGAGTCATCAGTATCGTCGCACAATACATTCTCGTTAGATTCACTTCCACTCGAAGAAGTGCTACATCCGGATGGTGCTACCCTCACTCTAACTGTTTTCTTGTTTGCAAAGCATTTTTTTAGCCCGACCGAAGTTCTTTGCTCTATTTTTTTCTATCCTAGCCACCGATTTCGCTGCTATTTCATCTCTAACTGGCGTGTCTGTCAAAATTTTCGTGCTACCTTTTTTCCTATTAGAAGCTTTCACCTTCCTTGGCCCTGCTTTCGGTAAAGGTAGTATATCACTTGGAGACACATAAGGAGTCTCCGCGTTGGTAGTCTGCACTGCTCTAGGCAAACCAGTATTGCTCTCAACGCCAGTTGCTGATTGAATTGTGTTATCTTTTTGGTGTGTGGGAGTATCGGGATTTCTCTGTAAACCTGACACGCTTTCAACATTGTCTACTGCCGAGCAAACGTGATTTTCACGATCTGTAACTGAAGATGGCGCATAGTCTTCATCTGAGAATACGTCGCTGTTGAAAAGCATAATACCAGTGCTGTGGAAGCCAGCTAGGATATTACGCGGTACAAATGCGCAGATGTGAGCTTCGTTCACCAAATGAGCTATATCGTATATAGACACAGTCTTACCCGGATTGGACCTCATCCAATTATCCATCGCGCGCGCGTAGGCTCTTTTGTATGGTCCATAAACAGTCTTGTCTAAAGGCTGGATGGAGTTTGTGGGACGTGTGTGAAGGGATGGTCAACACCACAACTCCGTTCGCCTTTGCCTTGTCAACAGCTGTCAGTGAAACGTGGGCCTCGTGATTGTCTAAGATGAGCAATACCTTTCTGTCGGGTATACAGTGTGTATGCTCAATGAAGTGATCGAGATAGTTGACAAACGTTTCCTCGTTAATCCAACCTGATCTGGTGGCCGCACCGTCAGATCCCAGTGGCGCACCTCGTATGAAATAATTACGATAATTGACACGGGGAAATATCATGTAGGGCGGAATATATCCACCAGCAGCGTTGATCGCATTGACTACGGTTACCAGCTCACCTCTTTCACCTGATGTGACAGAACCAATCTGCTTAACCCCTTTTTCCGTAACAATGCTCTCAGGCTTTTGCACCGTATGGCACCCTGTTTCGTCGATGTTATATACGTCTTGTGCCTCGAATTTGTGTTGGTCCATTACTTTGGCAAGGTTTTTGTAGAACTGTCCCACTGTATGGCGAATAAACGCCGTTGCTCTGGCTAATGAAGTAGCTTCTGGACTTCGAATTGCAAGGTTATTGCGTGCTTTCAATCCAAGCCAAAACCCTTGACCAGCTTTTTTGCTGATTTTCTGGCACATCAACACCGTTTCTTTCTGCAAACTCATACGCCAAACATCGGCATTTATCTTTGGATAGGCCATGGTAGTTTGCTGCAAGTGTTTTGATGTGACTAGCTAGTTCAGCTTCCATTTCAGGACTGAATATCATATTCTTGAGCTTGCAATTCTTGTATCCGCTTGTACCAAGCGGGTCATGTTTTTGTTTATCCATGTATCGCTCACCTTTAAGGTGCGTTTACACTGGATGCGTCGCGGCGCGGCGCGGCTTCTGGTCGCGCGGGGCAGGTGTTTACATAGCGCGCGTCATTTCTTCACCACTCAAGGGCGCTAGAGGCGGTTGCTTAGGAACATTGACGCGGGAAATTCAGCTAGAATTTCGTCTGCTTCCCACTCCGCTACAAAATTTACAAATATGCCACTTTCGAAAAGGAAAAGATTGGCAATCGCCCTTTATTTGGCAAACAATACGGAGCAAAAGCAAAGGGAACATTGGGTTCATCCCATATTAAAAAGAAGGAAAGAGCTTGGTAAGTTCAAATCATCGCCCTATGAAATTGCGTGGTCTTTCCTCAAAATACTAATATAAGATTAATTAATCATAGGCTATCTTATACTGTTTTCTTCATCTACCTGTGTATTGAACAGACGGTAGAGCTTGAAGTTGAATAAACATTTATCTTTCATTTAATATTACTTTCTACGCAGGTGAGTACCATAGACTTGTCCAAGAAATGAGACTTGAAAGAACGGTTGCATTTCGTAACCAATACCGCCTGGACCCTGGTATGTTTGATGACCTGAGGAGTCTAGTGCCAGTGGCTCCTTACATAACTAAAACCACGACTAATTTCCGAGAACCTATATCTCCTGAAGAGAGGCTTGGAATAACATTAAGGTGAGCAATTACTGTATATTCAAACCATGTAGCAAAATGTATGTGGAAGAAAATATTCAAATTATAACACATCCACATAGAACTATTAAAAACAAAATAAACATAACATCAAATAAAAGTGCACATATATCATATTTCAGATTTTTAGCAACAGGGGATTCTTATACCACAATAGCAGATTCATATAGGACATCGAAATCAACAGTTTCAGGAATAGTTACAGAAACTTGTGAGGCAATTTGGACATCACTCAAAAAAGAATATTTAAGCCCGCCAACAGTTACAAAATGGAAGCAAATCGCTGAAGAGTATGAGAAAAAGTGGAATTTCCCACATTGCATAGGGAGCATAGATGGGAAACATATACAAATTCAAGCACCGGTGAATTCAGGGTCCCTTTATTACAATTACAAGCACACCTTCAGCATTGTGCTAATGGCCCTTGTCGACGCCAATTATAATTTTGTTTTTGTCGATGTGGGAGCTTACGGAAAGCAGAGTGATGGAAGTGTTTTCTCCCACTCTGCTCTCGGTAAGCTCATGAATGAAGGGGCCCTGAATTTGCCGGATGAAACAACGCTTACTAACAGCTCAAAAAAGGCTCCCTATGTGATAGTGGGGGATGAAGCCTTCCCACTACAGAAGCACCTGATGAGACCATACCCGGGGCGAAATTTGCCAATTGATGAAAAAGTTTTCAACTACAGGCTATCCAGGGCAAGGCGAGTAGTAGAAAATGCATTTGGTATAATGAGTGCGAAGTGGAGAGTTTTTAGGAGGCCCATGGGTGTGTCGCCACAAAACGCAGAGTTGGTTGTGAAGGCAGCATGTTGTTTGCATAATTATGTAAGACGCCATACACTGATAGATGCAGGTGAAGTGGATAGGGAAGACCTGGAGGGAAACATAACAAGAGGAAGTTGGCGGGTACAACAGTTTTTTGCCCCTGCAAAGGCAAGGTCGCAGAAATAGTGTAGGGGCGGCGGCTGTTCGCGACAGCTTTAAAAATTATTTCATGGTTGATGGAGCTTGCCCCTGGCAATTTCAAAGAGTCAGAAGGACATGAAAAGTTCCTTTTATCTAGCTTAGTGGTTACCATCGAAAAAACATATTACTGAATGAGAGATTTTACATTTGACACGCTACACTAAAATATTTCAAGCTGTAATCAATTTGGAAAATAATCCAAATTTTTCATCAAAGAATATTTGAAAATAAACGTAATTGAAAAAAGAATTTGTGCTTGATAAAAGAAAATAAACAGCAGCAGAAAGATGAAAATCATGCAAATACTCCATGAAGCTGTAATGAGAAATAGCCAGAATGAAAAAGCATACTGCCTGAACAAATAATAAAATGGTTGAGGTAAACTAACAATAAAAAACATTAAAATTTTTTAGAAAATTGAGTTCTTGTTTAGAGAAGGTTGCTCAAGTTTGTACGGAGTCAATTAAATTTAGTAATGTACTGTAATTAAGATAAAAAAACGTTTGAATTTATTTTCTAATTTTTAAGTGGGAAATTGAATTTGAATCATTTCTCAAATTCAGCCTCATGGAGTAATTGCATGATTTTCATCTTTGTTGATGAAGCACGCTCAGGAGACAGTCTTTTCAGCTGTGGTAGAAGTGAAAGAAGGAAGAATTTGTCTGGATCATCTACAAATAAATATATATAGTATCAATATTCTATACCATTACGTGTTTATTGGACACGTAGTGGACATAGTGAACGGTTTGTTGTTCTTAGACTTAGTCTTGTTCTTCTTTGACACGTTCAGAAGAAATCGCTTTTCTCTTTGGTAACTGAACCAATTGTTTTGAAATTTTCATTGGTTAAAGATAAAATTTTTCCCCAGAAGGCTATTATTTTTTTTTGCCAAATATTTGAGCATACCGTATATACTCGCCTATAGGTCGCACCACCGTATAGGTCGCACTATTAGTTTTGTGTTAAAAAAGTTTGATTTTGATTTGACTCGCACATAAGTCAAACTGAAAATCTACGGATTTAAAAAGCCCTTTTCCTAGATTTTTGCATAGGTATCTTCCTATTTTGTTTTTTTTGTAGGGCAAAATATAATCAAAATATGTTAATGACGCTCATAATTTTATATGGTTAGAACCAGGTCAACTGTAATAGATGCGTGCGGCGTGTTACGATTTGTAGAAATGGCCTATATCCAAATTTTTGTAAAATCGTCTGTATGTCGAGCGGATAGGTCACACCTATATTTTTTTTTAAAAATAGGTAAAAAGTTGCGACCTATAGGCGAGTATATACGGTAGCTGTCTTGTCTATATGAGCATGCTATGCATACGCTCCCTTTAATTCTACAACATAATAAACTAATCTCGATCACACCATATCATGTGTGACCGTAGATAAAACATGAAACAAAAACGATGTTCGAAAAGGTTAAAAAAATTACCATCCTTCTCCTCCTCAAGAATTTTCAAAATCCGCATGTTCACTTCTTCCTTCCTTTTTTTTGGTGTCGGTGCGACAGAAGATGACCCAGACACTTCTTCCCCTTCTACCACAGCTGATAGAGTGACAAGTTCTAAATTTGAGGACGTTCTGAAATATGAAATAGAAAAGGTCCTGAAATAACTTCAAATTAATAAAGAATTTAACTTGTACCAAATTGAACAGATCATTTCAAAACATGTGATAGATATATCATTGAAATAGGCACACACTTTTCATCATAGTAACATATCACAGCAGCTCAATATTTACTCTTGTGCCGATTTTATGCAAAATAACTTACTTTCGATGCTGCACGAAGGAATCTAAAAAAGTCATGTGTTCAAATAGATGCCATTTATTCGTTGAAACGCCTCGGGGTGCCCCTGACTCCATGGTACTTTCATTTTTATTTTTCATCTTGACTTCTCTTGCCTGCTGTCCTAAATAGCTATATCAGATTGTGGTGTTAGTTGAGCAAAGCAAGCTTTTATTTTCAATTTGGTGTACTTGAAAATATTTTAGACAACGTGATTTTGCCATCAAGATAAATCCAGCAATGCTCCTATCTCCGCCCAATTGTTGGATTTGATATTAACATCACGATAATGAGGACTCATGTCATACAGACATGGTCTAGATTTCACCTCATTTATTAAAAGTTCTTCAAACGACATGACTGTGAAACAAAGTTTGTAATGAATTCAAAATACAATTGTTGTTAGAATTCATACCGGTACCGGTATAGCAAATAGTAAAGACTACAATCCTTCACTAGTACTTGCAATCAATTTTATTCTGACCTAGATAACGGTACCTAATTTGGATATTTAACTTATAAATTACGATAAACGGTACCTAATTTGATATTGCAGTTATAAAATGCGGTACCTTCTGATCTAAGCAGAATGTAAAACCACTTCCCACGGGAAGCAGCCGACACCGCCGCAAAAAAGCACGTGGAATCAGGGTTGCCAGACCCCAGCGATCAAAAAAAGCCAAATCAAAACATAAAAAAAGCCAGAAAAAGCCAACAATTTTACTAAGTACAAAAGCCCCATGATTTGTCAGATTTTAAGCGCTTGGCAACGTACTGATGATGATGTAGAGCCATCAGTCAATTCGGTGAGGCACACAAATAGAAAGTAAAGTTTCTATAGAACGGTAGAGAGTAAAATAAATATCAAGCGGACAGCATCATTTTACCATTCATTTGAGGTGCCGCCTCAGTATGTCAGTATGTAATATACCTACATGCTTCTACTTAAACTTGTGATATACCTTATAAAATTCTCCCTATATCAGTATATCGTGCTTTACTATTGAAAATTTTTTCCTTTCTGAAATTTATAAACCATCAATTTTAATAAAAAATTATCTAACTCCCTGCCGCTCACAGGTGGACCACTGATATCTAATTTAGTAATTTTAGCGTAGTTAATCACATCGTTACTGCAATTGCAGAATTAAACTAAGTTTCACATAAACCATATTAGGCATAATAAAAATTAAGTTATATAACTATTTTTTGGAAACAGAATGTAGAACTGACAAATAGGCAAAACTATGAAAACAAGGCAATGTTTACAACCCTGCTTGAACATCTGTCTGAGCAGCTGCAGAAACTGCAATTGTTTCTTATTGGGTAGGATATGGTTAAGAGTTAATGTAACAAACAAGAAAATCGATGCTCCAGGAAATCCTAATGTTAAGTAGCTAAGTACGTTGTTACACACTAAATATTGTATTTCATATGATTTTAATATAAGAGACTAGAGTAGACTTGAAAAAAGCCAAAAAAACGCCAAAAAGCCAAACGGAAATTCTGACGCCAAACGCGTTTGAAAAAAGCCAAAAATGGCAAATTTGGCGTTAAAAAAGCCAATATGGCAACCCTGCGTGGAATTCGAAGGTCAGTCGCGCCGAAAAACGCTCAGCGAGAGAATCAGCAGCGGCACCGCGCGTCGTCGTTAGGTGCCGCGCTTTCAGTGTGAACGGCGTCACTTGAAACAATGGACCTTTCCCCGACCTTTGACCCCCGGAAAATTCTTCCTATACTTTACCATTGCAGAATTTTCAGGGCTATTTTAGGAGTGCTTTTGCGAGTTGGCGCCTGTAAAATGGGGTATGTGTTTCAAACCATCATTAGGATTCATCGCACACAACAATCTGTTTTTTAAAAGTACCGGTAAAGAATTTCAGGCTAGTCTATCACAGCTATTTCTACACTAATTTTTATTACTGCAATTAAATTAAAACTCCCAAGAAGACAGAGTGATCATTGAATTATCTGATTTTTATTCAAGTTTCCGAAGCACAACTGAAAACTAACGAATAGAGTTCAAAAATGCGAAAACGAGGTAATGTTTACAACCACGCTTGAAAATCTGTCTGAGTGAGAAAAGTGTCTGAGCGGATGCGAAAAGGGGGCATTGTTACGTCACTTTTTGCAATTTGCTGATTGGCCAACGTCACGGAATAAACAAGGAAGTCGATGCTCGGGGAAAGGTCCATGGAGAGCGATCTCGAGCGCACTTCGCAACGCGTCGCGACGCATCCAGTGTAAACGCACCTTTAATGTCATCAGGTCATCCGGTCATCCGGTCCACATCAAATGTTCTCGCTGCCGATCTAATACTGCATCCCTCTTTTACCGCTTCTGCCGCCCTTTCGACTAATGCCGGATCACTTCCACGGGTTGATTTTCTTTTGTATGTTTGCGGCATCGTCTGATAAAGAAAAAATGTGATGAAAAATATATCCAATGCAGGAGCGTTGAGCCACGGAGCAACCCTCCTGGTGACCGCTGGATCAACCCTCCCATGATCGGCCATCTTCCCATTTGAGCTCCGCTACTGCCGAATGACTACTCGACGTGCGCTGCAATAGTCTCCATTAGAGCATCACAACATGGACTACACAATGACTTAATGTGACTAAACCACGACCTGTAATATTATTAATAGTAAACATATTACCTGAGACCATGAAATTCACTTTTTGCTGCGATTCCGGCTTTTTCATTAACTGTTTTCCACCAGAGCTACAGAACGTCTGCTTCTCACAGCCAAATATAAAGCAATGACACAACCTACCAACAGAGGGCGCGCGAGCATTCTATTACTAATGCATGTTGCTAATTTTGGGGGTGGAACAAGTCTCCTCGTGGCTCAAGTCACCCGCATCTCCCCTACGTGGGTGCAAATGTATGCTGGTGCCAATATCCGCGAATGCAAATGCCCGTGAGTGCAAATGTACAGGGTTGCAAACGTACGTGGGTGCAAATGTCCATGGGTGCAAACCTCTATGAGTGCAAATGTTCGTGGTTGCAAATGTACATGGGTGCAAATGTCCGTGGGAGCAAATGTCCCGGGTTCAGTTTACGTGTGCAAAATGTACGTGGGTGCAAATGTGCTGTCACCATAAAAATAAGTAACACGATACAAAAAAAGCATTATAAAAAGGATGACATTTGAAATGTAGATATTGGCACTGATACTCTGGAATAACAGCTGCATCTGTTTCCAAATTGTGCTCGTTATAATAGCGTCATTCGATCGGTATATTTGTTTAATATATAAAAACAAATCGATTTTTACATTAAAAACATTCAGTAACCCTTTGCAATCATGGAAACTATTCTGTTTGCATCAGATTTGCTTTTAAGTCTTGTGATGCACTGCGCACACTCTTACAGGTTTAAGTGTATAACAAAGAACAAATCCGCTTCTACGCCAAAATATAACTTCGTGAACTATGACAACCATTGACTGAGGGCTTCATAACGAGTTATGGTATGGGATTTTGCTTATTATGTGACGTGCCTATTCAATGTCGTGAAAGTGGTTATCACCACACTCGCGAAAAAGTCCGTTTTTGGCATATGCAAGGTTTATAAGATCGATATATATCATCTTCTCTTTTTGAGTTTTAAAGCCGTACATACGCCCTACAAGACTTTAGGTTTTATTTTCGAAAACAGGTATATATTTAAAAAGTCGGATATCTCTCATCTAAATCTTGCTCACAACCCCAGACAGAACCTACAAAACGTCAACCCCATTGCCACATTCAAGAAATTGAGACGTAATTATTATGTCGCCAGTGGATGGGAATGGAATTAAAGAGGCTCACTTACGGCGAAGAGATTTTCAAAAACAGCCGCTGGTGAGCAGAAAAATAGAACGAAGAATTTTCGTATGGAAACTTTGTTATGAAATGTGCCCGAAATTTTTTCGAGTTTACCGTTTATTTCAGCCCTAGTATACAATTGAGTGTGTGCGCGCGTTCATGCGTTGTTCCGGCGTAACTGGTTAACGTCACCGATCTGTTTAAAGATGTGTGACACAATTCCACAAAATTATGTTGTGGCTCTTTGCCCTAGTGTTATGTTTAGTATTATTAGAAAGGTTTGAATTACACGTTACCTGCAAATTTTTAACAAATTTCTTAAAATGTTAAATGGTATTATTCGTAATTGTGCTTTTGGGAATGTATTATGAATATATATTACACTACACCATATGAGAACCATGGTAATGGCACATTTGTTGAATTTGGTCTGTAAAATGTGTCGCACTGTTCTTATATTTATCAGTGTTATCAGGTCTCAAATTGATTTATAAGCTTCCGCCAGTTTTCATATCGTGTATTTATTTCACCATCTTCTTTCACTGTTTTGTTAGGAAGACGCGTAACTTCTACAGTTTACATTTATTTTCGGTCATGCTGGTCTTCCTGGTAACTGTACATATTTTGTTTGTTCGTTTGTTGTTATTTTATGCCAAAGAGAGTAGTATAACATTGATTGATTGTAGTTTTTTATTAATGATTTGGAATAGCACACGAGAGCGTGTCAGAAATTTGAAATTAACACCGAGTATACTACATTCTCGCATAAGACAGTTTTACGAATAGACTTTCTTTCGCTCAATGGACACTAAGTCACACCAACGCAGCGCAATAATTCAAAAGCATCGTTTCTTTAGGGGTGTCGCGTAACTTCTGTTACATCATCAGAATATTCTGGTGCTTAAATTATGTATGCATGCGCAACACCAAGAAAAGTGTGTTTAACAGGCTACGCATATAGTGCGGTAAGAAAATTTCCCCGCCGCAACTTAAAATATACCTTCATTCTTGATTGGGATGTTAGATCATAGTCAAACTTTAAAAATTAGACGTCAAATCGAGTCTTCGGGCGCAAAAAGAATATCATTCCATACGGGTCTTTCGCGCACCTGCGTCGCCATTTATCTCTATCGATTCACTCGGTCGCTGGAACGTCTTGTAAGGCAGTCGACAAAGCATATATTCGATGCGTATTAATCCCAATTAACCTCGTTTTTCTTGTGTATATCCTCGGGCGTCAGATTTATGAAATTGTACTTCCTCACTTCGGTGTCGTTACAACAGTCTGTCAAGTACGGCACGACGGCGTCTTAAATTATAATCGAGTCGGCGATACAAGAAAGTAACATAATCCTTTTACAAATTGAGGAATTATCTCATTTCTACACGGTCAAATGATTATCATCACACAGTATATAGAAAATAAAAAAGACCCGCAAAGGGCAGGTTTGAAAAACATAAAGCAGCGACAAATAAGCAATTAACAGCGAAAAACAAAAAGTTAAAAAAAACTACAACCCAAATTACCTATAAATTCATTAAGGTACAGAAACCTTCACCAACAAGAAAATCTAGTGCACAAAAATTTCTTAAAAATAAGTTATTAAAATTGGTAAGCAATTCATAACTTCAACCATCGATGTTCAACAAACAACTGAGATACTGCACATATAAAAATGAGTAACATGGAACAAAAAATAAAAACATTGAAAAAAGGATGACATTTTGAGCAGTGAAGTAGCAATTGGATATTATTAGTTCATTGTGTAAGTATGAGAAAAATCTTCATAGCAAAGCATGAGTCCTGTATTAAATAAACATATGTACAATTTGTGCACGTTGCATGTTTGCCCCATACCCAATTAATTCCAATGCCATCCCCTTGCTTGTATTCCTCTGGCACAGACTGGGGAATTTTCAAGCCTCTGTCCATTTTTACTAAATGATTGTCGGTGTTTGAAACAAGAACTTTTATCAGGCGACGGCATTGTCTCTGCTGTGTCGCCATAGCCGTTTTGGTGACACCATAATTGCATATCCATTTCTTGTAGTTGAATATCCATTCCAGGGCTGGGCGCTCGTCTACATTGGTTTGGATTATTATCATGTACAATACTGTTATTGTCCAATGAATTTTCTACTGGCATTGTAGATTCGTCCTCCATTTCCATATTAATATCATTTGAATTGGCCTGCATACCGTTATGATAACCGTTAGGAAATTCTATTCTGCTACGCTTATAAGTCGGGATACTTTCGTCGTCTAACATCCTTTTCCTGGGTCGCATATTTCCATTTACATCGGGTGGATGACGGCCGTTGTTGATGTTACCATTTAGTCTGTGAACAATAAGTCCAGATGCGCCATGCTTATTATTTCGAGAAACCTCCTGAAGGGCCGATGATTCGAGGAGGCGCACGCACTCTTGAAAGCCTTGCATTCTCGCCAAATCGCACGGCGTATGACCGTTGTTATTGCACAAATTCACTCGCGAGCCATTGGTCAGTAAAACGCCAATGGCCTCTATATTTCCAACACGCGCAGCTTTATGTATTGGAGTTTCTCCTAAATAGTCTTGTGCGTGAAAATTTGCTCCAGATCTCAGTAATTTAACCAAGCATTTTGGGTGACCACCGAAAGAAGCAATATGACACGGTGTTTGTTTAAACTTCGTTGTGCTCAAATTTGCTCCAACACCAAACGCCAAAAGTACATCCAGACATTGGGTCTTTCCAAAATAAGCTGCCCAATGAATTGGCGTCCAACCATAAAATTTGTCTTCGGCCCTCAGCTGATCATGAGATGTTACAGCCCATGCTCTTCGCAAAGCATCAATATCGCCGTCGCGGCATGCCCTGTGGATTGGGAAATCTCGTTTTATTATATCTTCACTTTCTCCACCCCATAACCCGAGTGCTGATGACTCAAACGAGCTCATACTGACTTGCGAAGAAACTTAACTTTTAACAATTCCACACGAGAAAAGAACAAATCGACAGCGCGCACAACAAGAAACAGCGCGAAATGTTGGACCTGTCGCTGATATGCGTGATTCGTTGTTGGTTGACATCGGGAAAAAAATACAATTGGCGCTTCATTCAAAATAAACCAGACAGCAGAGCTCAAACTCAAATTATTTTGTTGTGAGTCATCTGCAGCGAGCGTGAACATGTGGCTTTTTTGTAGATTAACTCTCGCATCAAGGCAAACGTAGATAGATACTTTATTTTGAAAAGCTTAATAATACACACAAATTAAAAATGTAGAATTTTGTAGAGCAAGCAAAATCTTCTTAAAAGTTTAAAAGATGAGAAATATTATGTGCCTGCTCACCAGCACAAACATACACTATACAGAGAAAAATTACAATGAAACAAACTTAGACGAGGCTTGGGCACAGAATAATACAAATAGGTCAAATACAATGAACTTGATTTATTCGTAAAAACAAGTTGAAACTAGTGTAATAGGATATGAACACTACATTGCTTCATTTTCCTTTCATGTCTAATGACAGAATGACGTTGTTCACGCATTGTGGATTAGCTGACTTGACACAATGTCTGAATGTGTACAATTGTCTCACATTGACATTAAAAATGATTGACGTAAAACTAGATTAATCGAATATCTTGTAACTTTTTGTTTGTCATCTTATTGTCTCACAGTATAGGAATATTATAATACAGTGATATGTCATTCTTGTTTATTCAATTATTTTTAAAGTAACTTCTGAACTTGCTGGATTGTGCCTAAATTTCTGTGGCAGTGTGATAAGATATAAAGATGGCAACTCAATTCAACAGTGAAACAAAATGGTTATCTGCAATCCGACGATGTCATAGTGCTATTTCTAGGAATAAAATTGATAGCACATTGCTGAACAATGAGCTAATTGAGTTGACAAAGGTAAATATTTTTTTCACCAAGGTATCCAGTCCTGCACTCTTCCGATTTTATTTTGATTCGACCTCAACTTCAGTGATCTGTATGAGCAAGAAATATGAATGGCAGGAATTGTTCTTCAGCTATTACGGTATAATGGGAATATTTGACCACACTTTAATGATTCGTAATATCAGTATGATGAAAGAGGCTGTCAAATAGGTGTTTCACGTAACGCTGGTCGGTGGCTTCCTCCACCATCAAGTCCATGCATTCGAAAACAAATAACTAACTAATCTCATACCCGACATGGAATGATAACCGGACGAGAGGCTGTAGTTTGCCATATGGTTAAGCCGTCTTATCAGCTTCCCTCTCACCAGGCAGCCAGGGATAAATATCTTTGGATCCTTGTAGAAGCTAGAAGAATATGGCTGTAGTGTATGTAGGTATTAAGAAGGGCCTGAAATATAGTGTTTTATGTCTGTCCACGAATCTGGGCCGAATCTCAAATCCTAGCACTCTCAGGCGAACCAGGATATATTGTGGCTCCTAATTAAAGAGTGGGGTATACTCAGTTCAGCATTTCAATTTGTATTCAATCCTGGTTTCTTACTGTTTTCTCTATCATTTTTAGCTACTGAAAACTGAATCAATCTCTTCGAAAATACAAGCAAACTTGCAAAACTTGCTAGAGAACATCATTATAAATGCTGACATTGAATGGGTACAAAATTCACTGGATGATATATGTGTGAAAAAGGACTCAACTTTGAATCAATTTTACAACAGTTATGCACCAAGATCTTCTTTTTTGTCATTAACGTCAGCTTTCAACAAACTGAAGTATGTTATGATTTCATATGTACTTTAGTTATTTATTGTTTCTACGCTGACTATATAAAAGTTAAAATTATAATACAATTAAGATTTACATATTTGTCCCGGGGGAGAGGAAAGCCAATTAGTCCGCTCAATCATATAGCGTACACAACCTCTCGTCCATTTCCCAGTCCATGTCGGGCATGGGATTAGTTTTGAAGGTGCATCACCTTGATGGTGGAGAAAGTCGTAACTGACCCATGGTCATCTGAACCATCCTACGGTGGCGAGGAGTGCAGCAATTTTCTCACACATGATTATCCCTCACAGGATTCAAACCTGCACACCCACGCACGGTAATCAGAGATGCAGTGGCAAGCAAATTTCAACTGCTTAGTACGATGCGCCACACGCCAATGGATGTGACGTACTAATCTTAGAGTTTGATTTTGGGTTAGCTTCACTATGGTATATTATGAAACTTCATTTTTTTCATTGGATTGTCTTTTTTCTGCTTAAATTACCCTAGATCAATGGCTGCCAGAATTTGCCATTTTGGTCTATTAATTGTCTCTGCATTCTGCAGTGTTGGAGTGCGGCAACACTTGTGTCTCAAGCTACTAGAAGAATATTTCAAGAACCGAAGATTTTCTGCTTTTTTACTTGAAGAATCATCAAAAACTGATCGAAAACATGATTATCAGCAGCAGACTATAACGATAAATTTATTATCAGTTATCAACTCGCTACCTGGAAAAATTGCAAATAATACACATGGAAAATTCAGGTATGTCGGAAACGTACTCATTTCTGAATTGCTATGTAGATTTATCTTCTTTCACTTGTATTGAGTTCGAATATTGTTGAAAAAATACTCCATGATAAATAGCAATGATGCGATAAGACATATAGAAGTTCGTTTAGTAATGGATTGTACTATGTGCCTTTATTCCAGGATGATATGAGGCCCGCCCATCATAACCCATTTCATTTACTACAAACTGACTGAAGTTTGAACATTTTTGTACATTTCATTTTTTTTTTTAATTTTCAAAATAGATGAATGTTTTTGTAAATATGTCACACTGTTCGTTATTTGTTTTCATAAAGTGACATTTTTCATCATGAACAATTCTTCCAACTACTGGCAGTTCAAACTGGTGATGTGTTGGTTGCATTGGTGAACAACGTTAGAAAAGAAAAGAATGTTTCAGTTGCATTTTTAGCACGAATGATTGGGCAGTTTTGTCTGAACGGAAAAGCTGGTAAGTTTTGGTAGGTTGGAAATTATGAGTGAGTTTCTGAGGTTATCTGTCCGAAAACAAATAACTAACTAGTCCTATAACCGACATGAAATGGTAACGGGACGAGGGCTGTGGTTCGCCATATGGTTAAATCGTCTTATCGGCTTTCCTTTCCCCCGGTATAAATATATCGACGCATGAAATCCAAATTGGGCTAAGTCCATTTTTCTAGTTTTGAGAAAAACGCAAAAAACGTTTTTTTTTTGTTCCTTTTTTTTATTTCTCTAATACCTTACATCGACGATGTCTAGTTTTTATGGTCTACCAAAGTTACAATGAAGGCCATATTTAGATGGTATAAAAAAATTTGTGCTCTGCCCCAATTTTTTTTGGGGGGGGGGGGTTTGGACTTAACCCTTTTTGGCTCTAAATTTTCTGGACCAGAAACAATTTTATTGGACTTAGGGCCCCTTTATTTGGTTATTATAGAGTCTGGTATGGACTTAGCGCTTGGTATTATATTTTTTTAGAGGAGCTATGTCCAAAAAACGGACTTAGCCCCAACTTACAATGCAGTTATCCAGAGATAAGTCCACTATAGTAGACACAGCTCATTTTAGTTCTCAAATGTTCTAAAAAAGGCAGGGTTATGTCCATAGCTGTCTTGAGATCTAGAGCACCTAGAGATAAGGCAAATAGACCAAAATATAGAGCTAAGTCCAGGAAAATCAGCAATTGAAAAATGTCATTTTTTGGAAAAGTGGACTTAGCACTGTTTGGTTTTGAGGTGTCGATATGTGAATCTTTCTATCTTATATATATGAATATATTCATTTCAGCGGATGGTGTTGAATACAGTTACCAATCAGAAACTGCAATAATATACTGCATTACAGATTAATTTGCTAGTTGTTGTGGCATCTAAAGATGTTGATAGAAGTTCATTCAAGAAACTTAATTTCCTTGCACTTTCAACATACAGTTTCCTTCCATCAGTATATCTATAGTATCTCAATGATATATTTGAAATGGTTAGAGGTACCCCAAATATTTACTCATTTTTGAGTTGGAGGCAGTTTGTTCATTTGTGGTTCTGGAAAAATGAGTTTGAATTCCAAGTTTCTACTGTATCATACAGTTTTCAGTTTCTAAGTTGGATTGACCTAAATTTATCCAGGAGTCTATATTGTTAATGATATTCTTGTTGTTATCAGATTCTAATGAACATGAAGACTCAAAATATAAATAATGCGGCAATACTTTACTCTTAAAAATAAATCCGCAGAAGGTTATCTCAAGTTTTCAATATTCGATGGATATGAAGATTTTGTGGGGTGTAGGTAGAACCAAGACTAGTGATTGGCATTAATGTTTTTTTTTTTTTGCTACCATACGCATCTCAGGTTGGAGATATCCAGTTTGGTTCCAGTTTTATCAGCCAATTTTTTCAATAAATTCGGCCAATTTGAAACGGTACTTGTCATTGCTATATCCTCATTTTACAGATGTATTTCTTGGAATTTTATTGCCTCTTTGTGTTGCTAATTGCAACACTGATTTTGTTTGGAGAAGAATTGTTCAAAAAATCATATATAGTATTCCTGAGAGATGTTTAGAGCCAACTGTTCTGTTCATCACTAAAAGTCTACCTTGGTTAGTAATTTGTATCACTTTTGCACAAAAACAGGAGAAAGTCAATGATGGGAGATAATATTTGAAAATTTTTTTTGTAAAAAATCGGATAAACAAAATTACTGATTTTTTCTGTCAAATTTCCTATTATAGGCAAGAAACCTAGATTTGTGTGAAATTTCATAAATTTGCTAATTTATTGATCAGTTTCTAAAACATTCAAAATTAAAATAAATTCAAGGGAAATTCTAAAATACCAAATTACAGTATTTACATATGGGGTGGGGGGTTCTATAACAGTGAAAACGGTATTTTATGACTTTAATTAAATGTAACTTCAGATATAGAATATGCATATGCCACAGAGGATTTAAAGCATAAATAACATGTCCTGACACTAATCGCTTAATTGTAGGCAATAACAACAATTTATTCATGACATTGCTTTCGTTTATATTAAAACAATAATTCAAATGCTTAAAAAATCCTAATATAAATGTTTCTTTTTATTAGGTATGGATGCATGGAATGGATATATGGCGATTTGATTAAAAAAAACATGAAGTTCAAATTTTTACTATTGCACAAATTTATTCTTGTGAAATGTTTTCCTGAATCGAACATTCTGAAAAATATTATAGGATACGTTGCAGATAATATAACAACACAGAATTTGGTTTTAGAGGTAAGTGCGATGGTTAATGTGGGGTTGTTTTAATTATATATAATCCATGGATAAATCGTTTCATCCCTTAGTATCTTACAACTTGAAGACACACTAAATACATGTAAATTGCAATAATTTTTTTTTTCATTGTAGAATCATCTGTTGATTTTGAGCCTTCCGATTGTACATAAATATATACTCACTATTATTCGTTTATACATATATAGGTTGTTATATGGCATTTTGCATGCATGAGCATGGCTTTATTCAACAATGGTTACACAAATATATCAATTTCATATTTGAATGGCTCATGTTTAGACTCGTTAAATAGATCGACCAATGTTGGTTGTGCAAATTGAATTTCAAACCGATAAACTCTACTTCACATTATGAAAGGAGTTGTTCCAGTTTAATATAATCCCTTTTCATGCTCTGCTTAACCTGAAACTGTGTATTGTTGGGTGGTTTTCCCATTTCCTGTGCACAGAGGATTCAAATTGCAGAGTTTAAATGAAATTATTATTAAAGCAACTTAGAAACTTAAGAACTTGAACTTAAAAAATCTTATGCTGATTATCCTAACTAAGGGTCCGTTCAAAATAACCACACCAATAATGACGGATTTGCCAGCTACAATTTGGGTAACTGACAACTACAAACAAACTGACCCATTGTGAAATGATTATACATAATACTAGAATTTTGCTTTTTTGTTATTCAGACATTGAAAAAACTTCTCTCAGTTTGGTCAGATTCAAGTTCGATCAAGCATGTATCATATGAACAACATAAATATGTAACTCAAGCAATTCTTATTTGTATTCGACATTTAGCGAAACACCAAGTGGATCAAAACCAACATGGTATTTTGAATTTGCACTTTTTATTTTTGTTAAATTTTCACGTATTCTCATTCTATTTTATTCACATCGGTTACTACGTATGGATGATCATTCAATCGAACCAAATTAAGATTCAAGAAGTGGAAATAGCAAACGTGACCTGTATTTCAATTTCTGGTTTCAGGATTTGATCAATCAAATGAAAACGGCCTCGATATACGTCAGTTCGGTTCAATAAAGACGTGCCAAAAATATTGACATCTGGTCAATACGACTTTTCTGACAAAAATAGTTACGCACGCACGGAATCCACTGCCATGTTTGATCGAAGTAAACAGTTCTATATTTTACAAACCAACTGGGAATATCATTGCGATTTAATAATTACAGGCCTTGCGGTTAATAAATAACTTCATGTATAAATTATACATAATGTCATTTGACTAATATCGCTTCTGACGCAGAAAATAAAATGTACTGAATTAAACATTAACTTTGTGATCAAGTGAAATATTGCTCTGGAATTTATTATCTGCGGCGTGATACTTGATTAAAAAATATATAATTTAGGTATGTTAGCAATTTCGTTCCGTTTTTTAAATAATTATTAATTGTCTGCCCGCATTTACAACTTGAAAATGACTAAACTTACTTACTTTGCAGATAGGTACAACTATGGATATCAAACATTTCATCGTAGTATGATCGTTTTTGTGCGAAAAAAAACAGGCTCACCCGTGACGCACTACTTTATAAAACTTGCCTTTGTGGTAATTTCATGTCCATACAGTAGCCAAATTTGCTTATATTGCGTCGCGATTCGTATTACAGAAGGGCAGTAAATGTGTCGTAAAAGTCAGACATATTTAATCGTACAATCATAAGATTATGTAAACCATGAATAACATACATTTTGAAATTGGAATATTGCCGCAGTTATAACGTCTGTAACGTTTGGTCGACGATAAAATGCTTTTAAGATATTTTATCAACCTCATACACTTGGCAGCGATATGAAAAGGGAAGTCGATTTGTCATTTGTAAACAAATGCCTACTATTTTATATCGGGGTAATACCAGTACTTTTACAAGGAACGTCTGGTGGATAGACTGCAGAGCTTGAAATCATTTTTGTCGTTGTTGACAGAACTGACTATGTGGTTAGCACCCGGGATGAGTAGTCACCTCGACTCGACAGATCCAAAAATTCGCAGACTTGGAATGATTGCAGGAGAGGTTATTTCTGAGAAAGCAAACATTAAAGGGACTAATAAGTAAGTTCATTTGTTGAACATTTTCCCAAAGTAATACATGCTTGAATATGTGACATCATATTATTGATTTATGACGCAGGGCTGTTTCATTTTGTGGGGAATTTACATACACTTTGATATATCGTCGGTTTGGAAATCAGCAACAATCAGTAGTTTATAATAGGAACAGATGAAAATACATTCACATATAGAAATATACACTGAATAATGTCCAAATTACACATATGCTTTTGCCTATTTCCATCATCGAATAAAATGGCAATCGATTATTGCCACTCCTAGCAGTATTGGTAATTTGTTTCTTACATATGACTAGGATGGGATTTACATATTTATCCCGGAGGAGAGGAAAGCCTATAAAAACGGCTTAATCATATGGAAAACCACGGCCTCTGGCCTCTTATCTGGTTACGATACCAGTTCAAGTCGATTATGGGATTAGTTGCCAGTTATTTGTTTTTCGGGAGCATGGTCTTGATGTTGAAGAAAGCCATAACTCGACCAGCGGTCACGTGAACCACCTTACAGCGGCGAAGAGCCCAGCAATCCTATCGCACATAACTATCCCCGCATGGGATTTGCATCTGCGAACCTACGCAGGGCGGCAGGCGTATTCCTAACACTTAGCATGATGCGCCATACCGAAAATATGATCAACTGTACCTATATGAACATTTTAATGCCTAATTATTACTCTTGTACTTCTAATTTTTCCATCTAAAAATTCATAATTCATTTTGTCAGACTGGAATTTGGTTATGAAAAAGATGATGAAACAAAAGAACTAACCGATTTGCTAGCCATTGAACCTGCACCACCAGAAGAATATTATCAGTCCCTTTGCCAAGATTTCGTGACTGTAAAAGAAGCTGTTATTTCTGTTATCAATAAACCATCATGTAATATTGGGTCAGTAACAACTTTCACAACCTCAAAAGCAACTTTCTTAGAGGTGCTTTCTGGTAAAACCTCAAAAACAAAGGGAACTGAAGGTGAAAAATCCAAAAATCAAGAAATTGATGATATTTCTGAAGAATCGAGTGATAGTGATGAGGATGATGATCTGCATCCCTACGATTTGTCCAATGATGAAGTCTATACAAAGGTAGTTTTGAACCTAACAATTTCGATTTCTTTTATTTCAAGTTTTATGAAAAGTTCATAATTCAATAGTGGATTTGTATTGGATTGATAAAATAACATTAGACGGTTAATATATCAGATAGTAACTAGTAAGTGGTATAATACAATGAATGCAAATAAAACTTAGCTCATTTTTCGTGGCTGTTATAAAAGACTTGAAGACATTAAAAATTAGATAATTCAGGCTGCAAGTGCAACGTATCTGGTTTCGAACTCTTGGATGCATTTGCGGATAGAAATGAATCTACATCATGTATTGAGTTTATTGATAAGCAAACATTCTCCCCATTTCAGAAGGAATCGCTTCAAAAAATTTATAATTTTGTTAAATGACCAGGTAAAAGCACCGATGTACATTAGAGATTGCATGGAAGGGTTATTACAACAAGATAACAGAGATAAAATGGAAATTTGCTTAACGAGTGCAAAAAGACTGATTGAGGAAGATCCTGTGTCAGCTGGAGAGGTGAATTCGACATGCAAATAGTGTTTAAATTGATGGAATTAAGTGTATAATCCGTATGTATATTTTCAGATTTCACTGGAGCTGTGTAAAATTCTTTTACTTCTTGAAGACACTTTTGCTCTTGATAATTTCGCATTGCTGAGAATTTCAACCATGGCTGCTCTTGCTGCAGTGAATCCTGAAAAGGTAAGATATGAGTCCAATACCATAAATTTGATGCCCAACAAGTAACAACAGTCTACATGCCTTTACACTATTTCAATGTTGTTTTATGCACATGTCAAAAAAGATTAAATTGTCATCGCAGTTTTCAGGTGTGAACGATGTTGCTTTACATAAATAAACCAGGGAATGCTGAATTTGAATAATATTCGAACTTTCATTTCTTGGGTTCATTCTGAAATGAGAATTGAGAATATTGGATGTTATCTGAATCTGCTCATACTTTCTAGTGAAATACTGTAGTTGAATCACCTCCAAGCCTTAATCCTGATGACCTGTATTTTCTATAATCCTCTAGCTTAATTTTTATATCCTGGCAATGTACTATCGTTAATGTGAACTGAATGACAAGTTCATTAACCCAGCCAACTTACCCACAAATCAATAGTTGAAAATACTATATTAAATATTAATATTGAAACTTTCATGTCGCAGCTCGGAAACTCCCTTGCAGCGACTTCCAAACAAACGCCGCGATTATAGCACTCGTTAAAAAACGTTGATAGTTGATTTTTCTTGTTGCCTAAAATATACAATCCACATCCGGAAATAACCTATAAACTGTAATAATTGCATTCACCATAAACGCACACGTACGTTCATTTGTAGTGTTCCAAAGAATACAAATTATTGCGAATAAAAATGGAAAATTGATTGAACATTTAGCACAATTATTAGATTCTATTTCATACAGTCCAGGAATAACATGGTGACGCTAATTTTAATAGGGCTCGTTTGGAACTGACAATGAACAAAAGGGCACATTGTGCGCGAAATTAACAGTGCTTTTCGTCTGCAGTGGGTACTGAGCAAAATACGTCTTCCATGCACGCGAAATTATTGTGATTACATGATTTGAAATAGCGTGGGTGATGTCAATTTTAGAATAAGGGGAAATTATGAATGTTTAATTTCGTCATTTTTTTGTCGTCGTCACGAGAATACAAATCCAGAAGTCGTTGTCGCTAGGAAAGTTCTTTCACTAGGGTAAACTAGGAAAGTTCACCCTGAAGCGTAGATAAGTCGGTGAGTCGGCACAAGATATGAGAAAATATAAAATTGACAAACTCGTAACACCTTTTTCAGACTTGGTATTCCTCCATTGGGAGTCAGAAATTTAGGCTGCGGATTCACTTTTCTAAAGTATCGTCAACTGCTCGTCGCCGATATTTGTGTAATTACGTTTTTTTTGTCATTGGAAATAGAATTTCGCCAGGAAAAATACTAATTATCGGCGTCTTCGTGGCGCAATACGTACGTTAGTACATAATACAATACATCATAGAGATGTTTCACCGCACGCGTCTTTCGAAAGTTTCAAATAGGGGGTGTCGGCCTTAAAACCTTGACTGCTGATTGGTTCCCGTGTTCCTTGTAACTAGGGTTACCATATTTTTTTGACTTCAAAGCGGGACGCCTCCAAAGACACGACCCCTTAGCTGTGATCCTGTAATTTTACAGTTTCCAATTTTACTACATAGGTCTGAATTTAAAGCCATCCCGGCTGTTTTCATTGACCATATTGTCATCGAGAGTTCATGCGCATATTCTTTGTCTAAATATCGGGTTCAGTTCGAAAAATAAAAAGGAATAGACGCTAACGATACAAATGATCCTAATTTAGATTTTTTTATGTAGAGCAGAAGGAATAAAGAATAATGAAATAGTCTGCTGTTTTCGAGCATTGAGAATTAACTTTTTCGCCCAAGCATGCTTTTTTGTAGATAACAACTTCAAAACGACGTTGTTCAATGTTGCTTTCGCGTGAACATCGAAACAGGACCAATTAGAATTGATTTTACATGTGATACGTTCGCTAACAATGTTAGCGGGAAACAACGAAGCAAACAAAATGACGCATTCACCTTCAGTAAGTAGGCTAGCGTTGCGCTACACAGCAATGACGGCAACGAGAACATGTTCGTGTATTATGCTGAATGACTGAATGCCAAAGCGGGACTTTTGAATGAATTGTCGGGACAAAACGCTAAAAAGCGGGACTTTTGGCTGACTTGTCGGGACGGCGGGACAAAACGCTGAAAAGCGGGACTGTCCCGCCTAAAGCGGGAGTATGGTAAGCCTACTTTTAACCAACATACAGTTGTGAATACTGCACTGAAAGAAGTAGCAAAATACACGTCGAGGAGTCACAGCCACACCTCTTACCCGTAAAACCCCAACTCGGTGAAACGTCGCCGTATTGTTACCCTACTGCTTTATGCAAAAGATAATACATGTTCCATATTCCTGTCGACATTTCAGGTTGCCGACTACCTCACCGGTGAATTTTATGCTGATAATTACTCACTACAGCATCGTTTGGACATCCTTGATGTGTTGACTTCTGCAGCCGGGATTCTTTCAGCAACTGAAAAAATTGACGAAGTGAAAAATGATTCTATCCAGCTTAAAAGCAATTCTTCAGAAGTAGAACAACAGGAATCTTGGAGAGAAATCGTTGACAGACGTATTGAAAGCAAGACGAGGCGCTTTGGAAAAGTATGTTGAAATAAACTTTCTAATTTTCAAATCATAATGATTCAAATTATAATATACAACTGGGGGAAGCTGATATGTCTGCTCAATGCAATGCAGGACTATGACCCCTGCTACCAGTCCACAATCAGTACACATATAGGCAGTTTATTTTGAGCTCTGTGTTGTGACACGGAATATAAGTTTAAAATAATCACAAGGAGATACTCTCTTTATCGGAGCATTGTCATAATGCATTGTTACGTAACGACTTAGAAACAAGACCATTTACGTTTAACTTTGGCTTTAAGTTTCCGATCATTATGATAATGCATTAATAGGCTTTAGGCTTGTAAGAAATGTGTTAGTACATAATATTGTCTTCAAAACCAGACCAACAGCAAATGCAATTTCCCTTCAAACCTAAGCATGCAGAAAGTTGCAAATTGCAATACATGCAAAAAAAAATTTTTGTCAGTAAAAATATGTCCAACTGTACATTTATTTACTTATGGCATGTTGGTTGGAATTTTTAATATGTTTATAAATTTGATTTGATCTTGATAATGCGAACAATGAATTATACACCATTTACCTCTTCAACTATGACTAATATTTTTATTTAGGGAAAAAAGAAGATATCAATACCCAGAGAAAATAAATTCGGACAGGTTGCAGGATGTTTTTTCTATCCACTAATATCTGCTTACGATAAACGACTGAAAACAATGGATTTAATGGGAAATGATTCGATCGTTCTTGGACGATTATTGTACTCTGTCGGAACTATCGTTTATTCTGCAACGAACACATTGGTAATGAGGTCCTATATTAATATATTTAATAATACCGGCATTTGTCTCGTATAACCCAGGGGCGGGCATGGTTTTTGCACTGCGGGCCAAAAATTTTGCCCACCTTGACTGGAGGGTCATGTTAGTGTGAGGTAAAAAGTTTCCCTTTAAGAACAATATTTACAGTGTTACGGAAGCAAAAGTGGAAAACAATAAGCCTTGTGCTAAAACTAAGTTTAATTGCAATCTCAACAAATTCCTTGAGCTAATTTTAAGCTGAAACATCAAAATTGGGTTTACCTTGGTTGCGGCAGCATCGGCGAGCCAAATTCAAGTACCCAATGGGCCGGATTTGGCCCGCGGGTCGTTGTTTGCCCACCCCTGTAACCCCCTGATTTGGAAGCGTTTAACGTTAGCTGTTCAGGCATAAGTACCTGATGCAAACTGTACTTGTGACATCCACATCCTAAGTTTGCTGCACTGCTCGCTCTTTATATCTAAAGCAGTACAAGGAAATAGTCCTATAGTATTAGCATTATGATGGCCCATCGTTTTCTCGCTTGAAATTTAAAAAAAAAATTTTTTTCATTCCGTTTTGTTTTTAATTTTTATTTGGTTTCTAAAAAAAAAATTTCATTTCGCGCGTGACAAGGATGGGCCACCATATAGCATGCTCAACTTCATATATGGTATGAGACAATAATATTGGTAAGGAAATAAATAAGGCTATGTTTTATTATTCTCACAGGCTGTCAACTCTATGGCTACTTCACTATTAGAATTTGTAATACAAGTACAATTTCACTCCGAAGCGTATGTTCGCCAAGCTGCCCTTTTCTGTGTTTCAATGGCAGTAATCAGCGCCGGTCGAAATCTAGTAAAGTTGGACATAATGGGTGAAGTTACTGACTGGATTCACGAAACTATGTATAAGGACGTGAATACTAAAACTAGAGAATTAGCTGCTCAAACAGCTTTCATGATAAAGAACTATTTTTCTAAAGAGCTTGAAGTCAACAGATGATTGATGATGGAAATAAACGTTGTTTTAATGAAGAAAAAATAGTGTTTTATTATGCCGTCCACATCGCTTTTGGTGGTACTTGTTCGCTTGGGTCCCAATAATTGTTTTGTCCAGGTTGTTTTCAGTTTAAATGCAACATCTTTCTTGGTAGATGTTTGTTGTTGGCAAATAATATTTAACGTAAACAACGAACTACAAAGGCATCTAAACAAGGAATGATTACACGTATTACAATGTGCTTGAATAGGCAACTGCAAAATGGACGACACGCATGGACAAGTTGATTAGAAAAGGTTTTCTTATGGATTAGAGAGAGAAAGGAAAACCTAATAAACAGGCGACACCAATTTCTCTTGTCGAGAAACAGATAAACGAGAATATCGGTCGGAGACCGAAGACTTATCAATCGAAGGTTAGGGATCCCCAAAACAGTGCTCTTACTCCATAGTGACACCGTGTGTCCTATCACTAATTAATCAATAACTCGCTAATTATACGACATAATTCATGGAAAATCAATAGGCTTCTGATCCGAGCTATGATGAATGCACATGCAAAATTTGGAGCAGATTCAACTTCGCTTTCGTGAGATATCGCGTACATCTAACAGACATACAAATATCTATCAACATACTTACCGATCTTAAGATCGATAAGTAAAAATGATATATAAATATTACAATATTTGAAATTTCTATCATTGTGTGAATAAACCTGACTGCTCGGGTGGGTAGACTGCCCACTTCTATGTGTCTTGGTCGGGTATTTTTCTGACCCTTGTTATCTCAAACGCTCTAAAGCCCGATTTCTTTCTAACGCGAAGGTTTTTTCTCTTTCTGTTTGACCTTCGAAGCGACGGATGTTACTTTCATTGGGGGTAATCTTTTGCTGGCTTTAGATTCGGATTTACGTTCTTCATATATGTATGGTGGCCCATCGTTGTCACGCGTAAAATTGAAAATAAAAATAAAAAATAAAATAAAAAACCGATAATAAAATTTTTTTTGTAAAAAAACATAAAAATAATTAAAAAAAAAATGAAAAAAAAAAATTAAAATTAAAAAAAAAATAAATAAATAAAAACGAAAAAATAAAAAAAAAAAAATTAAAAAAAAAAAATTAAATAAAAAGGTTGACAACGATGGTCCGCCTCGTGGCCCATCGTTGTCACGCGTTTTTATTTTTAGAAAATTTGCTTCTGCTTGGGACCAACGTTGTCAGGCATAATCCTACGCGCACAAATGTGTTCCCTGGGTTTCAAACTCACTACTGATTTTCTTGAGCAATATTCAATATGAAAATGTTCTATAAATTCTCCATGCTACAAGTTCAACAAGAAGTAATATATTTATAATAATGACAAGAGAATATAGAATTGAATACGAAAATTTGTTTTTACGTGTATAAGGTAATTTAATTGGAGAATGCTGCTTAACTACTCAGTTGTCTGGACACTCGCGATGCCGGTACCGTACCGTCTTACCAAATACCGGTAGTCGGTTATAGTCGCTTTGCGTCTGACCGTACCGGTAGCCATACAATCACTCATCATCTCCCATTCTTTCACGAGTGATTGCATGGGTACCGGTACGGTCAGACGATACCGTACCGGCATCGCACGAGTGTCTGAGCAGTTAAGCAGCATTTTCCAATTAAATTACCTTCTACACGTAAAAACAAATTTTCGTATCCAATTCTATATTCTCTTATCCTTATTATAAATATATTGCTTGTGGTTGAACTTGTAGCATGGAGAATTTGTAGAACATTTTCATGTTGAATTTATTGGATATTGGTCATGAAAATCAGTAGTGAGTTAGAAACACATTTGTGCGTGTAGGATTAAGTCTGACAACGTTGGTCCCAAGCAGCATCAAATTTTCTAAAAATAAAAACGCGTGACAACGATGGGCCACGAGGCGGACCATCGTTGTCAACCTTTTTATTTTCTTTTTATCCAATTTTTTTTTCAAATTTTTTTTTTTTTTTTCAATTTTTTTTTTTAATCTTAATTTTTTTTTTAATTTTTTTGTTTGTTTTATTTTTCAATTTTTTTTTTAATTTAAATTTTTTTTTATTTTTATTTTTTCAATTATTTTCATGTTTTTTCACAACTATTTTTTTATTTTCGCTTTTTCATTTTATTTTTTCATTTTTTTTTAAAATTTTACACGTGACAACGATGGGCCACCATATATATGTATATCATCGTGTTTGCTAATTTTCTCCTTCAAGCATTTCATATGTAGATGTACAGACGAGGTTGCATAGCAGGATTGTTATGTTGCACTTCTGATTTTTTGTTGTCACTTGAGTGCTGTGGTAAATTCGCAAATTGACCTCGCCGGGTCCGAATGCTGGCCTAGTTCGTATAGTCGCGATCGTTCCATCTAATGGACGCATGCCCGAACCAAGTATTAAAATTCCCTCAATACGAGTTATCCGTCGTTAGAAATGAAAGCAACGTTTAAATATCGTGAAACATGCACGTCGTTGGTTCATTTTTTAAAGGGCGAGTTTCTTATATATCAAATGTGGTGACCGTATATTTGCACCGGTATATCCGCGGTTTCAATCTATATGCGGGTGCTAAAATCCATGGGTTAGGGTTAGTATGGGTTCAAATATCCGTAAAACAAAAATTTCCATAGGTGCAATAGGTAAATTACGGGTGCAAATGTACGTGGGTGCAACTGTAATAGAACCATCAAATGTGAATCAACTCTAGGCATTCTATCCAGTCAGGTATCCAATGTTTCGCTGACTGGAAGACCGTTGGTTTAGGCTTTCGCGACCCCACGACAACAACGAAAACAATTTTTTGGACACTAACTTGTGTTAAAAGAATATCGATCCAATTTATAGTACTTGAATCCCAACTAGTACTGAGACTCGTGATCACCGCGACCCAAGATTCGTTTTTTACGAGAAAATGCAAGCACATCGGCTCACTGAAGTTCGTGAGGGTCACGAAAAAAATGGGCCGTGACAAAAATAAAGTTCAAAAGAACACTGGTATAGGCAGGCTACTAGTACCCGCGACAATATCCTCTATGTCAGCAGATCCCAACCTTTTTTTCGTGCGACTCAAATTTTGTACAAAATAAATTTAGTGAAATCTCGCGACCCAGAAATATGCTTATTGCCTCTCTGGCCGCAAAATTGAATTAATAATGTAAGACTATTTTTCGCCTCACTATTGATCTCCAGATTATATATTATTTGCTCGCATTAGCGATTTTTTGAATTAGTGGTGTTAGTATGCATGTTTTTACACTGTGACGCTTCCCACGTATACAATCACTTTGAGCAACATTTCAGTACGAAATAAACAATAAAATGTATTATAAAATGAAGAAATAACGAAAGTTTTTGTTTAAAAGACAAGCGACCCAGAAGAATTTTCAGGCGACCAAGCTTTCGGTCGTAACCCATAGGTTGAAAAACACTGCTCCATCTGATCTACAAATATAGACAAATTTGGCAACGTGCTTATGACAGGTTGATGTATTGTGACTAGAATGTTGTCGTTTGCGAAATTTGGAAATTGTAGCGGCGAGTAGCGTTCTTTCATTACGGGATGCATTTGCCTATATTTCATGTTTTTTCAATGGTTCATCAATCACTATCGACTCGTCTACAGTTGCTAAGGTTATTTATCACTTTGTGATTTGACAAATGTTTCCGGAAAGAACGAAAGTCATCCAATAAACCATCATTCCAAACTAATGCGTTTATAAGCAGCAATTAAAAATTATGGAATGGTGCAAAAGTAAAATTATTGATTTTCGATCAATCGATACAACAGCAATTGGCATATCCTTAATATGTTTCTCACAAAGAAGTTTCTCTAATTTTTTTTTTTCTTCTAAAATCAGTTTTACTTGCTTCTCCTCCTTCATCAACGAAGGTAGTTTTTTTAAATCATAAGAATATTTTTACAAAAAAATACGTGATTCATTTCAAATATTGTTCAAACTAATTAGATCTAACTTGCTAAACAATTCGCAAGCACACTTTTTGTGAGTTTTCATCGCAAAAAATGTAAACATTAAAATAAACGTATGCCCCTTCTTCTGTGTACGGCGCATGATATTAGTATAGGAGCTGGTCGATTCGAAACAATAAAGCTGGGGAAACCTCATGGGTAGCCTCACGATGCGATAAAGGACAAGAGATCAATTCTCAAATATATGGACACTGCTATATGTCATCTTCTATCGGTACCGTAGTCTAACCCATTGAGCGCCCCAAACTTTTTGAAATAAATAAAATAGATAGCCTTCTATCGACAAATACAATCTTTAACCACTGAAAATTTCAAGCAATTGGTCCAGTAACAATTAATAAAAGAGAAAGGGGAGTTTTCATAATAACAAAAAAAAGAATTCTAACAACAACATGATACCAAGGGTCGATTTGTTCAATGGCTTAGGTTCAGCGCCGGATTAACCATTAAACAATATAAGCACGTGCTTGGGCACCAAGCAAAGAGGGGCATCACCGAAATTTTAGAGCAGAATTTCATACAGTTTATCGGTGTTTATTAAAATATTATGAGTTCACCAGACGAATCAAACTTTAAAATGTTCGCTTATTTTTCGTCTTCAAGTATCATATTTACTTTCTTTATTAAAAATAAACACTGAAACTTATTTATTGGACACGAAATGAGCCTATGAGTCGTTTTCTCAAATTGTTGTTGTTTTTTCTTTCTAGTATTCTCCTTGTTGCTTCATTTTTGTTTTAAAAAAAATTCTTTTCTTTTCAACAATTGGACCAATGAACTATTTACACTATGTGGCGGTTCCACGGTCGCATTTCAGCGATCTAGTGGTCAGCGAAGTCGGGAGTTTTTTGATAAGGTAGACCAGGGTGGTCCAAACCCTGTCATGCTGATACATTCCGTGCGACTCACAGAACAATTTTAGCGTATATTTGTATCTAATGGAGAAACGTTTTTGAGTTTTTTTTAGCTCTTCCAACTGGGGTTAAGATTCTGAGACTCAAACCCCTTTTTCTAACGCGTTGTGCCTTTATTTTAGTGAAAACACTCCTCTGTTTTCAAGCGTCGGCCATGTGACAGTAGTAACGAAACGCAGAGCCGACTTAACGCCGCGCCATCCATTTTTTCAGCTAGATCCCGAAATACCAACTTAGACGGACTTGGTTGGTATTTGACGATGGCACTAAGCTTGCTCACGCTGCAAGTTTTTAAATTACTCAATATAACAATTCGTAATAAAATGAGTGTCGCAAGAAGGTAACATAAGGAAAACACGGCGGAAACGTATTTCCTTGCCCATCACACAGTGTCTGGTTTGATTTCAAGTAACTTCTGTCACGAAACGATATAATTTGAAGCCACATTAAACGCGAGATGCGCAAAATACAACGGTAGTTCTCGGGAAACTTTAAAATAACTTTATAAGGCTTTATATATCTTCTTTAAAAGTAGGGATTTGTTCAAAAAGATTTGTTTTAAAAGAATTGTTTTAAATCAAGTTTTTTTTGCCTGTTTTGTTCAAAATGGCTGTACTATTTGATTTTTTTGTATTAAATAGGTTGAAGAAAAATGGATGTAAAAACTTGCCAAGCACTTCATATTTGCAACGAATCCATTAAAACGCCACAAATATCGATAGAGGCTCATACACACCTTCTCAAGCTGTAGTTCAGTGGTTGGCGCAGTGAGGTGCAACCGATAAGCCATTACGTGAACGGCCCTGCGACGAAACCACCTTGCGAAAATTGAAATGCGATCGAATAAATGAGTTTGTATAACCTTGAAAAACTCTATCACTTCAACCTTTAAAACAAAGTATGCTAAGCATAACCGGACAGTATTAGCGTAATAATGCCTTCATTTTATGAGAAAAATGTCAAAACATGAAATCGAAATCCATATTATGGCGTCATAACAAATTAGTTGTGGCGTCTTTGCAACAGAGAACTCTTACAATTAACATAGGCTAGGCTAGGGCGTGTCGTCGTTTATATCAGTGGATTGCCACCGATTTAAGCATATTCCTCATTATTGCAACCCACTCGATTTGTCGAAGGCTGCCTTCGATCTAATTGCTTTGGTAGTAGCCAAGTGAGCTAAGTTTCATGATTTTTTTTACTCAAAACGTCTCTCTGATATCTCGGATAAACATTCCGGTTAAAATCTTATGACTTTGGTAGAGATACAAACGTGGCGATAAATGTACGCAATAAAAGTAATTCAAAATAAGAATTTGTACTTACATTTTTGAAATTATAATTCCAGCTGCGTGTGCAGCTGCCAGAATGCAACGTTTTGGCGTAGTTTCGCGGCGAAGCAAGGGGTATTTCAATAAAAACTACAAAAAATACAGAAAAAAATTGATTTAAAACAAGCCCTTGTTTTAAATCACGATGTTTTTTTCAGAATTGATAAAAACAAAACCCTATTTAAAAGAACGCCACCCATGCAACATAATAATAGTCTGAATATAACGGTAAACTTTCGTTGTTTGTTAAATTTAAAGTAAGTAAACTCGTGATATTTCGATCACCCTTGGGTTTTCTCCGACTTGCAAGACCTCCTCAAAAGTTTTTGCGGTCCTTCAACCTAGCAACCTTGAACCACCCTGACCTTGAACCTAGCAACCTTGAACCACCCTGAAAAAAAATTTTCACCGTTCCAGTTTTTTCTTTTTTTTAGTTTAGCCTTTCCAACGAGACAAACCATCGTCTGATATGATATTCTTTAGCGTCAGTCCACTGTAAAATATTCCTAACGTTAGCGATTGGCTGTGCCTTCCAAATTTTGCCGTGGGATGGTCTGAAAGTATTTGTTTCCTATGGGGAACAATGGACCGGGGTTCAGTGGGACATGCTCTACAGGGCACAATTCGACAGTGTTTGATACAATAAGTGCTTAGAGACTTAGAGATGCGTTATATTTTGTGTAATATAATGGTTTCTTTCAACCCATGGCCCAATATGGAATATATTCGAGAATCAATAATATTTCCAGATTTAGATTCGAGGAAGGAAATAATCAAATTTTTTTGCAAAATGTTTTGTCAAAATATCTGAACTATTTCAGTTGAACATTGATTTTAAAAATATACAATCTTCAAATTCGAAGTCTCCCCGTACTTTAGACGATTATGCTGATTAATTGCTTATTTTTAAGGGCATACTTCGTTGAATGTTGACAGACTGACCCATTGTGCCCCAGGGTCTGTCCGATTGTGCCCCACAAGTGGGGTACAGTGGGACACTTGACAGACGTTTTTCAAAGCATTTTGGTAGTAAGATGTGTGTCGCAAGGGAATTTCTTTGTTGCTGAATAAAAACTACATTTACCCCTCTATGCATTAGTCCCGCAAACTTAAGAGAATATGCAGAATTAACGGCTCAAAATATGCAAAAGAAAAAAAGTGTCCCAACCTTCCCCACTTTCCCCTACATTTTGGTATTTCGATTCACGTTGAGACTAGAGGCATGGATCTTTAATATCACACTCCTTCAGGATTAGAGCTCAACCGATATATCGGCCCGATATTGCGTGTTCGCCGATATATCATATCGGCAGTAAACGGCCGATATATATATATCGGCTATATATATATGACAGTTAAAAATCTAAAAATGTTCGTGAAAGTTGTTTCACTTACTGTTGGTTGTGATTATTTTTAATGGATAATACACTTATGTGGTTTATTGTTTTTATAATTAAATTACACATGAGGGTGCACCAAAGTCTTCAGTGCTTAGGGCACCAAAGGGTCTTAATCCATCCCTGCTTCGAGTCAAGCCTAAGATCGTTATGTAGCGAATTAAAAGTAAATATTGAACACAAAATGGATATACAAATCGTTTTGTTCTTTTGGCTTTGTTGTTAGAATTCTTGTTATTTTTGTTGTGAAAAAATCGTTTTTTTTTACTTGACCAATTTCTCCGAAATTTTCAGTAGTCGTATTTTTCGCTAGAAGGCTATTACTTTTATTTAGTTTAAAAATTTGAACTATGAGATTCCATTTTTGTGTGCGATGACGTCATTAAAATTTATAACATTGCGCAACTTGTGGTGGTCTCTCTTTCGCCAGGACTGTCCGAGTAGGCCTACCTGTAGTTTACCGTACTGTTCCACAGTTTCAGCTTCGTTCAGTATACCGTACGCTTTTCGGGTATTTTATGGTGAAATATTTCGTTTTGGCCTTCATGTCCATATATTTGAGCATTGCTTTCTTGTTGAAATCGAGAAGGGTTTATTATTACATATATATATACTATACATTTTCCTGACAGATTTTCGTGAATTCGGTACGTAGAGAGCGAGAGTTTTTCTAGCCATGCACGAGAGTGGTGTTCTTCGGCTAATACCAATTATAACTGAAGATAAGTTCTAGTGCAGGGGTCACCAAACTACGTCCCGCGGGCCGGATCCGGCCCGCGACGTCATTTTATCCGGCCCGCGGCGTCATTTTATCCGGTCCGCAATAACACACAAAAATGGCTAAATTTTTTTCCAAGGAAGATTTTCACGAGCATCGTCGTCTTTGTTTATATCGTAACATTGCCCAATCGCAAGATGCAAAAAAGTGACGTAATAATAGGCCTTTCCGCATCCGCTCAGACACTTTTGTCACCCTGACAGATTTTCAGTCATGGTTGTAAACAAAACTTCGTTTTTGCGACTTTGAATGCTACCAGTACGTAACGTTTTCTGCGATACACTTGTACACTCGTGGCGCGTGCTTTCGACGAAACTGTATGTCTTTTTTGTGCTAAAATAAACGTCGAATGTGCATTTTGTGCTAACAGTACTGTAATCCCTCGCGTACTGCTCCCAATTTCAAAAGCCACACTAACTTTTGTACTGCTTTAATGCGGATATTCATGTAGGTATATGTTACAAAAAATTGAAGTTTATCCGATTTAAATAAAAACTATTCCAGTGGAAAGATCTGAGTAAAAATAGAAAACAATACCAAGTTTATAATAAACGGTCAAGAAATAACGAAGATATCGGAATTTTAGTACCGCCCGACAGGCCAATTTTTTCCATAATGATTGTATTACTTTTTTGATAAGAACTGAACTAAATATGGAAAAATAACACATATCAATCACTAGTCTTTCGATGTGCGTCACATCTATGGTAAATTGAGACTATTTCAGGATTTTATTCTGACAACGGTCATTGACACCGCCGAAAGATCGTCGCAAATAAACGCTGCAGTTGTGCATGATAGTTTGACAGTGGTTCATTGTGGGTAATAATTAACGGTGTTCTGATTGTACGAACTTCATAAAAATTGTATTAAGTTAGGAAAGAAATACACACGTCCACATAAATTTTATTGGTGTCCATAGACAATATCATTAATTTGAACTACGTATAACTGGAGCGTAATTTTTAAAAGCGTCGAATGTTGGCAAATTTATGCGCAAATGAAAAAAATCAAATACCAGATAATAGTTGTTTATTTTATCTAAATTATGTCAAGATTTCATAGAATTCCAAGCTACAGCAGTTAGTCGTTTTTATGAGCGGTATTTAAACACGGCGTAACGGTACCCAGCAGACGCGATGCCCACATTTTTGGCCGCGGATTTTGTAACATTTCTAATTCATGACAGCAACGTTTTGATAACAGCTAAACTCAGGATAGTTGTCTAGATATAGGAATCTTGTTAATTTTTTTCATAGGATGTTCTCGATCTATATTCTGCGATATTCCCAACATTTGTGAATTTATTGTATTGCATTGACAAAAATATTCATCCGGCCCGTTTCAACACAATTTGAGTCATACCCGGCCCGAGTTCAAAAAAGTTTGGTGACCCCTGTTCTAGTGGACCAAAATGCAATTTCCACATTTTAACCGTACGTCAATAAAAATTTGACCTACCAACATTTTATATTATTTAGCGATTTTTGTATGCATGGTATTCATCTATGAACAAGTAAAATGTAAATAATATGCAAAAAATCGTGACAAAAATATTTGCTTCTTCCAATCTAATTTTCCTTTGATATTTAAGCCCTCCTGACATACGAACGAACGTCTTTCAGTTCATATTCCGTTTTCCAAAAGGGTTCGAACAGAACACCAACAGTCTTTGATCTTCTGTCAGATTTTTATATCGCCGTAATCTGGACTTCTGGCAAATCGTGGATGTACGCCGAGATCCCATTTTTCCTCAGAATAGTTTTTCGATATCATTCAAGCATCTGTTAATTCTGAAAGCTATTTTATTATGACTTAATCCAGCAAAACGACATATTTTGCATGTATCAATTTTCCACATTTTGGGGCGCGCCTTTCACGCGTTTTCATTCAGGCAAAATATGAGAATCTAAAATTTATTAGAATTATATATAAACATTTTGTCGAAACAAGGCGTAGAGATTGAATGGTCAATTCATTTTCCAAATTGAACAATTAATTTTGATCATAATCTGCTTGCAATGATGCAAACGTCTTTGACAGAATCTTCAATATTTCATCAAAATTGTAGTATAGGTACTCTTCATTAGGTCAAAAGTTTGTGATTTGTCACGATCAGCAAGAATTCTAAAGCAGTGGTTCCAGTACAATCAAAAACCGACAGCAAAATAAACAGAAATATATTGTTGTTTTGATAAAAATATATTTTTATCGAAGGTTCAAGAAACCTCAACGTATGCGGTTATTCGCAATTGCATAAAATCCAATCAGTAATATATAAACTCACATCATGCTTGACCCAGGATTCGAACACTATGACATTTTGTATCAGACTGCGAAGTAGATCAGGCTGCATTGGCGCACTGCGTGGGCTAGCCTAACCTATACAGCTTTCTTTTTTGTTGGTATATATTAGGTTAGTTGCACTACCTTTACCGGTACTTTATTGTTTATTCCGTGCTTGGGTTTAGTCACTTGTGCTTAAGATTAAGCAATAATTTTGCTCCTTCCGTTTTGTTCTGTATTTATCCTATTCTCACGAAAAAGCGAAAACAACTTGTGCCTTTGGATGCATCGTGAATTTATACCATAATACTGTACAGCAGGGGTCGGCAACCTTTTGTCGCTCGCGGGCCAAAATTAAGGTCTTTGGCGGGCCGCACAAATTTTTAGAAAGTTGAAATCCGAACGGATGATACTTGTTATAATAAAAATCAAGCAGTGATACATCTCTCGAATACAATATAGATTTATTTCCCTATTGCCTTGCATCTCAAAAAATGCAATTTGAATATTTTCGGCGTCATTGAACCCTTTGCACTTATCTTCTTTAAGTAGCATTACCTTTTCTGCGTTTTGTTGCCATTTGTCTAATTATAATTAAATTATAGGCTCATTAAACAAGTAATTGTAAGTTATATACTTGTTAGATTATAATATAATTTAGACTACACGTTCCTCACAATAAATTCTGTTAAGTAAAGAATATAATCGTCAAAACAGCTGTTTTGTGACTATAATTCAGTGAAGCGTCGCGGGCCCCGCGGGCCGTAGGTTGCCGACCCCTGCTGTACAGTATAGGTATTTTGGTTGCAAAATTGGTCAATGCGACTCATTAACATTTTGTCAGGGATTTTGTCTTTCCAGATATGGTAACCATAGTATATATACGATTCAAGACTGCAAGGCAATTGGTTCATTTAATTGAATGTAAATGACTTTAACAGAAGGTTGTTCGGAATGAACATCATTATTAGCTATATCATGAAGACAAGGACTAAGATTGTACTTTAATTTGTAACCAATCTATTCATATGTCAGTACATTCAATATGTGCTAATGTACTATAGGTGGAATAAACGTATGTATGTGCGAATGTCTGTAGGTGCTGAACGCTGTGTTGTGTTGAGTGTACATTGGATGGAATTCGACTCGTAATAATGTTACAATTTGTTACCGAACTTGGCTGTAAATTTCGGATAATACGGACCCTTCCTACAGTATGGCTGACGAATCAAATATTGAGTAATGATCAAACATTGAAAGAATAATGAATAATATCGGAATATTCCACAAAGAATGCATGGCTATTGCATTGCATTGACGTATTATATCTCGATACTCGATATATGCTCGCCGTCCATTCTGTTAATCTACTTACAATCAACATTTTACATAATAATATGTATGGCTGGGAATTTTTGAATATCTGATGATTCCGGTATCGAATTGAACACTTACTTATATATATATAAGTGATATATAATCGTATACGATTTTTTACAGTAATGGGTCCTCCAGACAGTCAAATTACTGAAACACGTGATCCATCACTCAGACAGTTTTGCATTGAATTTATTGTGCTCACACACAATAAAAAATTCTACTATTCGATTCGAAATGTCCAACCCTATAATATGTCGATTTCTCACATTAACCCAAATAAAATTGGAGCGTTAAGCGGACACAAAAATTACAAAATATTTCACTGGCTGGCACAGCGATCGGAAACGACTGCTCTAAAAAAATTACGTATACCTGGTATATTACCGGCTCTTGTTAGCGAGCAACTTATAAACAGCGTTTCAGATAAGACTGTTAAGAGCTCAAAATGGAATCGGGCTTGACCAAATGGCATATCTTCTTAATACCCCATTCAAATCCGAGTCAATAGATCCAACCTTTTTCTATGAAAATGCAACCAAAATTTGAAAAAAAATGGAGAAATGCCTGAACGACAGCAACTGCGCATAAAAAGATGAAGAAACATTCTTTTGTTAGAGGCATCGTTACGTTTTAAACCTATTTCGTTTGTTGCAAGTATTTAATCAATATTTCTGCCAGCATTTTTAGCATTACTTGTTCCTTTGTCGTCAATGTCGATTCGACAAAAACTTGTTCCACAGTACAAGCAAAATTATAATGATGGACACTTTCTAGAATCTAGACCAGACATGGGCAAAGCACGGCCCGCAGGCCAAATCCTGCCTGTTGGGTAATTCAATATGGCCCGCCTGATGCTGCCACAACCAAACTAAAATCAAATTTTGATGTTTGAAACAAGACTCCTTGTTTTCCACTTTTGCTTTTGTAGCACTGTAAATATTGTTAATAAAATGTAATTTTTTACGTCACACTTGGCCCGCCAGTATGGGGGGGCAACATTTTTGTCCCCAGGTTTATAAACCTCGCCCACCCCTAATCTAGACCATTGATCGTTTTGCAATTTGAATTATATTTTCGTTTGGTATGAGTGGGATTCTCCGCCCATCATTAGGCGTGTTCTGAACCTATAAACCATTTTCAAACTTTCCAGTGCCATGGGTTTGCCTCCTCTTTAACTGTTTGGATTCTATGAGCTGACATTTAGATTGAAATCATTGCATCCGATATAAGCAAAACTAAAAAAGGTTGATTTGTATTTGCACAATTATTTGCAAACTACAGAATATGGTAAACTATAAAACTAAGACATTACAAAAACTTTTCTTCAATTGCATCAATGAAATTCTGTTTTTTCCCTGTTACATTAATGCCATTGTTTTTACAAAATTCTTTAAGGACCGATACAGTAAGTTTCGCAAGTTTACCTGTTGATGCAAGTTCTTTTATGTCAGCTATGTTCATCTGCTTGGCATTGGTACCGCCATTTGCTGCTTCCGTCTTTCGTTTTGTAGCAGTTGGCCTTGGTTTACTGACTTTTGCAGTTGGATCATAACCAGAAGGATAAACCTGTTCCTTAAATTGTGCAATCAAGTCTCCTGCTTTTTTGGTTATCCTATCAAAGTTTGGTTGTGTCAGATCATCTATTTCATCTGGTGCATCTTTTTCTAATGCCATTGCTTCAAGATTACGATAATGTGTTTGTAAAGCTGGATTGTCAAAATTCATAGGATGGTATGTGAACTTTAGTTTCCTGATAAAAGTTCCAGCAGTTTTCACTGCCTCCTCATCTGGTTCTTTAGTCTCTTTCAATTCAATATTTCTCATGTCTTCTGAAAAAGGCAAGAAGATAACATAAAACCCTGGAGATTGTTTTTGCTCTCCCGTAGTTTCATCAATAACTTCTTGTTGTGGAAGTAAAGCAACACATCTAGGTGCGGTGTTGGAACGTGCTGATAAACTGCATATGGGAACAACATCTCTTTCAATACATTTTATTAAAAGAGCAGAAAACAGTGTTGTACTGCCTTTAACAGCTTTTTCATTAGGATATATAAATTGAGCTGCTTTTACATGTAACCATGGCTTCACTGCTTTGGCTGTTGGCTTGAATCCTAGAAGTTTCATCCCTGTACCAAAGAATTTTCTCATATCTGCTACTTCGTCATTTTCAAACATAATGTCCCGATTCCCCCACTTTTGTGATAATTTGATATCACCAGGCAGCAGAATATCCCCTGTGTCTTTCTCAACAAAGTTAGTTTTTGCAAATGCTTCTTCATTTGACGTGGAATCTATATTGACATTACTACTCTTTGTTGCCCGCCTTGCTGCAGTATAAACACCAACATACATTTCCATCCCATCAAACAATTGAAATGAAATAGTACCCATCGCTCTTTGCTTGGAGCATTTTCTGAGCAGAAAATCATATAAATTTGTGATACCATCAACTGGATTTTGTATAATAGAAACATCCGCATCAACATCAGATATAATATCTTTGTAAAATTTCTCATAGTCGAAACTCCTGTTAAATGAAAGGACTTGGATTGTTATATCTTGTTCCATGAGGTCCTTGGCCTTCGTTCTAGCTCGCAAATGTGCATTTCTATCACCATGATGTGGATCATCTTCCCATGTGAACAAAATCAATGTCTTCGAAGACAGACTGACTGTTGTTCGACTAAATATTGATGAACAACACCAAAGTAGATCACTGATTTGATGATCATTGCATTGTCCATATTTCAATTTGAAATCAGCTTCTGTTGAATCTTGTAATGTTTGAAGCTCTTCAATCCTAGCAGCAGATGATGAATCCAAATCTTGTACAACATAAATATTCTTGAAATCGGACGGATTTTTAGTCTCTTCTGTACCAAAGAAAACAAGAGCTTGTAGGTCACGTTCACTGCAAATAATCTTGTTTCTCAGCATATCTTTCGCTGCCTCACATATTTTATTAAATGGGCAACTTTCATCATCATCATTTGTGAGTTGGAACATTTGCTCACAACAATCGACTGCAATCATGACGCTATCCCGACCGGAAAATGAGGCCCAAGTTCCTTGATCATCTTGGCCTTCCTCCGTCACACCCAAATCATCATAAAAATTAAAGTCAGCCATATGCAAAAGATCTGGCTTGTGCTTAGCTATTTATCTTTTTCAGAAAGAGAGAGAAGGAAGCATTAGAACATGCAATGGCATAAGTACACATAGAAAGGAACAATTACAATTCCTAATCAATCATAGGTCACAACAGAACACCAAAATAATATGCTCTATTCCTAGTTTACCAGAAATAAATCTCATGGGAATAAAATGAAAACCAAGGTTTTAACAGATACATGCAAATTGAAATGAATTATATTGCCAAATGTAAAAAGTATATTATTCGTGCTTTTTCAGTTAAAATTTTTTAAATTAGTTGCTAAAACAAATTCTTGCAAGGTTTACACAACACAGTAAATTGAGGCCCTAGAAAAAAATTTAGAAAACAACCAGACCACCCATCAAAAAACCAAAATACATTTTGTTATTAACACCATCAAAACATACGTTTACATACAATAAAATTTAAATAGGAGCAGTAGATGTCTGAAAGATAGGAAATAGTGGTTAAGAGGTGAAAATTTATCACCGAAATCACATTATTGAAAACTAAAATATCGAGCCGAAGAGAGTCAGTTTGTGTTTTCTGATGCCAAAGCAAGTATAAAATAACCAATACCAGATATTATTATTCAATAGCTTACATTGGTGGTATTGCTAGCTAACTGTCGATACTCCTGAAGTATGCGTACCAAGATGGCAGACACCGGAACGTAGTATGTGTAACACGTTAGGGTTAGGCCATAATTTCATTCCAATTTTTCTTATTTTAGTTCTCTTAAGAGTTCAGAGACTAGTCAAGTGACTCCCGTAGTATTTGTACCTAAAATTATAGCCTAACCGTAACCGGGTACACATACTACGTTCAGGTGTCTGCCTTCTTGGTACGCATACTTCAGGAGCGCCGCCATCTTGGTTCGCATACTTCAGGAGCCCAACTGTTATAATGAGTTTGTGATATAACAGACCAATTTAAAGCAATAAACAAGAATTTTTAATAATCTAACAATGTTTATAATGGTGATAAATTTTCACCTGGAATTCAGTTATTTTTTAAATAAAATGAGCAGTATGTATTATTCCATATCATCAATGTCATCTAAATCATCTAGATCTTCTGTAAATAAGTCTTCATCAACAGGAACATTTTCTGCAGAGTTATTCGTATCTTCAGCATTTGTTGGCCCGGCAGCTCCAGAATTCTCAATGCCGTTTGTTAAAGGATCTGTTTTTGTTGTATTCGATACATCTTCCTCACCTCCAGTGTCTGCTACATTATCCGTAAGTGTAAATGTATTCAGCGATAATTCTTTGACGGTTTCCGATACATCGTCAATTTCTCGTTCCGATGATGCCAAAGTTGCACCCTCATCATTTTCATCATCTTCATCAATCATGTCCGGACGGAATTCAAACATTTCTCTTCCACTTATTGAAGCTTGTGCCCCAGATTTAAACTCATTTTTCCTCTTCTCTTTGCTAGCTTCTAATTCTTTTATTTTTTCTTCTCGTTTCTTTTTTTTCCAAACCAAAAATGTTGCTAACGTAATTTTTGTTACATTAGCACCAAGCGCAGCTCTTTCTTTTTCGATTAGATCTTCTATTGATATTTTTTCTTTCTGATCCTCCATTTTTTTCTGGTCAGATTTCAGTATAAAACCTGGTGGCAAAGCATGCCTGTACATGCAAGTATCTGCACCATTCGGGCATATCCAAAACCAACCATACTTTTTCTCTTCAATTGCTTGTAAGAAAAATTTACAGACTTTATCGGTTTTAGTTTGATTATTTGCGCCATGTTTTTTTTCAACAACTTCTTTGAGCTTGTCTTCATCCCACGAATCCATATTGTCTCCTTCACGTTCATCATCTCTCGCGTCAAAATATAAACTTCTTTTTTCACTCTTTCGTTCGATAGTAAGATCATGAGAGAATTTACATTTCGCTCCCTTTTGACACATGCCCTGTTTAAAAAAAGCACACAAAACTGATTTCGGGTCCACGCCCTTTCCAACTTTATTCTGGGCCATAACAGGACGAAACAAGTTATCCAATTCATCTTCCGTCTTTTTATCTTTCTTTTTTCTTTCTTCCTCCTTGAGTAGTTCCTGCTTTCTTGTGCTCGGTGATCCTCCATATTTCACCTGCTGAGTGACATTTTTAATAAACTTTTGTTGTTTGTTTCCTTTTTTATTTTTCAATCCAAAAGTTTTGTCCTCGATAACCTTATCCTTCTTCTTTTGCTCTGTTTTCACATTAGCCTTTTGCTGCTTCTTGGGAGGCATTTTTAAATTTTCAACAACTACTAACGGAAAACTGTTTAGAGAAGAACAGAGATAATCAAAGGCTTCTTGTTCAAATTGTCATTCAAATTTGATCAGAAGTTGTTGTCAAATAAATTTGAACAATAGAACCTTTATAATAGTACAATATGTAAAATTCTTAATCATATTTTAGTTATGTATAATAATACAGTTTTGTTAATTTTCACGGCGACTTGGCAACTCCCTTTGGGAACCGTTGGCATAACATGTTTATGGGCCATGAAGTATACTGGTATACATACAAGATACAACATATCAACAGATAGGACTCGTATAAATATTCCATGTTTTTATCAACCATTCCGATTATCTTTCTATATCATAATTTGTAAAGTTTCATTATTTTTAAAGTTGATAGATCAGATATGAATACAAAGTTAATTAAAGCTACAAAAGCCTACTGTGTCCCTATCATCTGGTAACTGGACCAGAGCTGATGAGACTGTGGTTCGTCCTAGGATTAAGCCGTCTTATTGCCTTTCCTCTCCCTGAGATAAATTCGTAAATCCTATCGTAATAACTTCAGAACTTGTTTCTTTGATACCATTATTACATGAAGTTCAACTCTATTATTCATCATCGAATCTTTATTTCAATTTATGTGTAGCGTGCGTTCAATATTTTACTTTTTCAATTAACTTCAGTAAAGAACTTGCATGTCAAAAAAAAAGTTTGGGCCTGACAATACTCCAATATTCATTATAAGTATCCCCTAATGTTTGTCTCTGAGATTTTATTATTAAGCTATATTTCCGTATTTTTTATTTTTTTAGTAACTAACCCTTTCTATTTCAAAAGCAATGAGTTCTAAAAGACTGAAGGCAGTAATCTATACATAATCCTGCATTCTAACAGTTCTAATGAACTTAATATTATGGTCTAGTCCGCAACAACATTAAACTGATTATTTATGCCTAACCTGGATATTAGTTAAGATTTTGTGAATATAATTTTTCAAATGATCGACCACCTTCGCCACTTTCTCCTATATGGCCTAACGAGCTAAGCGTTAGGAATACGCTCACCACCGCACCTCTAATTACTCTGCGTGGGTTCGAAGGTTTCGAATCCCATGCAGGGATGGTTATGTGCGAGAGGATTGCTGGACTCCTCGCCGTCATTCTGTCATTGGGTGGTTCACGTAACCGCTGGTCGGTTACGGCTTCCTCCACCACCAAGTCCATGCTTCCGAAAACAAACAATATATCTAATCCCATACCCGACTTGGAATGGTAACCGGACGAGAGGTCGTGGTTCCCCATATGGATAAGCCGTCTTATCGGCTTTCCTCTCCCCCCGGATAAATATGTAAATCCTATCCTATAAAGTTCTCAAATTAAGAACCTCAATCTCGGGACCCTACTAAAAAGGTAGGTATCATAGGTATCACAGGTATCATAGGTATCACTCCATAAAAAGATAGGTATATAGGTATCACTCCATAAAAAGATAGGTATCAGTAGTAAATGACTAAAAAGGTAGGTATCAGTAGTAAATGACTAAAAAGGTAGGTATCAGTAGTAGATGACTAAAAAGGTAGGTATCAGTAGTAAATAACTAAAAAGGTAGGTATCAGTAGTAAATGACTAAAAAGGTAGGTATCAGTAGTAGATGACTAAAAAGGTAGGTATCAGTAGTAAATGACTAAAAAGGTACCGGTAGGTATCAGTAGTAAATAACTAAAAAGGTAGGTATCACAGTAGTAGATGACTAAAAAGGGGGCTCCCGAAGTATGCAAACCAAGATGGCGGACATCGGAATGTAATAATATGTGTACTAGGTTAGGGTTAGGCCATAATTTTAGGTATAAATACTACGGGAGGCCCTTGGCTAGTCTTAGAACTGATAATAGGACTAAAATAAGGAAAATTGGAAAAAAATTATCGCCTAACCCTAACCTGTTACCCATGTTACGTTCCGATGTCCGCTTAGTCATTTACTACTGATACCTACCTTTTTAGTCATTTACTACTGATACCTACCTTTTTAGTCATTTACTACTGATACCTACCTTTTTAGACACTGATACCTACCTTTTTAGACACTGATACCTACCTTTTTAGTCATCTACTACTGATACCTACCTTTTTAGTGAGTGATACCTATGATACCTGTGATACCTACCTTTTTAGTAGGGCCCCAATCTCGCACCTATCGCCAATTGACCGCGAAATGACTATCGTCGAGTATGACTATCGTCGCAAATTTATTACATTCCACTCCCCACATTATCTTTGCATGAGGTTGTAGGTATTGGTCATTATCAACGTAATTGTTGAAAGAATGTACAACAGCCCGAAAGTTTATTACTATCGTGTATTTTGTTTTTTAAGTTTGGCCCAAGCCTCATTTAATTGAGCTTGTGTTTTTGTGTGCGTGCTGGTGGGCAGGCACATGAGATACTTCATGTTTTAAACTTTTTTGTAGGTTTTGCTTGCCCTCCAGAATTCTCCATTTTAAATTTAGGTTTGTTATGGAGTTTTCGAAATAAACTATCTATCTATCTAAACTAGATCTGTAGATCGAGAAATGTGGTTATGATCAGTAGCGCCATCCCCTGGTAAAATGAACCATCGAGCCTACCCGGTTTGGGAATATTTTTGCGGTTCACGGTCCGGGATCGACACCCCATTGCTGTCTGACTCGCTTTTTTATGATATGATAGGGAACAATTGTGACAACAAATTGTCACGCATGTAGAGTTCTGTACTTTTACAATATGGTGTAAGTCCTATATATACTGGGTTCTTGGGAAAGGAATTTGGCATTACATTTTATATGTCTGAAAGAGTAATGCACGGGAAGTGAACAAATGAGAGCTCACAACTATGGACCTTTCCCTGAGCATCGACTTCCTTGTTTACTCCGTGACATTGACCAATCAGCAAGATGCAAAAAGTGACGTAACAATGCTCCCTTTTCGCATCCGCTCAGACACTTTTCTCACTCAGACAGATTTTTTAGTCTAGTCTATCACAGCTATTTCTACACTAATTTTTTAGTACTGCAATGAAATTAAAACTCCCAGGAAGACATAGTGATCATTGAATTATATGATTTAAATTTCCGAAACACAACTGAAAAGTAACGAATAGAGTTCAAAAACGCGAAAACGAGGTAATGTTTACGACCACGCCTGAAAATCTGTCTGAGTTTGAAAAGTGTCTGAGCGGATGCGAAAAGGTAGCATTGTTACGTTACTTTTTGCATCTTGCTGATTGGCCAATGTCACGAAGTAAACAAGGAAGTCGATTCTCGGGGAAAGGTCCATTGATTTTGGATGAATTATGCCGTATAATTAGCGAGTTATTAATTAATTAGTGGTGGGACACACGGTGTCACTATGGAGTAAGAGCGCTGTTTCGGGGTATCCCCTAACTTTCGATCGATAAGTCTTCGGTCTCCGACCGATATTCTCGCTTACTTTTTGATGTCCAATTCGATCGAAACTTTTACGAATAGATGCACTGCCCTTCCCCCACTTAAAATTTATCGTTTTAAAAGTTTAATGCTTGTTATAATATGTACATATCTTCAAATTTTGTATTCAAACCGTTGTCTCGAAAAGGTAGGCTACTGACAGCTAAGATTAACCAGCACAGCCCACTCTATTACAGCTCAAGCGGCCTCGTCGATTTTTCTCTCACCCGATATAAATAGGAAAAACCATCTCTATTCTGAGACTTTGCCAATTTTCGTTTGAAAGGTGTAGCTGATGACAACGAAGAAAAAGTTGGTGGCTATTGGCCTCCTTGTTTTTCAGATGTGTGTCCTCATCAATCAATTAATTAATACAACGATCAATTATTCCCTCATTAATCTCCCCTTATTATTATTACTTCGATCGTTCCATTATCCTCACTGGACTTACATTCATTTTATCGGCGTATATGAGTAGGCCTACATTGAAATCTCTTGCACATGTTTTGTTCGTGCCCATTACACAAGGCTGCTGACACTCATATTTTTCCTTGTGTAGTGCCGCTGTACAGACAGACATACCTTGATTGCAATGACGTTTGTAATAACTTATTGTATTTTATTGATAATACTGTCTCGATATTGCTTGAAAAACCAAAGAATATACGATGACAGTGGCTTTTGAAATGCGGGAAACAAGTGAGCTCATGCAGTTGCGTGATACGCTAATCTTGAGCGTTGTCCTTTAATATTCTTTCGTAACTTCAACACCACATACTCTGGATTGTTATTCGTGACTATATTTTACGTGGCGTGACAAATAAAAGGATTAAGTGTAAACATACTCCCATGAATTTTCTTCAAAAGTCTGAAATTTTAGTGCAGTGATTCCAAAGTGGGCGATATCGCCCCCAGTGGGCGAAAACGATACAGAGGGTGGCGAAAAAGTCGAAGGGGGCGATTTCACGAAATCTGTTTCATGTTCGGCGCATCGTGCAATTAATTCTGTACTCTGTGTGCATTCGCAGGCTTGAATCACGTGGGCGATTATCACACGCGAAAGGATTTCTGGACTCGTCTTCGCAGTAATGTACGGTAGTTTGCGTCTCCCATATGCAGTGGTCGGCAAAATACGACAGGAGTAAAATAATCTGGCCCGGGACGATTCACTGAATGAACCTTTCCCCGACCTTTGACCGCGGAAAATTCTTCTCATACTTTACCATTTTAAAATTTTCGGTGCTTATTTTAGGAGTGGTTTCACGAGTTGTTGCCTGTAAAATGGGGTATTTGTTTCAAACTATCATTCCAATACACACCATTCAACAATCTGTTTTTTAAAAGTACCGATAAACAATTTGAGCCTAGTCTATCACAGCTATTTCTACACTAATTTTTGATTACTGTATTTAAACTGAAACTCATAGGAAGACAAAGTAATCATTGACTTATTTGATTTTCATTTAAATTTCCGAAAAACAACTAAAAACTAACGAAAATAATAAAAAAAAAACGCGAAAATGAGGTAATGTTCACGACCACGACTGAAAATCTGTCTGAGTGAGTGTGTCTGAGCGGATGCGAAAGGGGGCATTTTTACGTTTTTTTGCATCTTGCTGATTGGCCAATGTCACGAAGTAAACAAGGAAGTCTATGCCGGGGGAAACATCCAAACGGCGGTTTTGACGATGAAATTTTTTTATTTATAATCTACGCTCGAGGAATAAACTACATTTTTTACGTGACAGAATTTATCGTGAGACACGTTTGGACTAAATTTTTTTATATCCTAAAAATTCTATTGGACAGCCACTCGTTTAACGAGCCTACAATTTAATTATATTTAAACAAATGGAAACACGAAGAAAAGTTGATGCTGAGGGCAAGGGTTCAATAGCGCAGTCAATATTCGAATATCTTGCAATGCAATATGAATATCTAATTCATATTCTATTCGAGAGATTCATCACTGCTTAATTTTTGTAAGAATGTATCTTCTTGAAGAAAATCTTTATCAAAATTTCACAAATCATGCGACAATATTCACTTCGATGTTTGGAAGTACATATTTGTGCGAACAATTATTTTCGAAAATGAACAATACGAAGAACAAGCAAAGAACATCAAGGGATTATTGATGCCCACTTAGAAAATGTTGCAATTTTGACGTCGTAAAGCTATTCAGCGTGATGCAGCAACAATACAATGTCACATTAAATATCATTGTAATATTTTTTTAATAAGACGACTGAGTTGAGTTCACGAATTGTCGCAGTTTTCGATCGCTGTTCCGTTTTTAACTTTCAAAAAATGTATGCGACCCGCAAAAGACTAGCAACCCTGAATTTTGTCCCGCGAGTGACGTAAAATTTGCCGACCCCTGGGCCGCAGCCGATAGTGGATAGTCGGTCGCGGCTTCTTTCACATCCGAGTCCATGAATCCAAAAACAAATGGCTGATTAATTATGGACTGGAGGCCGTGGTAGGATGAGGAATCGGGGAGGAATTTTACCGAAGTATTTTGGTGCAGGTCATCAGGCTGTAGGAATGAATGAGATGTACGAAAATCAATATTATAAGTTTGGGAAAATTAACTTGGTTTTCATTATTTTAATGTGAAGTGAGGTTAATTTAGGAAGTGAAATGCTATAAGGCAAGAGTACACGCAAGAGAGCGGTTTTTGAGGAGGTACAACCCTGGATTCTTTCATTTCCGACCTATTATAAGGTGAAAACGGGGTTTTAAGTCGTGCTACTATTGCTATCAAAACAACGAAATCGCCTTTCCACCAGTAAACGAAGTAATTTTTGATATAATAAAAAACTCGCTGAAGAACACCAAGCTCATCTATCTCATTAAAAAAAACACTATAAACTATGATTTGTCTTCTTATATGGTCTGCAATATATATATTCGTTTCTGACTCACCATTTTTTTGTATTGCTGGGGGGCGATGAAGTCGTATAAACTCGTGTAGGGGGGCGATGGTCAAAAAAGTTTGGAAACCACTGTTTAGTGCATCTGTTCAGTGAATTTTTACCACTAAAAATGCATTAGAAATTTTATAAACAAATTGGAAATTTGACATAACCTACCCATTCAACTTCGAAGATTTTTTCTGCGACACCATTATAGTTGGATACTACGGGTTACATATTCTAATGCCTTTTATATTGAACCTTGTAATGCCACTATGATTTCGCACTGTCTCGAGATATAGCCAGGTTCAAAATTGAACAAAAGAGAATATTTACTGATCACCGAGGCAATAGCAAACCCGGCAGAAATAGGGCTCATGGATAGAGTCAAACTTTGCTAGATATTTTCAAAATCTTGCAATCTTGTGACTTCATTTTTAAAAAATTATGATGATCAAATTTAAGGACGATTGAATTGTATCGTATCCGTATATTCTGTTTTCACGCCGGAAGTTAACCCCAGAACCCTTTATTTTCATAACATGGAATGTAATCTTGAAACAAGTTACTTCTCGTTATACATATTCAAAATAAATCCGCAAGATGAAATGTATTTCATACACATTGTAATTGAAACAAATAATTGGCAAGAAGAAGTGGAAAAAGTGTTACACGACATTTTTGCTAATTGAAGCTTCGAATGAACTGCTACCGTGCACATAATCAGAACTTCATTCTTATATTTGGCGATTGACAACCGGTGCGGTGGATGACTAAGCGATTGCTATTAATTTAGTTAGTGTATGTCACCTGCTAACTGGTTTTAACGTTTGTCGTTACATAACTTAAGCAGTGACATAATAATAAAAGTATGTAAATGAATAATAAGTCGCAATAGCTCATCTATTTGATGGATCAATAATTTTATGAGTGTCAAAAACTACAAAGTAGCGACTTAACATTTATAAATCACCATGGCAACCAATATGACACGTTCCGCGATATATAGCACATCATCAGAAACATAGATGTCTCGTTTATCACAACGATTGATTGGCATAATTGCTATTTACACTTTTTTCTCACTATTTGGAAGGATGGGCCTGAAAAGTTGTGAACTATTGTAGTTGACTATAAGACGCAACTATGATGTGCGGGGCATGAGATGGTACTTTTAATGAGCTATCAAAACGTGAAAACTAAAAATAGTTTTGAAGCACTCCGAAATGTGACACCTGTCAATTTATTACATTACCACAGATATGAATATGTCACCGTAAAAGATAAATGTTTTTATGGCGCCAGGCGTACTTTGACCGCCTTGACCTATAACCTGGAGCGGAACGCAAGTACTCGCATATTACAGGAATTAATTACACATTAATATTGTGAAAGGAGGGCGTAAAATCTGGACGTGACTTTTGGTTAGGCAACTGCAAACGATCCGATCAAAATCAGTGCATTGATCAAAACCTCATGAATATATATTTATTGGAACAGTTTGCTCATGACGTTGTCACGCGCACTTACGCGGCAGATATTGTCGATTGAATGGCGACTTCACGTAAATACGATCAGAAAAACTGCTCTGCGGCACTGAGGCACTTGGAAATACTCAATATATGGGATATCAGTGATTTTTGCAAACGAAGAATGCACTCGGGGGCATATGATAATTGAATCAGAATAATACATCGTCAATCACCAAACTTCTGTTTAATTCAAAGTTTCAAACGTTTAATTCAAATGTCGATGTAACAATTTTAGAATGTTGTAATATTTTCAAAGAATAAGTCGTAAACGAATAAGAAACAAAAAATGCACATTTAACAAATTTATGCATGAGATTTTCGACAAACGCAAAAAATGAAATGAGACTGAGAGCATGTAATATATCAAGCATGGGCCATAGATAAACTGCAAGATCTATCTATGGCCCATACTTGATTCAAATTGACATAATCCAAAGTTTTTAAGTTCCATCGCATTGTTGACATAAAATTCTGTTGATATTTGTGATCGATATAGTCAGGCGCTGAATGAGGGGCAGATCAGGGTCGGTATCTTGCAGTGCTGCTTGACATAGTCGTCCACAGACCCTAAAATGATTCTTCCGATAATTCCTAAACCCCTAGACCCCATAATGATTAAATTCACGTCGGATTTATTTGCCATGGATACAATTGTCTCGCCAACGCCGTTTTTATCATCGTGAATTACAAATTTGTGGCTTATTCCGAACTCCAAGCACATTGTTTCGTACTTCTTCTTTAATTCATCGTGTTTGGTCTTCCGATCTGACAAATACTTCTCAGCTTTGCCAGGAATATATCCAACACCTCCCGCATGAACGTAAGCCGGGAGTCTGATTGGATCAGCTACGTGTAGTAAAACGACTTCATCTCCGGCTCTATGCAGTAGTCTCGTGTAATAGTTCACAACGAAATCGTCATTTACCCCGTTTTTTATGCATAAAAGTACTCTCATTTTACTCTTTTGTCAATTTTTATAACGAACTGCACACCTAAGTTCTTCAGCTGACTACAGTTGATACTGACTATCGCTACAACCGACAGGCCTATTTCAATCTTTCGCGAGGGTATGCGATTCGTGATTGTGAAACGAGACGGTCCGTGATTGATATACGCAGCCGGCTCTAACCGGAGCAAAACTGGTGGGAACCAGCAATTGATTTCGAAAAATGATGTTTTGACGAGGCCAATAACATGATTGCTCATCACGCATATCATGAAAATAGGCCAGTTTGATACTATAGGAAACTCAAGTAGACACAGAGTTACTACAGGTCATAATAGTTTGAAACGACATTTATATGACAAAGACAGTAATATATGATCTATTTCAGTGGTCACTGCTTTTTTTTCGAGGGCCACATATTTTTGACAATAAATTTTGTAAAATCTCGCGACCCAAGGACATGATCAAATACTAAACGGCATGTAGTACATGGCCGCAAACCTAATGACTAATATAAAATAATCATTTTTACATAACGTTTATTCCCGTAAAAAATTACTCAAAGTGAAAAGGCAGTGCTTGTTTGCTATCAGCGAGATTCCGAAATGGCGGCGTGGCGTTACTTAGCTGCCCACATATTCAATTACTATTGAGCAACACTTCAATACAAAATACAAAATAAACAATAAAATTTACTACAAAATAATGTCAGTAACTATTAGGTTTTTGTAGAAAAAACAAGCGACCTAAAAATTTGCAGGCGACCCAGTTTGGGGTCGCAACCCATAGGTCAGGAAACACTTATTCATTTCAATTTTTCATGCAATACCATTCTTTTGGCCTTGTGTGGTCGTGACATTGGGGTTTAATATATATATATATGCCTATGAGTATTACTTGAGTTTCACAGTACTAAGGTTCGCTGGTAATTTGTGTATTTCTGAAACGAACCAACAATGACATTGCGATTTTTGCGTCAGAAAGTGACGACTGTATTGATTATTTATCGCAGGGAAAAGGGGGATGCAACGGCATTGCTGTCTGTTCCGTTTTGTTTTTGTTGCTACTGTTGAATGTATGTTGATTGTAAAAAGTAGCCAATCGAGGATACATAATTTTATAACGTTCCACATTAGTTAGTTTAGTGTAGAAAACCATATTTTATTTACTTCTATTTATTTATTCAATTAGTGTATGTACTGAACTTTAGTGACATGACATTTTGTATTCTTAGGCATGTATATCCTTATTACAAGTGGGTGTGGGGTGGGCGCGTTTCGAAATAGGTAAATGATGAAACCTCTTTGCAAGCAAAATTCAGTCTGTTCTGACACCTCCAAGACGATTTGTCGCAGTTCATTAGCTTCTCCAATACAAATTTCTCAGCGGAAAATACCGGATACAACTGGTTGAAACAGAGATTGCAATATTACTCCATATCACAAATCGCTATTCAGCTCGAAGTGACACATACGACTCGCAGATAAGGCATTTTATTAGATCAATGCTCTTTGGATATATGATTATGACGTCACGCGAAGACATCCTCGAAATGATTGATGCATCTAAGATGGTGACCGTACATTTGAACCCACGTATATTTGAACCCATGTGTATATCCGCGGGCCAATCTATATGCGGGTGCTAAAACCCATGGTTTAGGGTTAGTATGGGTTCAAATATCAATAAAAAAAAAAAAATTCCATAGGTGCAATAGTATGCAGGTGCAATTGTCGTGGGTTCAAATGTACGTGGGTTCAAATGTAATGGAACCATCTAAGATACTTCTTCGAATACTTTTTATGACAATTAGGCATTAGTTATTAAAACGACATGTCACAATCGAAAGTCAGTCGTAGCATGGATCTTACGCATATTCACGTCTGATACTATATAACAAGTTTATGAACTTCATCGCAATCTATTACGTATCTCCTAAATTTTTCTTTCGTGTCGAATATTCATGTAAAGCGCGTTAATTCAAAGTCAAATGCACCCGCTGATCACAGTAACGTTTTTCGTGCTGTCGGGGCGTGACAGGCAATCTGACAAAAATAGATTAATTACACATTTCTAGTAATTGAAGTAAATATATAATATAAATACATTCGTTCAATTACAAGCATCATTTGATACATTGTAGCGGAGTAGGGGAGAGGCAGGTTAGTTGATGCTGTAGTTTAGATGATACAGCGCTTCTCACGGCCGTGCAATGCACTTCAAGAAACTGATGCGCCACCTGGTGTTTGGCTAGAATATGTTCTTCCTTTCTGTTAGTCGTCTGACGATGTTGGTTGCAGCACGTTTAAAATTTTCGAAAAAAATCAATTTTTAAGATCTGGAGTGAAAACGTCAAATCAAGGTAAGTTGATTATTTTTTCAGGCATTATAAATGAGCGATGCAAGCGAGTATTTCCTTGCAGTAGTGTATGATATCGCTTACATAACAGCCTACATGTTTCTGGATACTGATTTGAATTCTTCCCACTACGGCCCTTTTTTTCAAAATGGCCACAGGTTGACTAGTTGATACAATAGTGGTTCCATTAGTTGATACGTGTATCGACTTACCCTGCTATTTATTCCATGTATTTTTTTAGCATATTTTTCAGCAAATATATTTTCAGACTTTCTTTTAACCGGGTTTTATGGTTTGCGGCATTGTCAATATTTTTACGCTGCCAATATTGTTTTCAACGTATTTTAGGTGATGCCTCAGTTCTATAGAAGAAAAACAAACAGAGCCATAGGAACTCCCCCGGATGTGATGTCGAGGGCGGCTGACGATGTTGTTCGCGGGCGATCATTGGGGAGTGTAGCTGAAGCATTTGGCATCGATAAAATGACTTTGTCTCGTTTTATAGTCAAGCGCAAAAATAATCCTAACGCAATTACAGGTTACGCTGCTGTTGCACATTATATTATTCCTCAGCAAATGGAAGAAGATCTGGGAAATCATGTCAAACGATTGGCCGACATGTTTTTTGGACTCTCTCTTGAACAGTGTTGTAAACTAGCTTATGAATTTGCATTTCAAAACCAGTTGTATATGCCAGTGTCTTGGAAAATCAACAAAAAAGCGGGAAAAACTTGGTGGCTAGAGTTCAAAAAACGACAAAATCTTTCCATACGGACTCCAGAGGCAACTTCACTCGGAAGGGCGACTGCATTTAATCGTCACACGGTTGGTGAATTTTTCGACAACTTAGCACAGGTCATGGATGTGGACGATTTTCACCCTGAAGATATTTACAATCTCGATGAAACCGGGTGCACCACTGTTCAAACCCCATCTGATATTGTTACAGCCAAGGGTAAAAACAAGTGGGTGCAGCTACGTCTGCTGAGCGTGGTGAACTGGTTACGGTAGTCTACACATGGTGCCTCTGGTAATGTGCTTCCACCTATGTTTATATTTCCGCGCGTAAACTTTCACAACCACTTTATCATTGAAGGGCCACCGGGCTGCATTGGACAAGCAACAAAGTCTGGCTGGATTAATGAAGAACTTTTTCTTGTTTATCTAGAACATCTGGTGCGCCAGACTCGTTGTACTCCCGAAAGAAAAATTCTTTTGATTTTGGATAACCACGAGTCTCATATTTCTTTACGTGCTGTTGAGATGGCAAGATCCAATGGAGTAGTTATGCTTACTTTACCACCTCACACATCTCATCGATTGCAACCGCTTGATAAAACGGTGTATGGTCCTTTCAAAGCCAGTTATAACAGAGCGATGGAGAGTTGGCTACGTAGTCATGCTGGAAAAACTGTTACAATATATGATGTTCCTGGCATTGTAAAAGAGGCTCAAATGTCAGCAATGACATCGAGGAATATTCTATCTGGATTTCAAAGCACTGGTATATACCCTTCCAATCGCGATATTTTTACTGATACAGATTTTGCAGCTGCAACTTTGACGGACCGAGAAGTCGTTGATCGTGATGAACCAGGACGGTCCTCAAAATGCACGGTTCCACTGACCCCAGGCTGTAGTAATGAAAATCTTTGCACTCATAAACCGAGGGTTAATGAATCAGCATTTCAGTTACAGAAAACGGGCAACCCAGATCCCCAGATCTTGCTCATCGTACGTATCGCCAAGCGAGATTCAAAAAATCCCAAAAGCTCCACAAAGAAAGACCAAGCGCTCCCGAAAAAAGGAAAGACAAAGATTTTAACTTCCACGCCTGTATTAAAAGAGATTTCCCTAGAGAATGAAAAAAGAAAGAAAAACAAGAAATGCAGTTCGTGAAAAAAACTTTTCGCTACAAAAAATAGGAAAGTTCGCCCCCACAATACTAGCAATAGTTCAGAAAAGGAGTGTGCTGTTGTTAGATATGATGACACGACTGATGAAGATGAATTATCTGCAGAAGAAATCATGGGAGGTGATTACGTGGTTGTCAAAGTAGACGGGAGATCTAGAAATGTACATTACATCGCTCGTATAGATTTGCTAGAAGATAATGAGTATGAGGGAGTTTTTCTAAAGAAAGTTTCTAGTCGAGTTTCTGTCGAAGCAGAGCACACTGGTTTTGTATTTGTTCCAAATGAAGATGATGGGGCTTCATTCTCGCATGAGGGCATAATATGCAGACTACCTCAGCCAACAATTCCTGCAGGATCAGCTCGGAGATGTGTTCGACTTAAATTTGATTGCGATTTGAGTAAATGGAATGTAAATTAGAGGTTGTCTACCACCATCCAGCAAACCATTTCGTTAAACGAGTTATTTGTATTTTTTTATTTATTTTTGCCGCCGTTCCTGGTGAAACTTTCTCTCTCGTTCTTTTGAAACAAGTTATAAGTGATATTTGTGCCTCGTTCCATTTCATTTTTAAAGTAATTGCCTGCTTTTAAAAACTTTATGCAGAGTGTATCAACAAAACTACCACTGCGCATCAAGTATCCTTACCAGGCAGGATATTTGATACGTTTGACAAGAAAACTTTAGCGACTGTAAGCGCTAAGTTAGGAAATGACTGAGAGCCCCATTTTGTGGTCATGTGTGAGGAACCTATAAATGAATAAATAGGACAAACCAGAACGGCGATTATTCGAACGGTATTTTTTATGGATCAGTAAAACTAAATTATGTATCAACTTACCTGCCTCTCCCCTATAGTTTTCTCCAGTGTCAGTATGAGGACTTGAAGACTAAAAAACACATGCGAAGTTATCTAATATAACAAACTTTCTCGTTTGGGAAAATATAACATTAGAAATAGAAAAATTCAAATTTCTGAATGTTGTATTTTATTTTTTAAGCAAAACTATCACTGACTTTATACATATCTTCATGAAATATATGTTTACTTTTACATATGGCAATGTAGCTCAAAGCAATGCCAAATTTGAGATAATTGTTACTTATCGATCTTGATCGGTCTGTTTGTTTGTCTGTCTGTTGGACACTTTCGTGTGTTACGCGATATCTCACGAAAGCGAGGTTGAATCTGCCCCAAATGTTTCATGTGCATTCATCATATCTCGGACCAGAAGCCTATTGATTTTGGATGAATTATGTAGTATAATTAGCGAGTTATCAATTAGGTCCCCGATCGCTATCTCGTTTTTATATTGCACTTTGTCCTGTTGTTTGTTTTCTCGGAATACTCGGTAACATTGATTGACAAGCTCGTAAAATAACTCGACACTGAATGTCTTTTAAATAACTCATAAGTGTTAGATAAATCATTTAGAAAAATACCGCTTCAGCATGATCACGTATTGTCGATTATAACTTGATGATCTGTCAATCTTTTGAGTACTCGAAATTTGTCAATTAGGCAGACCGTGAATAGGCAGTTTTGTGGATAGTGGCGTATATCGGGGTGTGGCAGCCACAGCTCGTGCCATGGGCGCTCTTTGGACAAGGACACGAAAGAGGCGAAAATTTTAATTGTAAAATGTTTCAATAAAATTATTTCAACTCAAAAGTGCAAAGTGATTGCACAAAGAACAATAATGTAATAACAAGAATATCGGTCAGAGACCGAAGACTTATCGATCGAAAGTTAGGGGATCCCCAAAACAGCGCTCTTACTTCATAGTGCCACCTTGTGTCCCATCACTAATTAATTAATAACTCGCTAATAATACGACATAATCAATCAATGCCCAAAATCAATATGCTTCTGGCCCGACATGTGATGAATGCACATGCAAAATCTGGAGCAGATTCAATCTTGCTTCCGTGAGATATCGCGTGCATCTAACAGACAGACAGACAGACAAATACCTATCAACATACTTACCGATTAAAATCGATAAGTAATAATGACGGGATATAAACAAAGGATCACAAAGTGTAGCACACTGCAACATGAATAACTGAACTTAATTCTCATAACAATTATCAATTTGAGCATGAATCTGGAGCAGTTGGCGAATTTAAACAAGTGAAGAAAATGGCTAATCCGAGAAAGACATTGAAAAAGTTTCGAACATGAACGAAGAACTTGAATCCGATGTACTCGACTTCATTTTAAAACGCGGTGTTGGACATATGAACTTTGATAAAAAATACTGGATAACATATTTTTTCAAATAAAATGAGAGCAAAAATGACCAAGCTTGGTTCAAAATATTTTCAGAACAGTCCTAGACCTTTTTTTTATCTAAAAATAATCGTGTAATTAGCGGTTATTGTGGCCTGCAGGTATTCTTACATTCATAGTCGAATATGAAGATGAAAATATATTTCCCATTCTCCGGATGACTTTGCAAATTCTGCCATTCAAATTTTTTGTTGCTTGTTTATTGTCTATATAAAATGGCTTGTTACGTTATTATATTTCGTAATTAAGGAAATACAATTTAATTTGAACAGGAAAAAGAAACTATCAAAGTAGGGGCGCATTTTTTTAACTTTGCCATGAGCGTCATTTATGCCGATACGCCGCTGTTTTATGCGATTCCGTTTCATTATTCACCGATTGTCATATTTGATCATTAGTTGTCTAGGATATTTATTCGATCATCATTTTACCTTCAGTCTAAATTGAATATAAGATATCTTTGGCGTTCTCTTGCTGTATTATGGTTTATGGGCTAATGATTTGACAACACACAATATTTTGCTGTGTGGGATAAACTATGAATCGATATCGAGAATGTCTTATCACTAGCCCTGATTTATTTACCGGAATTGCCATCAGATGAAGTCATTTTCCTCAATGTAGGCTAAATCCGTTCACTTAATCATATCCTAATCCGGTACGAATAATGAATGAACCAAGAGTGCTATCTCGCTGTTAATCACGCATGTGTGGGCCCATATACAGGTGTATAAGAGGAAGCTAAAAAAAAACATTCTGGAACTTTTGTGTAAATGCAGTTCGTATATTTTAAACCTTAAAATCAGCAGGAACAATGAGATTATTTTTATTTGCGTTTATGTCTTATGGCACGTTTGCGACAGTTTTGGGATATCAGGTGTTCGTTAGGACTCTCACAGGTAAAACCATCACTTTAGAAGTGGATGGAACTGACACAATAGAATCTTTGAAACAGCAGATTTTGGAGAAAGAAGGTACTCCAGTTCACCAACAAAGATTTATATATGCGGGTAAACAGCTTGAGGATGGAAGAACATTGGACGATTATGGAATTCAAAACGGAGCAATCTTGCATTTAATCCTACGATTATCCGGAACGATACAGGTATAGCAACTAACCCCCAAATGTACCCCATTTCATGTTGAAATCATCAAAACAAAGTTAATTTTCCCCAAAATTCGAAAACTTTCGTAGCAAACAAATTACACCAGTTTAAGAAACATAACATGTTCCACCCAGTCATTATCAAATTAAAATTTTTTATTCTCAAAACCTTTGGCACTGAGTGAAATAATTATATCCAAGTTCCCATCCGTACGATGTACATAATTACCCTTATTGAGATAATAGCCAATTTGGTGTAGTTTTGTAGTTACATAAGAACTAATTGGCTACACAGGTACAGTCGGTGGGTCCTTTTTGTGACCCGTAGATCAGTGGTTCGTCATACCTGCCCTAGGCTTTGCTATTTGTGAGGCCCCTCTTCAACAATGACGACATAAAAATTGTGGCCTCATAATAGGCTTTTTTTTTTGGGGGGGGGGGGGGGGGGTTGTTATGTATATATATATATGTCGTCATAAACTAAATTTGAAATTTCGAGAAATGCGAAATTTTATGACAAGATATTACGCTAATCATCAGAGTATATTTGATACAAAGTCGAATTTAAAAACACTGAGAAAAATTAGGGCTATAAAAAAAAATATCATGTCACCAGAAAGCCAATACCCGTTTAATGATCGCGGACAGAGGGGGGCCCAATTACTGTTAAATAAAACATCAGTAATTTATAAAAATATCATTTCATTTTTTGAAATAATCGGGTAAAAATGATATCAACCTAATTACAAAATTAAGCAAATACCAGTTTTTAACGTTTCACACCGGCTTTATTCTGGAACAATCTTTTACAATTCAGAAACGACTTAAAACTGAATTAAGTTCAAAGTTGAATGTCGAGGACCCTCATGCTTCAGCCTCCCTTGCCTCCTGGTAAATACGCCTCTGCTATTCATAGAATACCCAACTTAAACCAGGGTTCAATTTCTCATATGAATATTCACTCTTGTCGAGTTCCTTTTATTCCGGAAATAATATAAAAATTTAAGCAGTGTTATATTTTCACAGATCACGGTGGACTACTTTACTAAATCGACGTTCCAACTTATTGTTACACCATCAGACACAATTGCAGAATTGAAGACTGAAATTTTGAACCAAGAAGGAATATCTACCGTGAACCACATATTAGTTTTTGATGATACCGTTTTGAATGATGCAGAGACCATAAATGATGCTGGCATCGTAAATGGTTCAGTGCTCAAGCTATTTGTGAGAGTGTTGTGCTAAAACTATTATGTATAATTGTGTCAGAAGGAATTTCACATGAATACTGTTTATCGTAAAATTTATTAAGCATGGAATATAAGCTATGGAATGAATAATTTTTCGGGTGGAACTGTAATTCTTGGCATGGAGATATATAAAGTATATATAGTTTTAAATCAACTTGCAGCGTCGCCAAGGACGTAAATCACAAAATATATTTACGTTTTCTAGAAACATCGATCAAAACATTCATTATTCAAATTAGAAATGATAATTAACCTTATGATTTCTGCAAAACAAAGAATTCTAATAAACTCCAATATTAATTTAATTCAACGGCGCTCCAGAAGTGTGTGTACCAATACGGAGGTAACTAATTTTTTTCGCCTACTTTACATCAAGTTGTGTAATGGGACCGAAACCTATGGGCAGGGGTATATTCACTTGGCTAACACAGACAGTGCCCGAACTCGTAATCGAACTAAAATAAGGAAAATCGCCTCAATACTAAACCCAGACTGTGTCGATTCCGCGTTTAAAAGGATGATGAATAGTTTATTAATTGATTTCGTCTCGCCGGAAAGATAGGTTTAATAAATTTTGAGAATGTATCTTCCAATATCATTCTTTACTACTATAACATCTTTCGCGAGACTCGGAAAACCCACACTACTGAATCGCATCGAAAACTATCAAGAACTGTAGGGATCCTGGGTAAGCTTAGATATTATTTGCAGGATTTTACTCTAAGAACCGTTTACTTCTTGGGGAGTCTGGGGGGCGTTTTCGCCCACTTCGACTTATAACTAGTGCGAGGATATCGCTCGGAGACCGAAGACTTATCGATCGAAAGTTAGGGGATCCTCCATTCATTCACTCTGACTCTATAATGACACCGCGTGTCCCATCACTAATTAATTAATACCTCGCTAATTATACGACGTAATTCATCCAAAATCAATAGGCTTCTGGTCCGAGCTATGATGAATACACAAGCAATTTGGAGCAGATTCAACCCCGCTTTCGTGAGATATCGCGTGCATCTAACAGACAGACAAACACCTATCAACATACTCACCGATCTTAAGATCGATAAGTAAAAATACCTATCAACACACTTACCTATCTTAAGATCGATAAGTAACAATTTGGACTATAATTCGGCGAGTGAAGAGGTCTAGCCTACGAATTTGGCATTAGAAGACTCCATCATAAATAGCTTGGCATATCTTCTGATAAATTTATTTCTATTTCACTACCGATTATTAGTTTACGAAACCGATCGCTTTACCAGTGAACAAGTATTGTAACGGTATGCCATTTCTTTGTCGGTGATGAGTGGTGACTAGTGAAACGGTAGTGCTGTGATTTTGTGCATGCCTTAGCTAGGACGTCTCTAAAATGTCGCGTCGCACACTTGTCCTCGCGTGTCACACAACACTTACGAGTGGAATAAACAGCACAGGGGACAAAGTGCGGGGCAAATCGCAGAAGGCAAGTGTTAAACAGTTGCGACACGACATTTTGAGACATTCATGCTTATATCTTCTTTATATTTTCTGCCTTCCGTGAGATAATGTAGATTGTGGACAATCAAAGTCTCACCTAAAGAGACCAACGGTTAAAACTTTTCACAAACAACCAGAATAAAGTTGTTCCTGTCCACTGTATAAGTGTCGAAATGAATTTGAGTGGATTCTTATGCTTTATATTAGCATACTGGCTTTACTCAAGAAAAGAAATCTCACAGTACTCATTATCAATATAAATGCTTAAGATAAAAAACACTTGTATTTGAATTCATTCATTTAATACATGATTTATAAAGAAAAAACACTAGCGCATGAATGGCTCTGATTGCAATATATAAAAATGTAAAATCGTTCATCAATATAAACATGTATATAATTTTCATAAAACTGGTAAAGATCTCAATGGATCAATCTCAATCAATGGAACGTAGAATGAATATTGCACTTTGAATTTAAGTACTAATGAAGAGATTCCAAAAGAAACATCCGCCGATTAATGTGACAGATGAGCGATCATACTTGATCATAAGTTGTTTTTAGGATCAGAACTGCTATCAACATATATACGTATATATCAAGTATCATTGTCAATAAGGGGTTTATTCTGTGAATCAACTTCATCAGAATTCTTTGGTATATTATTTTTGCTAACATTCCTTTTTCTTGGGAACTTGCACAAAAACACATCATGGATTGGATTGTTGAAATGATCAGGTAACAGCATGATGGCAAATCCAAGTAACACCAGAGAAGCAGCAAGAACACGTGTGGCATTAAACGTGACTCCTCTAACAGCAACATCTACAACTGTAAATAAAATTAAACTAGGTTGTTTGCCTGGATTAGCATGTTAAACCGCATGTATGTATTTATTATAAGCAGCTATTTATTGCAAAAAAAACGATTAAAATGAACATTGCTTTTCGTTTAACTTCGAAGTAACCCGCTTGTTTTTCATACTTTTTGGAACACCGATAATCGGACTCGGAAACTCTCATGCCACAGATTCTGAAAAGGTAGCCGCGATTACGCGTTCGTTAAAAGAGCCGGCATTTTTAACGTTCAATGACTTTTCCGCCGCGTAAAATATCCATCCTGCATGATTTTAAAATGTCTTTTTATATAAATTTAATTGATTTTAACATAACTCGTGGTTGCGCCGACTTACGACAAAACATAAACATCACTAAGATATTACGCCAATCTGTGAAAATAATAATGTGCTTTGAATTGCCCGAATATAGTTAATTTAGATAGGTATTTTTGCGTCCCAGTGAATTCGTTATGGCCGTTAAAAAAACATCTGCAATATAAAGTACATTTGTATATCGAAAATACATCTTCATCGTCCCGAAATTTTCGCGGAACGGCTTTTGAAACAGTCCTAGCAAAAGTCAGTCCATGACCGATACGGGCATATTCAAACCGTCTAGGTTTATTAATTTAATTGTGCTTAATTTAACATGCGGTAGCGTCGTCAAAATGAAAGCATTACTACACAAATTACCACGTCAATCCGCGAACATAAAAATGTGTGCCAAAGTGCTCGATTATATCTTGATTTGATTCGAATTTGACAAATCTGCGCCAATGGTTATTTTTAAGATATCACCGTTAGAAAAATTCCTTAAGTCTGCGATAAAATTTCAGGAAGTATATTCCTAGCCTAAGTAGTTACAAATATTTATGTGGCCGAGGGGTACTGGAATACTTACATTTCACCTCACCGCTGATCAGTAACTGCTCGGCGGCTGCAAGTTGGCACATCGTGCAAAGCGTTAGGAATATTCTTGGCACCGCAACTCTGCTTAGCCTGCAGGTTTGAAGCTCATGGGGGATAATCATGTTCAGGAGGATTGCTGGACTACTCGCTGCTGTCGGGTGGTAAACATAACCGCTGGTCGTTTACCGCTTCCTCCACCATCAAGTCCATGCATTAAAAAATAACTAATCTCATACCTGACATAGACTGATAACCAGACGGGAGAGGCTGTGACTGGTAAGTCATCTTAACCCCTTTTTCTCTCCTTCGGAAAATCCTATACTAACTTTACCTGCATTTAGCGGAACTCCAAGCATCAAAGCAATTGATATGAAGAGAGGATAAGTATAGGCAACTCCAAAACTTAAAACATAGTTGAAAACTGAATGAAGAGCAAAACATTATGTTAAATTAATTAATTAGTGAATAAAGAACATAAATTTATATTTTATGCTAAAATTCACACTTGAAGCTGTTATCACATTGCATTAAAGTATTGTAACTTAAGATAATATATCTTTTAAAAATTTACTAACCTAATCCTAAAAACGAAGATGCGATCAAAGGATTCCAAGGAATGTTATCTCCCGTGAAATGTTCAACATTGGTGAAATATAAAGTGATAAATATTGTCCACATAAGAAAAATATTACTGATTCCGAGATATGTGAGAAAAAGTGAGACTTGTCCCAGAGTTGCAGCACCAACCCAAACTTTGAAAATGACCTAAAAATACATGTTATCAATATTATTTTTTCAGTCACTACCAGTTTCAACCAAAGAAAAAGCACCATATTGGTCTATAACAGGGGTCGGCAAACTTTTGTCGTTCGCGGGCCAAAATTAAAGGTTGTAAGTCATTGGCGGGCCACACATATTTTTAGAAAGTTAAAAACCGAAGGAATGGCCAATGAATCACATTTTTTCACACAGATTTCAGTTAAATTTCAAGCAGCGTGCAAAGACTGATCATTTGAATATTTTTTGCGCCATTAAAGCATTTGCACTCAGCATCAACTTTTTTACATACTGTTGCCATTTGTCTGATTATAATCAATTTATAGGCTCATTAAACGAGTGATTGTGAATTATATAATTGTCAGGTTATAATATAATTTACTGTCTCTAAACAAATTCTGTTACCTAAAGAATATAATCATCAATACAGTTGTTTTGTTAATATAATTCAGTGAAGCGTCGCGGGCCGGATTATATTGTTTCGCGGGCGGCATTTCATGGGCCGGATTATATTGTTTCGCGGGCGGCATCTGGCCCACGGGCCATAGTCTGCCGACCCCTGGTCTACAAGCTATAGCGTTCAAGCAGCAACGTAACAACAAAAAAATAAAAACAAAAAATTCTACAATATAAAAAATCCATACAAAGACACAGAAATGATTGGGCAATAATGACTGGAACTGTACATTATTGAACATGTTGGGAAAAATTTCTCTCAATTGAAAAATCTGTGTGAAGATAATTGGCACATTGTACTAAATTGTTATCTCAAAAGTTTTCTACCTTATAAAGAGCTGCTCCGAGAGCTGTTGCAATGGCCATCAAGGCACCAATTAATAAATTTGAACCTCCAGCAAATCCTGCTGCATATCCGAACAGCACAACACCAGAAATACAGAAAATGCACGCCAAAATCTGCAGAAAAGATAGTACCGTAGTTATCTTAACTATAGTTCATATCTCAATTCTCTAATGAGAAAGTGGAAATAAATATTGTGTGGGTGGACAACATCAAAATTCCAACTACCAAGATAGTAAAAATAAAAGAAAGCTAGTAAAAATCATACAGTTTTTGAAGAAAAATATTATCTCATCTCATCTACTGTATATCTGCGCATTTAATATATGCGAATATTTACGAATGCATCGTTTTTAAGGGGTCGGCTTATATGCAAGATTACTTTAAAGTAGCGGCACATGCGGGTTCAGAATTACAAAAGAATATACCTACCCTGATCACATACAATTTCTCTTTGAGTATGCACAGGGACAACATATAAACAAAAGCAACATTTGAAGCAAAAATAGCAGAAGCATCAGTTGCTGCAATGAACTTTAAAGCAATCATGTATAAATAATTTGTTGCAACCCATAATATATTCATTGGAACAATTCTTAGAAAAAATTGTTTAGTTGTGATTTTGGATGTTTCGAATACTTTTTCTGATTCTCTGAAAAAGAAATTATAGATGTTGTAGAGGCAATTACAAATGTTTGATTTAAAAATTTCTTGATTTTAGACACAATTTTCATTCTCAGGCTGCACAAATATTGAAGTGATTAATAAGCATATTTTAATTTAACAAGAAGCTACAAAATAGCATGAGGAAATCCTGTTTAACAAATTTTTATTGGTTTTGCAAGTTGATTTCCTATTAGCTATCTACATACTCACAATAAATAAGCATAATAAGTTTTTGAAATCGTTATTAAAAACAAGGCAACTTCATTCAAATACTGGTATTTGAAAGCATAATGTTAGTGTTTAATTCCATGTTTGCTCATAACTTCATCAAAACAAAATTTAAATATGTCAGGCTGAATAAAATTTATAATGAACTTATAACCTGAAAATCTTACTTTATTACTTCAATTATCTTTTGACGATTTCTGTATTTCAGTGCAATACATATACAATAAATTGGAAAGCATAAAGTCATCCATGAAGTTCCAAACCACGTCATAAAATATGGTGCATCGAAACTTGCAAGTTGAATGGCATTCTGAGCAAATTGCTGAGCACCGACCCAGGATATCGCCAATAATATTACGATTATACAACCTGTAAAACACATAATACACTTGAACTTCATGAAAATTACCGGTAAATAAACACTATATAAGCCGAATTGTGTATCATCTTTCAAAACAATCTACATTGGTTATTAAGATAGAAATAAACTTATACTAGATTTCAATTTCATCCTAAGAAAAGGGAACGCTAACAAAATAGAGCATGGTGAAAAACAGCCTCTTGTAGATTACGAGATCAACATAGATATGTTAAATGAATTGTATTTCACTATCAAGCATTAGATAGATATACGCGTTGCATGTCACACATTACTTATGTCGTTTTTATAGTAAACCAATAAGGACCTGGAAGGCTACCGAAAATGTCATAGGGCTGTTGATGAAGGTGCCCAGCCCACTGGCGACTCGGGCATATGGATTGCCAAAGCTTTTACCATAGAATGCTAACACTTGACATTCTATGAACTTCATTCTATTCATGTTTACACATAAATGAAATTGTCATCTATTACCTACTAATATCTTCTTTCTCTTTTCTCTGCAATTTTGGTTATCAAATGGTTCTTCCATGAGTGATTCATTCACAATAGGAGAATAATTCTCTGGTTGAACTTGAATAGCGTCATTTAAATTTTGCTGGACCACATCTAAGTTATTTAATATAATGAAGTTTAATTTTTTACATTTGAAAATAATAACAAATTTGATGTAATTTTTATGCTTCTCTCTATGACTTCATAGCAAAGCAATAAGTGTTCGACGTATTCATTTTGACGAAGACTTTAGATAAGAATGCACTAAAAAAATTTAATTCGGTAACATTGACCAAAACGACGATTGTTTTACATTTTGAAAGATAGTATCATGGAACATGTCAATAATAAAATATTATCCATAATTAAATAAAATGTCCTTACATCTACTTTCTCCATTCTTTTTCATAATATGTATTGTATATTACACTTTATACGAGTTGATTGGTCAAATTGCATATTTCACTAGAACTACATAAACTGTGTGTTAAGATAAGTGGTTAGTTTAGAAAGGCAGTACTTGTATGATTGTATATATAAAATAAAATTTGTTTAGGATATAACAATATTTGTTCCTTCTGTTAGCATAAATGAAGACAGAATGTTCCTGGAATAACACAATTGTTGATGGCCACTATAAGAACATAATGTCATGTTGTTATTTTTTAACAATAGCAAAGTGTAATCATTAGTGTTTGAAATACCACATTATAAAAGCACATGTAATAATTTTTGAATCTTGTTAGAAATAGCATGAACATTAGTGTCATTATTATTGTCATCATTATGTACTACAAAATCCCATTCTATTCCATTATCAAGTGCACATTCAGATGGTGCATCATCAATACCACTCACAAATTTCCAACCTCGATTTATACGAGTTGTATCAGAGCATGAAATTCTTAATAAAATAGTTTTTTCTCTGTAATATTTTTGGAAATATTCAATATCTGATGGTCTTCTAGCATCAGTCACAATCCAGATTGGTTTAGAAGCAATTTGTGTTGCGAGCCTGCAAAATACTTCAGAATCTTTGTTTCTTTCACTTTCGCCCCATTTGATCATGTCATCTCGATATTTTTCTTTATATGATGATGAATCCAATAGTCTTGTAAAATCAAGATTATGAATTTTTGCATATTGTTCTTTCAATGGAGATGACAGTCTGATAATATCACAATGTTCAAAACCAATTTTTGAAGAGAGCAAGTCACTGAAACAATCTTTCCCACTTTTTCGTTTTCCACTTACAATTATAATTTTCTTTGGTTCAATCATCCGGAATGTGATTTTATTTGAATGTTTACTGGTATTAAAATACTCAAGCGCACAGCTGTTTAAATGCTAAAAGTACCCATGAATACAGTACGGTAGTTTTCTGAAATGCAGAAATGGTAATAATGGACTACTGCTGTACGGTACGGGTACCGGTATGGTAGGTACTGTAATACAGTAATATAAAACTAGGGTTGCCAACTATGGAAAGTTTCAATAAAGGACATAGATTACCGTCATCATTTATTTTGTAACTTGCAGGAAAGAACAATATAAAACAATGAAATAAAAATTATATACATGCTAAAAAGATATAATAAAGCAATCTTCACATGTTTTTCATTTATTTAACATTGACCAAAACAATGTTAATAAAATTGTTATTTCTTTGGCTATTTGAGCCGAACCGAAGCGAAATTAAAAAGTATAATTAAAGCTTGCAAATACATAAATGAAGGCAATTTTTTAAGAACGGAACAATATCAAACACAGTACTATAACTGTCGGGCCAAACGACGTAGGAAAGAATAAAGGACAATTAGCATCTTTTCTAAATGCTAAAAAGGACAAGGACCGAAAAGCTTAATTAAACGATTGTCCTTTGAAATAAAGGACGGTTGGCAACCCTATATAAAGCAAACAATATATTTTTGCATTTCGAAAACAAACCTATCACAGTAACTAACAAATAAATCATACTGCCCAATAGTCAAAAACAAATCGGTGATGTCCTTATCACTTCAGCAACAGATCCACAACACTCAGACACTCGCATTTGTAATCTTGAACGTGGTAGCTAGGTACGGTACCGGTACCGTACGGCTGTACCGGAAACGATCACCGCACAATCACATCATCCAATACAGCAATAGCCAACCAGATAAGATCTATGATAGATCAGTAGAATATTCCAGCATGATATCTGGTGGCGCGTCTGATTCCACGGCCGTCCATTCTATGACGTTCCTATAATTCAAAGGAATCCGCACGCCGAGCACGTGCTCTCAAGAAGGGAAATCCCCGGTTATATTATTGTTATTGTCCGTCCAGTCTCGTCGTGGTGTCGAGAATGGAAAAGTAGGTATTGGCTAGTTTAGGGTTTATTTTGAAAACTTTTCAACATACTCCATATATTCTCAATTTATATTATACTAGGCTTTTATTTGTACACCTGCAATTAATTGTACATAATACTGAAAGTTTCATTTTTCAAGCAAGGAAAAGCAGCGACCCGCATTGATCCAATTGATTTTGACTACTGGTACCGGTACGCGGTACCTATCTTGCCTCTTGAGTTCCTAACGAAAATTTTCACTATGTGGTACAATAGACGACGGTACCGGTATTTCTTCAGGCCTACTCTCATTTGTTTTCGCCCGTTCACTTGCAGACTTGATCAAATGGCTTGCAAGCTACAAAACAAAGGAGCTACCGTAACTGAGGCAAATTTTCACCAAATTCCTCACACCCTACAATCCTGAAGATCATTGGTGTTTCTGGCAATGCATTAGTCTTTCTCTATATAGATGTTGCAAATTTCAATCATTAATATCTCCTTTAACAAAATTGGACAATAAAATGCACGATTTGTTCATCAAATTCTAATTTGTAAATAATGCTGTCCTGTTTGCATTTTGTTAATTGTTTTTTTATGGTCGTGCACTTACTATACTATAAGTTTTCAGCTTTATACCAAATTCTGAAGTTATTCTCGGTTTATTACTGCATTTGATAAGTGATTCTACTAATCCTATAGATCAGGGGCGGGCAACCCCTGGCATGCGAGCGAGGCCTCAGAAACGAGATCATTCTACTTCAGATAAAAAGTTTCGAGGCTCTGATTTAACTGACGAAGCTCGGTGTTTGTTTATTCATTATCGTTTGTTAACAATCTGTTATTCATTTAAAATTTTAAACTATTTTTGTCTTTTCATGACATATGGCTACAAAGAAATATATTATGACATAACAACTGAGTTAGCACTTGATGAATTGTGACGAGACACAGCATTCATTGTGGGGCGGGGTTCATCGTTAAGTAATATATAGTTCGTCTGTGCCACCATTTTCTTCATTACTGATTGATTTATGAAGTTGTACAGCTCATGTTGGTTAGAGTTACTTGCTAACTTACTGAAATAAATTGTAATTTCCCGAATACTGGAATAGTGAATCTGTCTATAGCTTACATGTTTAAAAGGTTTATTATTGTGTATTTTTGTTTTAAAAGTAACAAAGCATTGTTTTTAATTTTGGTCGGCACGCGGAAGAATTTTGTCGTTAAATTTAGCCGATTTGGGCACGCGAGCAAAAAATGGTTGCCCACCCCCGCTATAGATTATAAAAATATGTCTATTTATGATTATGATTTTGGTAACATCAGACAACTATTTTGCACCGGTTTATCTCTTGTATCTATGATCAGTATACATGTTATATTAATACAGTTGTCTTCCTAGCTAACATTATTATGAGTGGTACAAGAAGCCCGTACTTCACTCGGTTTCGAGTATTGACTGTACCTGCAAATTCTGCCACTGCAAATGTAACTCCAAAAAGCAATGGAATTTCTCAAGCCAAGAAAATGAAAAAAGACAGTTGTTCTGATACTGACCAAGTTCAAACTAAACGAAAAATAAAAAAAGAAACAAAAATCGAGATCAAACAAGAAGTTATCGATTCCTTTAATGACGAATTTCCTAAACCTGTAATCAAATGGGAACCAAATAATTGGATGTTGTTATTGAACAATATTAGAAAAATGAGAGAAGATAAAAACGCACCTATCGACACAATGGGATGTGAAAAATGCAAAGGAGAGAACTATTCAGAAAAGGTCTGATACATAGCTAAATAAGTGATCGTACCAAGTGTGGTAACTTCCATTGCATATTTTGTGTAATTATACTCCATATTTTGGTATTCCCAACTTTGTTGTATCTGATTACTGGCAACAGTAATGTATCTGCTGAGTCGTGTTTTATTGGTGCTTTATTGTTTATGTACTGGTTTAAAGCCTAGTATCTGTAAAAGTCGTGTAGTTGTTGGAGGAGATAACGAACAAACCCTAGGATCCAACACAGAGTGTTCCTAATCCGGGATTGACCAATGCTATGAAATTGGAAAAATATTGGGGATGTTACCCTTACTTTCCTACCAACCATAAATTGGTCTTGTTCGGTCTACTTCTCATGTTGGTGTGAACGTATCTAATAAAATGCTTTGAATTCAGTAACAAATTATTTTTGCAAAAATATGTGAAAACTGATCTGTACTTATCGGCTTCACTCAAATACTATACTCCATTCATCAATTAATTTGTACGAAACTCCATTTCAGGATAAAAGGTTTCATCTTCTCGTATCATTGATGTTGTCAAGCCAAACTAAAGATCATGTGACGCATGCTGCAATGCTGAGATTAATAGATCATGGTTTATCTGTTGAATCTGTTTTAAAAATGCAAGATTCTAAACTTGGTGATCTTATATATCCAGTAGGATTCTGGAAGGTGATAAATGTTTTTTTGTGTTAGATTTTCTAAATGATATAGCCAAGTGTCTAAATGATGTTGGACACCTGCATAGTCATGCTCGTTTATCTGATGATGCAACAGGATAGTCATATTTGTAAACAAATCTTTATATCAAAGTTTGTAGCTAACATTATGACCACAAGTGAATAAGATAACCTTCATTAAGATTTCCTTTCACATGTTTCTCAAACCTTCCTTATTCCTTAGCTATAGTTCCAATCGAAATTGAATTGATTCATTCACACAACACTTGAAGCATTTAGCAAACTTTATCTATATGCAGGCAATGCAGCCCATATTTAATAGCAAATAAGAAGTTGTTCATCAAAGTTAAAAATTGTCTTTGCAGAAGAAAATATCTTACCTGAAAAGAACTGCAGAAGTATTGAAAAAAGAATATGATTGTGACATTCCCAACTCAGTAGAAGACTTAGTTAAATTGCCAGGAGTTGGACCGAAGATGGCTTATCTTACAATGACGTGTGCATGGAATAAAGTGGTTGGGATAGGTATGTGTTATTATCCGCGTTGGCATAGCATCATGAATACGCTTGTCTTTGATTTCTTTTCATGTGATCACAGGTTAGAATCCTGTGTAGGCTATTTATGTGTGAGAGGATTGCTGGGCGGGTCGGCCCCAGCGTTCTCTACATTCAAGTTCATGCATTTGAAACAAATAACTGGTTAACTAATTCTATACCGGACTGGAAAACGGACGAGATTCCCCAGGATAAATATGAAATCCTATTTCTTTATGTGTCTGATTAATGAAGTAATGGAGCATCTAATTGCAAAATAAGAATCTGATCTGCTTGCACGAGTCACCAAGATAATAATAGAATAAAGTGAGCCATCATATTTAAACTTGGCAGCCAATTCAATTTATTTCCTTATAGACTTCAGAAGTTAGAAATATCTGTTTATAATCATATTATTCTGGTGGCCTAATATATAGAACAGATGAATCGTTTTGCCAGCAAATACTATCTGATATAAATTTTGCTGCTCATTTTTTAGGTGTTGATGTTCATGTTCATCGTATTGCTAACAGACTCAAGTGGGTTCGTAAACAAACTTCAGAACCAGAAAAAACTAGAAAAGAATTGGAGGATTGGCTTCCACAGTAAGTTGATTTTCCAATGATATTGTGAAGTATGGCAATGCCTGTAATACATTCTGTTCGAAACCCAAGTTATTGTATTTCTGGGGGTCATACTACACTAATTTGTGGTTTCATTTCGTTGAAAAACATTAGGATGGTTCACATAGCTTCTGGTCGGTTACGGCTTCCTCCGCCACCATTCAGTCAATGCATATGAAACAAATAACTGGCTAACTAATCCCATACCCGACACTTACTGGTAACCAAACAAGAGTCTGTGGTTTGCCATATAATTGAGCCCTTATTATTGTCTTTCCTCTACCTCAGGATAATTAAGTGAATTCTATCCTAGTTGACTACATGACTTGAACATGCAGTAGTCATGACTGTGATTAGTCATCAAATCGAGTGAATTCTATATATTTATTGGGGCTAATGCTGAATTTAGTCTATCCCACTGCTTTTTATTATGCTGTGAATTTATAATTTGGTTTCTCAGGTCATACTGGAGAGAAGTGAATTGGTTACTTGTTGGTTTTGGTCAACAAATTTGTCTTCCAATCAACCCTAGATGTTCAGATTGTCTCAACAAAGATATTTGTCCATCTTCTTCTGCAAAGTCGAGAAAGTTAAAAAGAGAGCATTTATGAACTATAAATAAATGCGTATATCTTCGCCTTTTCCTTTTTATCTGTCATATTTCACATTATTGTTTCTTTTTTGCCAAATTTTCAATTTTCTCACACAACATTTCCACTGACCTAACAGGCCATATTTGAACTTTGCACTGTTTTCTTTGTTTCTGAAAATTATCTGTTGCTGATATACTACCGTAAGTGCAAAGCAAATGAGGTTTATTGAAAAGATCAACGGCTCTTGAATGCGAACGATTCACGTCGATTATTCTATCAAGTGGGTGAAAAGGCTTCATATCAGACCAAAAATCAAGGATCACTTTGTTTGCGTTGAAACTTCCAAGTTCGCCTCCGCCTGTATTAATTGTATAACGAAATACCCTTCATCGATATAGTATTCAATCACAGCGATCAAGCCTAGTCTTCTATCACATCGTTGATAAGCGTGTCCCCGCAATCTAGCCGGAGAATGTCTGTCCATCGTGATGTGATTGTGGGAATTTTCACAGGCTGAATCTTTGTAAAATTCAAGAAATAGCATGTGTTTTAACAGCATGTGATTCATGCGGCCGTTATCTTATAAACTGTCCAGTGTGCGCCCCGTGTCGAGACTCGCCATTTCGTCTATTAGCGAAAAAGTGAGATATTCTTCGATCGCACTTCAAGCGTTTTGCTAATAAGTGCTTGCATCATTCACATGTCAGTGAAAATACACAGAATAAAGTGGTAAAAATCACAGACAGTGCTCATAAAATGAACAGAAACCACACACGTGGTGTATACATTCGTGGAGTCTATAAATCATTGAAACTGAAATGCATAATATACCGAAAGTAATAGCACACTTGAATATTAGGTCTATCCAAAAAAATATAGATGAGTTGTATTCCCTTGTATCTGACTTAAAATCTGCCCCCTCTTTTATAGGTATTTCAGAAACAAAATTAAAAACTGACCCAGTATCAAATATTAGTATAGATGGGTATGATTTTTATCACACACCAACGAACACCAATGCTGGTGGTGTGGGACTATATGTGAAATCGTACTTCTGTCCAAAATTTATTAATGATTATGAGCTGAAGCTTGATGGATGCGAGGAGCTGTGGGTTGAGATTCCCATCAATTCTGCCAAACGTAATTATTGGTATTCTCTACCGCCATCCGAATACAAATTTCCATGAATTTTCTAGCAAGCTGCAAAACAGTTTGAATAACTTAACTAACAGCAAAAAAAAGTTTTTAATTGTAGGAGATGTAAATATTAATTTATTTGCAAATAATAATTTTACAAAACAATACTTAGATATGCTACGGTCCCATGCCACAATTCCATTGATCACACGCGCTACAAGAGTCACCAGCAACTCTGCGAATTTGCTTGACCACATGTACACCAATATTATTGATAAAAACATAAATTCTATAGTATTACATGATAGTCTGTCTGATCACTATCCTATTTTTTGTCAAGTTGAGTATGAAAATTCACCCCCTAATCATGCTGGAGAACTAAAACGTGATATGAAGCACTTCAATCTTGACCGCTTTTTGAACGAGGCTCATATTGTATTTTCTAATGAACTTTTTCACCAGGAAATTGGAGCCGATAACTTGAACACGATTTTTGATGAATTTGTGACTAAACTTAAGAACCTGATTGACAAACATGCCCCTCTGAAAAAAATAAGCAGAAGAGAAATTCGGCTTAAAAGAAAACCCTGGATTACTCCTGGTATTTTACGTTCTGTAAAAATTAGGAATAAAATGCATAAATCTTTTTATTTGAATGGCACCGATGCTGAAAAGCGTCAATATAAAAAATATTCTAATGCCCTCACTCGTATTAAAAACAATGCGAAAGAAGATTACTATGCGAAACGTTTTGATAAACATAAAAATGACTTGGAGAACCATTAACTCCATTATTAATCAAGGATGTAAGAAATTTACCCCTAACTCCCTTATTGACAGTGCCAAAAACAATTCGACTCAAAGCCAAACTGATATTTGTAACTTGTTCAATAGCTATTTTTCTCAAATTGGGCCCTCACTTGCTTCATCTTTTATCAATAGTAATAGTCACGACTTTCTCAATTATTTAAAACGGCCAAATAAGTCATCTATGTATCTGGAGGACACCCTTCCTTCTGAGATTGAAACGCATATAAATTCTCTTACTAATGGTAAGGCAGAAGGTCATGATCGTATACCAATCAACCTTTTGAAAGTTCTAAAAAATATCATTAGCCCTGTTTTATGTAGACTTTTTAATGCTTCAATGTCTCTAGGAATTTTTCCCTGCCATTTGAAAGTAGCCAGAGTTGTGCCCGTATTTAAATCTGGAAATAAGTGTGAAGTATCAAATTATCGCCCTATTTCAATATTATCATGTCTTGCTATTCTTTTTGAAAAATTATTACTAGTTAGATTAAAATCCTTCTTAGATAAACATTCAGTACTAAATAATGACCAGTTTGGTTTTCGTAATGAACATAGCACTTCCCATGCAATAATAGACATTGTCAGTCAGTACTATAACATTATAGATGAAGGCTCAGTAGGTTGTAGCGTATTTCTGGACCTTAAAAAAGCGTTTGATACTGTCGATCACAGCATTTTGATTACCAAATTAAGTCACTATGGTATTCGCGGAGTTGTGAATAAATTGTTTGCGAGTTATTTGCATGACAGAAATCAATATGTGTCATTAGGTGGTTCTGCCTCACTGAGTGGAAAAGTCTCAGTTGGAGTTCCGCAAGGGTCGGTTCTTGGACCAACTTTATTTTTAATACATATTAACGATATCGTAAACGCTACCAATGCCTCAATAAAACTTTTCGCTGATGACACAAGTTCTACGTCTGCAGCAAAAAATCTGCCTGACTTGGAAAATAAAGTCAATGCAAACTTGCTGAATATTTCTAACTGGCTCACTCTAAACAAACTTACTGTGAATCCTGCTAAGACACAAGTCTTGTTAATTAATTGTGCCAAAAGTCTTGAATCCTCTAACATAACTCCAAAATTTACCCTAAATAATTCGATATTGACTACATATGATTCTGTGAAGTACCTAGGAGTCAACCTAGATCACAAACTAAATTGGCAAATTCACATTGATCAGCTCGCTCGTAAGCTGTCAAGAGCCCTTGGTGCTATGACCAAATTGAAACATCTTGTACCTAAAAGAGTTTTAAGAACTGTTTATTTTTCGCTTTTCTACACTCATCTTCAATATGGAATTGTGGCATGGGGCTCTGCTTCTAAGACTTATCTGAATCGAATCAGTGTTTTACAAAATCGTGCGTTGAGAATATTGACTAGTACACGTTTGCGACAAAATTTAAGTCCGATCTACAAACATATGAACATCCTCAAACTTATGGATGTATACAATTTGGAAGTGGCCAAAATCATGTTTTGTTTTAAAAATGGTATGCTGCCTGATGCGTTTGAAAACTACTTTACAAATTGTAGCGATGTTCATGGATATAATACTCGGTTGGCTGGTAGAGGAGCATTTTTTGTCAAAAGGACAAATTCAAGCTCGGCTCGGAGTTCTATAAAAATAACAGGTCCTTGTCTTTGGAACAATATTCCTGATGACATCAGGGAATCATCCTACAACAGTTTTAAGTCTAAATATATGAAGCATCTCATTGACAAATACTAATATAGAAATCTGTTACTAACAGCTTCATAATAATCCCTCCTAAACCTTTGGTAAATCTTGATCTCTCATTGGGAAAGCATATTAGGCATTTTTGCAATTCATGCCACCACAAAACTGTTTTGTCTAATACTCTATCTTATTTTTATATTCTCGTCAAATTTATGCGTGTTTTACCTATATCCTCAAACCCACTGTATAAGTAGTAACGAAATCCCCTCTAATATCCTTGTGTGAATGAAACCATATACTTCAAGCGATACCGTAAATTGTTGATAAATTGAGTTTTTTTTTTTTTTTTTTCCTCAATATACTTCAAGCTATACATGCTTTTGATCTGCATAGATATTCTTATGTAAAATATATGTTTTATTACTGTTGTATAACTCCCTTATTAAATATTGCAATTATATAAATTAGTTCCATTGGAAGCCTCCAATGAGTTTTATTCTTTGCAAATTATCCTCCCACATTTATTCTGTGTCATGCATTATTGTCACCACAAATCTATTTTAATAACTACCCTTTCATTGTTGTTATTAATTACATTATTTTTACTTGTGTTGTATAAATATTGTTACTTTGCTCTCTATATAACTGCCAAATAAAAAAAATAGTCTGTATTTGGTATTACGGCCAATAAGACCTAACCTTCATTTTTGTGTTATGGATCAATGCTGTATGTCTGTTTTAATGTACAGCCCTAGAAATCTTGCCTGAACTGTTCTATTATAGTGTGCAAATTTGTTTTGCTGTTTTATCAACTGTCAACTTATCTGATTATTTGTGTCTGCATATATATGCTGTTTTTTGTGTACATGGCATATTCTTTAACTATATCTTTAAATCTAACAAATACACCCCTGATATCTTTGTCTGAAAGCATATTTTTCAAGGGATACCCTAAATTGTTTATGAATCCAGTTTTTGACAACCCATCACCATTTATCCCTTAGGTCAATTTATTACCCACTATGCCATTATTTGGAAACCATTATAGCTCATACTATACGTGCTTTTCATTTGCATAGTTATTATTATGTGGAATAATCATTTATAAATGTTCTGTTACTGTTGTATTATTTCCCCTAAACACTACATTTACTTAATTGAGTTCCATCAAGAGCCTCCTTTGAGCCTTTCTCTTTGCAATTTTTGTTTCATACTTGTTCTGTATTTGTACATTATTGTCACCATAATTCCATTTTCAATAACAACCCCCATCATTTGAGTATTCTTACTTATGCTGTATAAATATATATATATATATCTTTACTGTACTCTATATACTATTGTTAACATATGTGTACCCTTTCTTGCAACATAAGGGTCTGGAAATAAACACTCTGTGCATTATTACCAACAGTCCGCATTTGGTTTTATGGCCAATTAGACCTAACCCTCAACTATTTTATGAATCAATTGCTGTTTGTTTGTCATAGTGTGTAGCCCTAAATAACACAATTTGCCTGAACTGTTCTATTATAGTGTGCATTTTTGCTTTGCTGTTTCATCAACTGTTATTAACCTATTTAATCATAATATGTTCCTGTGGATACCATAAATTGATGCTGTCCTTGATTTTTAGAGGGTCAGAACTCATATGTTGTCTAGCACCAAGATAAATTTATTACCCTCTATGTCAATATTTGGAAACAAATATAACTCATACTGTACTAGGGGATTTATCATATATGTTCTATATTTCTGTGGATACCATAAATTGTGGATGCCCTTAATTTTTTGTGGGTCATAAGTTGTATAGCACCATGGTTAATTTATTACCCTCTATGCCAATATTTGGAAACAAATACAACTCATACTGTACTAGGAAATTTCTGATATATGTTTTGTTATTTACATTGATGAGTTCCATTGAATGCATTCTTTTTGTTACAATCTTTGCAAATTTTCCTCCCATACTCATTCTGTATTGTACATCATGACACCACTAATCTGTTTTTATTGATTATCTCATTTTTTGTGATTTATTCATGTTGTACCAATTTATATTTATATTTACTGTGCTCTCTATACTACTGCTAAAATATTATGCACACTTCCTTCGTCACATGGGTACTGAAATTATACAGTGACAATTCCTTGTTACTTATAGTATGCATGGGTTAATATGGCCTATAAGAAGACCCCACCTTAAAAATTTAATGAACTCATGCAACCTGTTTATGCAATATTTAAAATATAATTAAACTTGCAGTGTGCAATCTTAAATGACATGTTTTTCCTAACCTGATATTTCTTTATAGCGTGCAATGTTGTTCCATTCAACCATCAACTATTTATTAACCCGTTTAATTCGTTAATCATACTGTACTTGTCTTAGTTGTCCATCACTTTCATAATTATCCAAATGATATAAGAATTATCCTATATGTTTGATTACTGTTATATTATTTCTTTTGAATATTGTATTTATATAAATGAGATCTTTTGAGTGCCTTTATTGAGCTTTAATATTTACAAATTTTCCTCCTATACTTCATTGTGATTAGGTCAGTTTGATCACCGCATTGGTACATTTACATTGATAATGACCATGCTGAAAACCTCTTGAACACCCCAACTATACTAGATCCAGGATGGAGTGTAATTATTTTTATTCCCAGTACTCCTCTCAAATCTATTTTTATCAATGCGGACCCTACGACCAGTAATTCGACTGACTTGTATACATCACCCAAAGGCTCAAGTTTTTATTAGCAAAAAATATTTCTCATAGCATTAAGTCAGCAAACATAGATATAGTTCGAGTTATGACATTCCCTATAAATATATGTCCTATGAATATATAATAGGGGGCACTCAGTCTTCCGCATTATCAAGTCCAACATTCCTCAGATGTGTATAAATTTTCTTCTTGCCAACACATGCCTTTCAATGAAAGCTTTTCTCACAATTGTCATCATAAAAGTTCATCATTAGGTTTTTGAATGTACTTGACGTTGACAATGTGAAAGTTTTATTTATTTTTTGCATAAGTTGCTAAGTGAAATTTTCCCAGACGTGACCAATTTTCGTGATCATGATTTTCAGAAGTGGTTCTCAATCTTCTCCAAATCTTTTCTGTAACTGTTTTCCACACCGCTGCTCCTTCCAAGCTCCAATGCACATATCCCATGATTTGTTATCAGCTGGCATGTTGAACAAAAATTCCACCTAACTCAATATTAGATATCTATTTAGGATGTCATTATTTTCTGTATTATTTCTGTATTTCTTCTGTAATAGAAAATTTTTTTTTTTTTTTTTCAATTTTCAAGAATTCTCATATGCATAATTAAAACAGTGAATATGGGGGGAGCTGACTCTGATGACCGTATGGTCGTATCGCTCCCCCCAGTCTATACCGAAAAACTATACATTTTTATTGTTGCTATTGTCTCAGTGTTTTTTTTTTTTTTTCTGGTTGACGAAAATAAATCTCTCTCTCTCTCTTGTATGACCAGCTATCGACATGTTTCGCTTACACCCCACTCGTTTTATATTTTCAATCGATGAAGAAAATCCAACGTATAGAAAATATACGTATTATATATATAAAAAATTTATGAGAGCAGAAAACTCTTGTTCAGGAAGGGAATCTGACGAGTATAGAAACAGCTTTTTTCATTTACTCCTGCCGGAACCATTCTTCGCCTCTATCAATACCTCTACATTGTTCAATCAATCATTTTTATTTGGCCACTCTGATCGAAACAAAACAACAACAAACGGACAAACAAAATACAGAGGACCTGGAGGACGGGCATAACTTAATAAAAAAGTTAAAAACGTACAAGTACGTGCCCGTCCACCAAAACAGTCAAAACACAATGATTAAAAACACGATTTAAAATCGGGCAATACTTTTAAATTAAATTTAAAATGTGAGACGTGTATGTATACCATAACAGTGGAATAAAAAACACTCGCTGACGTAAAATGGTGATGCTGTAGGCCTAGTATCTAGTTCAATTCCATTGCAAAAATAACACAGTGACAAAAAATTGTTTCTAAAAAAACAAGCTCGGTAAATAGATTGAATGTCCCATAGCAGTCTATGCACAAATCATGGGTTGGGGATCGGGTTCTTTTGTCGTTTTCGATTAGTTCAATTTAAAATCATTGTATCCGTTCCAATGCCTTCAACGTCAATATCGAATTTCCACAAACAATCACCATTCCAACAGGTGCAGTGGTCCCATCTTTTCTGCGTTCTGTTCCATTATCCACAACTAGATTCATAAAAGGATCGAAACCTCGCAATATATCCGTAACAGATTGTCCACCATTTAACTTTAAATCCAATCTTTTATTCATAAACTTCTTTAATTCCGGTGGACTTGCTCATGTGGATATTACGCGATACAACTACCGAAACATACAGCGCTTAGCATTCTCTGGTTTTTTCAAGCAGACAGGTCCGCACCCGACGATGGCCGGAATGTTCAAGCGATATCCAGAACTTTCTTGGCATCACGCACTGACGATCCGTATTTACTGTTGAAGCTGTTTCATTTTCGTCTTCAAACGGATACGGACCGAATATGGCATGTTTGGAAATGATTACCCATGTCGTGTTCTGTAGCGTGTTCTTTACCGAGTGCTACGGTCTTTGTAAGACTGCATTCGGAGGTGCTGTACAGTACCCCAATAATCATTATTATTGGTATTGACATGTCCTGATAGCAAAAAATGCGTTTCAGCAGAAAATGAACTAAGTGATTGACAATTTTGCGCAACTGATGCAAGTCTGTCTCTAATTCTAAGCAGGTAATTTGGTAAAAAGAACATACCTTACTTACACCAAGCGTCCTAGATTTCTGCAACACAAATTATATGTGAAAGAAAACAAGGCAGCAGCAAAGGCCAACCGGAAAGAAGTGACTGGAAACACCTAGCGCCCATCAACAGCCTAAACCTAAAAAACAGACATTCAGGCGCAAACATATTAAAATAAATATATATATTTTTTTCATTTTCGTAGAAGTAATTAAGAAATTTACGAGTTTCGTTTTTTTGGATAACACTGTGCTACGTTTGCGTTATTTTGTTGAAACAAGATGATCAGGGTTACCATACCCGACGAGTCACAATCCCTGACAAAACACTTTTATTATGGTATAAATTTCGGATGCGTCCAACTTCCAAGAATATTGCTGTTGACGATTTGCCATGAGAGTAGGTTAAATAAGGAGCAAAACGAAAACAGCAAAATTGATTCATTTGACCAAACCAAATGCCAATTGTTTCTGGAAACAACAACATGATAAAAGTACGGTATATATATATATATATACATAGAATAAATATACAAGAGACCTCAAGGCAAATACAAGTTACTTGAATCTATTTACAAAAAATACTTTCTCTGACTACGCATATTAGCTCGTCTTCAAAATCACAAAAAATTCTCCCCAAGGCAAATCTGTAAAGTGATTCCATTACATTTGAACCCACGTACATATGAAGCCGTAATTTGAACCCACGACAATTGCACTTGCATACTATTGCTCCTATGGAAATGTTTTTTTACGGATATTTGAACCCATACTAACCCTAACCCATGGATTTTAACACCCTTATATCTCACCCACGAATCTCATGCGGGGATGATCATGTGCGAGAGGATTGCTGGACACCTCGCCGCCGTGGGTGGTTCACGTAACCGCCGGGCGTGATGTTTTTTTCCAAATATCACATTAGTGGCGAGGGCTTTGTAGCAAGCCTTCGGATACAGAAATTATAAACGAATCCATCCTGTGACCGATTTTTAAAATGTAGTCATTTTTTAAAAATCTTCCATTGTTTTAATCATTGAGCTGAAGTTATAAACTTTTTATCACTTTCAGATGTCCAGTGTATCATGCGCCATTTTAAAAAGTAAGGGTAGCCCTTCTCCATTAATGCCTATGCGATAAGACAGCGTAACTCGGCTAAGACAATGATTATTTTGATTCATTGTTAACAGTATCGATCATCAAACAAAACAAGATGTATTGACAATATGTTTGCCAGTAATATAAGTAATACTGGCGTTCCCGTTTTCTCTCTACAATCTCTAAAGCAGCGGTTCTCAACCTTTTATGACTCGTGGCCCCCTTTCGGAGGCTTTTAGCACTCATGGCCCCCACTTTAATATTCCAGAGGTATTAATAGGGTTATTTTCATTGATAGATTCCAAATCCCATTATGTTAAAACAATTTGCACGAAAGAGAGCGAAAACACCCTGCGAAATAATCTTGTTGAGCAGCAAACTAGGAAAAACTGTGAGATTTCTTTTAAAGTGAAAAGTAAATTCAGATTTCAGCCCATCCTTGTGGCCCCCTCCAACTCCTCTGTGGCCCCCCTTAGGGGGCCGAGGGCCCCCGGTTGAGAACCGCCCTGCGAAATAATCTTGTTGAGCAGCAAACTAGGAAAATTTGTGAGATTTCTTTTAAAGTGAAAAAGTAAATTCAGATTTCAGCCCATCCTTGTGGCCCCCCTCCAACTCCACTGTGGCCCCCTTAGGGGGCCGAGGGCCCCCGGTTGAGAACCGCAGCTCTAAAGGTTTAGGACTTCAAGCCAAACACACACTGAATCGGCTGAATGCTTCGCTCTGGTCTACTTCTACTTCATGAACAAAAGTATACGAATTCAAATTTCTTCGACGCACTCTGCTGTTCTTATTATTCATTTCGCAGGTGATGTTAGATTGGAGACAATTAATCATACATACGTAGGTACAAAGAGTCAAAGATGCAAAATTGATACTCACTATCCCAATCCCAAACAATGCTTCAAAAGGGTCATAGGCCAGAAAACGCGATTTCACAATACCAGAGTTCATTCGCCAAGGGTTACTCTACCGTGTTTCTGTCTCCCATGCTTGCGAACACTGGTGTACAAGCGCCGAGGATCTAAATGTATTTAGTTTTGCAAACAGGACAGTGAGGCCTTGGACATTTTTATATAATCCCGGGCTGTTTTAATTTATCCAACATCAATAAATCACACAACTGATAGAAACATTTTAATTTGAATACTCAAAATTGTAATCATTTCCACAACCATTGATAAAGCTACAGATGATGATGTTGATATGAACATAACTATGTACTACTCATTTAATACATTTGAAAGAAAAAATATGAATTACAAATGAAACATTACAATAATGTGAGATTCTTATTCAAATTGTTTCTGCTGATGAGGGGGAATATGAACATCATAATAGATTTAATTACAAAACTCTGCAGTCTGTATGGTGATTTGCAGGATTGCGGCCTAATAATGTAAGATTATCTTAAAAATTCAAAATAACAGTTCATTGAGATAAAAAATGGTTCAGTGCTCAGATCAGCAAAACGTACCAATAACCATGCCTTTTAATACTCTTAAAAAAACAGGTAGCCCTAAATCCCAATGAATACATTTCCAATACTGTGAATATTTAGTACGCAAGGTGAAATATGGATTAACATAAAATAAAGAATTGGCTGATCTGAAACACCAAAGAAATACCATTATTCATTAGATAAACTATAATACGCCCTCTGTAAAATAAACATTTCAGCACCATTCAAATAGATAAAATACAATATGATAATATACTAGGAATAAACTGTGGAGTTAAGACTGAAACAAAGAATAACCTCACAACATATTTTGGCCCATGTTATTTAAAGCATTTACAAATCATTTTGATTCAGCAAATAAAAAAAACATGATCATGTCATCTTCTGCTTGGGAACAGTGATTGTAAACAAAAGCGATTTCAATTCATTTTACAAAATTAAAAATTTATTATAAATTATATAGGTATTTCATAAAGTTGGCGAATGGACAATACACATAGCAAAAATAGCTCAAGTTCAATCACATTTGACTATAATATAGCGTGTCTTTCAAAACAAACGACGAATTAGGACACCATGGAACGTCAGTTACCAACAATTTGCCCTATTGTAGCCATTGGAATCTCATTCAATCTGTGACTGTAATTCTCCACTGGAAGATTGACTGATACCAATACCCCGTTTGAAAAAAACACAAAATAACTAAAAATAATTTTGTTTACAGTGTGAAATGTACTTGTCAGGGTTAAGGTACTCAGACAGCAATATTTAGTTGTTTTCGAGAATAACAGCTCCAATATTTTATTAAAGATTGTCACGGTCCGCTGAGTTAGAAGACTAGAATTAATTCTGACTAAAATAAACAAGCAGTTGAATGTAGATAGCTTAACATTTAGTCATAGCATTGCGTGTGAATTATTATCAATTATTATTATTATCAAGATATGTGGGCTGGCAAACTACTCTGTCGTGTATAGTCTTAGACTTGGTAAGAAATTTTTATCCTATCCTATTTGTTATTTAAGTTAGAGTAGCATGCAGAAAAAGAACATACACGAGTTGTACACAAGTACTTGTACTGCTGTACAAACGAAAACTCTCAAAGTGTTGTAGACTGTTCATATGATATAGAAGTACCAAAAAGCGCAAAAACTATTCAATATAAAATATAATTTATACCAGAGGAGTCATATTCACTTGTTGAAAAACAAACAATCATAACAAACTAATTTAAAAATAGTACCCAACAATATATTTCTGACCAAAACCTAGGAAAATTGGTGATATTTTTACCAAGAAATGGCTAAAAATGAACACAATTTTATTCAGCACTAGTCGGTCCCACATTAATTCAGTCTTAGTTCAAAATTTAAAACACATAACCAATCTAAATATCTAATTAGACAGGGATATGTAAGTTCGGTGACATGCACCTTGATTATGATGCTAAGTCAAGTTTTTATCATGTTAAGGCAATCCATGTATCTAAAATCAAGAAATTCAAATCTGGCACATTTTCGAGCTGATCACAAAAAGAACAATTAATGATGCACATCCACTACTATCATGTATGTAAAGTAAAATTCAAAATCGAATATAAATGGCTAATTTTCAAATCGGCCAGGCACGTTGTCAAAATCAATAAGAAATGATGATTTTATTTACAGGATGAATATTATAAGTCACAATCGGCGGAATTATTTTGATCATATATATGACAATGTTGTGTCAATTATCAATATTCAATTTTACTCGAACAAGCATGATCCATATAAAAAGTGCTGCGGAAACACAATACAAATATTGTTCAGACCTATTCAAGCAAGATGTGATTTAAAAAATTTTATAATCAACTTAAGCAATTATATTTACAAATTGTTAAACATTGCTTGGCGATTTTTCCAGTCAGATGTTGGAGGAGCTTTTTTCTTCCTACCAGATTGTGATCGCTCTTTTAACATGTTGAGATCCATTGTCACCAAGTCCACCTTCGGTTCAACTTCTGCAAAAGTACAATTTAATGTGATTGGTTGAAAAATATCAACCTACGCTCTAATAGAGTGTTTTTTCAACATTTGGCCGCAACTAGGTTCTTAAATTTCCTAAGTCGTGCCCCCTTTCAGAATTTATCAAGTCTCGCGGCCCCACCTTAAAAATAACTGACTAACAATAAGCTATGAATAACAGATGGTAAGGAGAAAGTGTGTTTTATAAAAAAAAATTCAAAATTTGTACATGAAACATAAATAATGAAATGAATAAGCAAAATTTGATGTTATTTTTTTAGTGCAGTTATTTTGGGCTGACAAAATAGGAAATGAAAATATGCAAAATAAGGCGGACAAGATTTAATCTAACAAATATTCTTATTTTCAATCAGTTCCATGTCACCTCAAATGTTCTACACCTTCCTTGTGGGGCATGCCCCACCGTTCGAGAAAAGCTGTCATAGTGCGTTTTTAGTTTGATTTAATTTTGTACAGACATGTTTAACGATGTTATCGAACAGATACTAAAGGATTAGGGCAGTCTCAATTTGATTCAATTCAATTTGATGAATCAGATACGGTTCTTGTGAAATAAATATTTTATAAAAATGATTTTAACAAAGTTAATTTATTTAAAAAATGTGGGTGATGATGAACAAGGTTGGGAACCACTGCCTGAATAAACAGGGTGTATTATGCCAACAACTCATCGATTCAATTACTGGAGTGTTGCCCTGTCTGATGACTTTATATTTTGGCAAGCAATAATGACTGATATAAGTAACAATAAAATTCGTGATTCCGATAGGCGCGAGTTGTGACACAGGATATACTGTCATATTATTCTTCCTCAAACAGATGAATATTTAATGAACAAAGCTGCTACTTTTACTCTAAAAACTATATTGTTATAACCTGTTGTAATGTTGATTTGTCTTGAATACATTCTTCATGTATGGACAATATTCATGTAGAATAACTAAGTTAGCAGTTCCCAAACTTTTAGTTTGTGCGGCGCCAAATTATCAGGGGAAAAAACTCATGGCGCACTTACATGAAAAAAATGTTGCTTTTAAATATAACTCAATTTTGTGATCGTTAATGTGTACTTATGCCAGTTTGCAAACACGCAGGCTTAAGGAAAGGAAGCAAAAGGTCCTTTGAAGTTTAAAAAAAAATCACTTATGTTTGAAATTGCAGAGAGTTGTGTCTATCTCTATTGTTATGTAAGAGAAAGTAGGCGACTTAAAAAGTCAAAATGAATTTATTGATGTATATAACAGCATTTAAAATAAGAAATGGTAAAACATTTATAATAAATACAATATGTAAAATATCCAATCATATTTAACACAATTCTGTTAATTTTCGCGGCGCACTTGACAACTCGTCGCAGAACACTAGTTGGCGCACCTATTGGGAACCACTGAAGTTTTAGTATCGTGAAAGTGCCATTGAATATTTACCTTTCGGAGGTTTTGGTGTTGGCAAAGGACCTGTGAGATGCTTTTCAGTTACAGTAACTTCACAACTTTTGAAGAAATCATCAGTTTCCTCATCGACTACAAGCAGATTGACTGAATCACCAGATTCTTTGACTGCTGTGACAAGTTTTGCATGTTTGTCAAACTCCATATTTGTTCCATTGACCTAAACAATAAATGAGTTGGAAGTTGCAGGGGATTGCATTTTGCAAAAATTGATTTTACTGGTAAAGAAAAATTTCAAACTTTTTAGTTCAGTTTAATTAACTAATGCCCCTCCAAATAAAAAAAAATTCATCTTTTCGTAGAAATATTTCCTTCAAGTATACACCCCCACGACTCCCAACTTAGGTTTAGCATAAATATATAGCACACAAGTTTTTCGTTTAGTTCAAGGCTTAGGTCAGATGAAATGTTACAAAATAAAATTTGCGAAAGATACAAGAACTATTCTTTCCATTTTCTTATAAAAATTAAATCAGATAACTCATCTTTCATATAATGCGTGATTGCCACCAGGTAAACTCATGTTGATAATAAATGAAGCACAACCGGTGTTAGCAAAACGATGTAATTTGCCGACGTTTCGAATTTCTATACAGAAAAACTTCATCAGGGCATGATATGGAAAGGACACAAGTGGATATATATAGAGCAAGAAAAAGAAAAAAATATGAAAAAAATTATCATGGCGTCAACTCTAATCTAAAAGGATGATGATAAGATCATCTTTTATTTGTTATTAAAGATGAGAGGAGAATATATTAAATCAATGGATGTTTTATTATATTTACTTTCCAATTAATAAAAAGTTAGTGGTAATTTAAATTAAAATCGATACACTTAAGTACTTTTTTGGTGAAATAAATACTTGCGGTTTGGGTTAAGAATTTGAGCTAATGCATAATTGAACAAGTGAACGTTTGACATTCCATCACTTATTCATATTAATAAAACGCGTGCCAGACAGCCTTGAAACGATTGTACAACAAAGGACAAATATACAATATTTAAAAAAGTATCACGTTCGGCCATATATATATAATCGGTATATAATAAAGCATACCAAGGTTGGTTTGTTCAAACTTGATCGACTATGAATTTCCATCGACATAATTAATGAAAACTCAAATCCACCAAACATACTAAAAACAGGGTGTGGTATTTGTATAAGGGTTTCAATCCCAGGGGTACAAATAAAAGTTCTTACACACTGCAATATTTCATGAGCACGCCAATAAATTGAACTGTAGTGAGGTCAATGAACCTATTGCTCGATTCTTTTGATAACCTAGCTAGTTAATGTTTAATCAGATTTTGTCAATAAAGGAACATCCGCTTGATGCATGATTGTGAAGTGGGAGAGGGTGCGGCTTCTGTGTATTGCTATGCACTGTTCAAATATCATATGTAATAAGAAAGTCCTTCAATATTAACAAAGTAGTCATCAAAAAAGCATGAGTAGATTTTAATAATTTCCAGAAGAAAGAATGACTTTTGTGTGATCTGTAAAAATTGTTACTTTTTATATACCGGTAAATAAGATGGTCTTAAAACTAGGAAAATTTTACGAAATTGTTCACTAACACAAAGTTTATTTCTGATTGAATGAAAATTATATTATTCATTGCAGTTTGGAGACATTAATTGTAATTTGATATTTATCGAGGTATATTTATGTTTTAACTATCAGCCGCAACCAGCCGGTAAACAGCAGTTTGCCCATCTTGTCCTACGTTATAATACCAAATTTTGAACAGAAACACTCTTGAATTTTTTCAAAATATTCCAATAAAAAAAAATTTAATTGTATATTGTTTTGTAACACTTAGAACAAAATATGACACATGGTGCTGTTGCTAATTTTCTAATTTTATTAAAATAGTAGACTCATGTACACTTTTAGAAAGAAAACGTAAAATTACTGATGAATGTCACATGTTTATTTAAGAATGAATAATTGAATATTTCTTAACCAATGATTTTTTGAAAAGACATGAATCCAAACATAAAAATTTGGCCGCAAAGAAGCAATCAGCATTTCGAAGTAATTTTACTAAGCCTAAAATTTCACCAAACGCAATACCGCTTTTATAAAAATTCAAAATGCAAAGAAAGAAGGAAAGCAACTACACGATTTAAACCTTAGAAACAGTAGACCACCAACGATTACTATTGTCACCGTGAAAATTGAATTGATTCAATAATAATAATTTCCTGCTTCATTCAATGTCACAAATACCACAAATATGCACCATATATCTACCAACAAACATACATATGCCGTTTTTTTTTTCTTGGATTTTGAAAATAAATGAAAAATCTATTTGCGAGCTTTATTAACTTAAAAAGTAGATAGTTAAAAAAACATTTTGAACAAATGAGAAGAACATAAATTTTTTGTTTTTAAATACCTTTTATTGAAATATTTTGGTGAATATCATTTTAAACTTTATATAGAAAACCATCTTGAAGTTTCTTTGTAATTTTTCCAAATAAATGTTTTTCCAAATTTCAACATTCATGTCCCCTTTATGTCTAACCTTTCGAAATATGTTTCTGAAACAAGCTTTTTGTGCATACTTCAACTTACTTCAATAATTCGATCTCCAGCTTTCATTCCTGCATTTGCAGCAGGTGAGTCAGGATCTACAGATCTAACGTATCTTCCTGGTTTTCCTTTTTCACTGTGCAGGTTAAATCCATACCCACTGTCACCCTTTTGCAATTTACACAGTCTTGGCCTCAGCTCGGTTGCACCAGCAGAGGTCTGGAATAAAAAAATAATTTTGCCAATTTGTTAAAATTTTATGTGGTTGAAAATTTATTTCAGAAGTTTTTAAAGACAGTTATCGCATTGTATAGTATTCAGTGTTTTTGCAAGGTTTTTAATAAGAGTTGTTCACTGTTTTTGAAGATTTTTCACGGTTTTCACTGTTTTTGTAAAAAATTGTATTAGCAATTCAAAATTACAGATTTTGAATAGTATTTAACAAAAACTGTAAAATTGATATTCTATTTATCAAATTCAAACACCAAGAAGTAACTATTGAATAGGCTATTACAATCAAATTACAATAGCTCCTATTCATTTACAAGAAATACTAATAATATCGTGAATGATAAATGATCAACAAATATCCTACAGGATTTTAAAACGACAAGCAATATGATTCTTGTTAGAACTGGCCAGAGGGCATTGAGTTTACGTCCTTTAATTTTTTGATAAGAACCTATTGCACGGTGCCACTCACCATTTTTGAATATAGTATTAAAAGGTCATCGTAGTCATGACAAACCGGCTTTCAATTTAGAGTAAGTGAGGTTACAAGATTTAAATAACAGATAAGTAAAATAACTACACGTGGGTGTAGAATTAAATGGCATCTACTACCAGATCAAATTTCACCGACTAAATAATTAAACAATGAACTAGTTGACATTCAACAAATATATTATTTCAAATAATTTCACTTTTAAAGCACAGCTCGTGTTATGAACAAAGTTGTTGATTGCTTACTATGCTATGAAAGATTTTAGCCTAATATGATAATAACATGTATCAAATATAGATAAGGTGATAAAAATGGAAATTAAATATAAAAAAAATTGGTTATACACATCAAAAGTTTTGATCAAAACTCAAGTATATGGAAACGAAATCAAATGATTTCTACAATGTGATCAAAATTCCAGATTAATAGTAAAAGAATTGTACCAAATGTCATTTAAGATACGCCCATAAATTATAACAGAAAAGCAAATTTATGGTGAAATATTAGTATGACTAAGTGAAAATTTAGCTTCTTCCATTTTTGGGAACAAAAAATTTAAAAATCGAATAAATGGCTTATAATTTTAAAACAAGAACAACGATATTGTAGGCGTGGTGTGGATAATTCTGTGTTGTCAACATATAAATGTATATTACTAAACATATTTAATCATCAACATTTAATCCATTCATTGGTAACATAGGTATCCAGTAACAATATTTGTAACATTAAACAAGAATGATAACATAATGTCAGTATGCCAAAATCAAACAATGGTGGTTTATGTAAACCAATTGAAAGCATTGATTTCAACACATCCTCTTATTACAAAAGATTTCAATTTTCTTAGCAGTGTTCCCTAAAAAAAAAATTTGTTTTATCTTCCCAACTGACAATTTATTTACATTTATGATTGATGTATTAAAAGATTTCTCATATATAATAGTCCTATAATACGCTCACTTTTATGGTTCAAAAAGTAATTGTAGCATATATAAACCATAACAATGAGAGCAAAAATTTAAAGAGAACATTACTCTTTAAATTGCCTGTGGGTACTTGAGATTAGTAAGTTAGGACAGCCCAGTCTGTTTACGCAAATGGCCCTGAAGGAATTTTGATAGAACTGGCCTCCGGCAGATATGACCTGGTATTCAATAACAATATTTGTACTAAGACTGATATAAAATTGTATTATACTTTCATATAAAATTACTGTAAATTATAGAACATTTGAAGCTCTGTGACTGTTTTTTTTTAATGCCTCATGAACCATCAAGTTATTATAAAGACTGGGATAATACAGTACCATGGCAACCAAGTATCTGATAAATTTGAGTATTACAAAACTGAACAAGAAATTTTAGAAATAAGTATCTAAATGGCTTGTATAAAAAACAAAAAATACACATAAATTGACATGTTAGTATATTCAAGATTACTTAGCACAATTTGTTACAAACCATTCAATTAGTGAAACTGTACGACGCAATGAAAAACACATTATTAATAAACTTCTACACAATCTTTTTTAAAACATTTTTCCAGGCAAACTTGAGATAAAGAGTGATTTTTTATATCAAAACACCTTCATAGCATGAAATTCTAATCTAACTGAAAACAAATTTAAAGCTCCTGTATTCTTAATAATAAATTACGCATGTTCCAAATTTCTAGACAACATTCTTGTGATGTTTGACATCAGAAAAGCAAGTAAATACATTCTGGGGAAGTGATTATCCATCAGACATGTTAAACAACATACTTGATTAAATTCCTGAAAATTTTGAAATTGAATCCAAAAAACTGCACAAAATATGGTAGAACAGTTGTCAGTACAGAAAGTACATTGATCCATGGATAAATTGAAATTAGATGCAATTAAAGTACAAATCTTAGAAAGTTTCGTATTTAAGATAACTCGATTAAAAATCATAGAAACAAAATGCGAATTTACGAAGATGAAGAAAAACTTCTAAAATTTGTTCCAAGCTCTATGTGACATCATAATTGAGGCCTGTTTATTAAAGCTTTCTCTTAATTTTAGACTTAAAAACTTCCACAAAACGGTACACCCATAGTGTGTGTACCAGGTTAGGGTTAAGGTTGAGCCATAATTTTATTCAGATTTTCCTTATTTCAGTCCAATTACGAGTTCGGGGACTATCTGTGTTGACCATAGGTTTGAGTCCATTCACACAACTTGTTGATGTAAAGTAGACAACAAAATTAGTTACCTCCATATTGGTACACACACTTCTGGAGCGCCCACATAACTATTACTTCATCTTTAAACAGTTTCTACCCAAACCATAACTTTAAATATTTACGAAGCATTGGCAATTATGACCATATTGAAAATTGAATTGAAATTCAAGTAAAGCATATATAATTTAATGAACATTTTTGAGAACATTAATCAAACTTACTTTAACCAGTCTTCTCATCATGGGAACTGCAATTCGTTACAATCCAACAATAAATTAATATTTCGACTTAAACAGTCCTAACAATAACACTTATTATTAAATATATCTGTAACACTAAAAAGAATAGTTACAATTAAAACAAAATCTACCTTTGTTTCAGTAACATTATTTGTTGCCACATTATTTTCAACGGCTTTGCTACTTTCCTGTGAAACACTGCTACTATCTGATTGTTGAGTCTCAACTTCTTTTTGTTCACTTGTTCCATTCGACAGTAAATCTAACGTAATTGGAATGCCTTTTTCCTGTGAGAAATAAATATATATACCAGTTACACATATATCAGAATCTCTATATTAACCCATGCTGTACCAAGTAAATTTAGGAAAATAATTTAGATTATAATATTATAAAACAGACTTTAGAAAGTGAAATTGCAATTCATCAAGTCACCCACATGAATAAATTTTCAATATTTTGACGGTGTGTGAACCAAAAAACAAGCAATCACAAGAAAAATTTTAGTATGACCATTATCATGCTAATTGTAATAAATGTCTGTTCAAAAAAGGGTTAATTTGAAGCTATATAATTAATGGTTTCAACTGCTATGAAGCGTAGGTTTTTCAACGAGAAATCTCCTGACGTAAGACACTTAATTATCCAGAAATTCAATCGAACATACAATTTAAGGATCATCTTTTTGTGTGAGTTAAAAATCGCTAAGATATAATGAGTTATTTCAATAGAATTATATCATGAAATAACAATAAATTTCAATAAAATAATAATCAAAAGAATTTTCCCAAGGTTATTCTGTTAACGATTTTCTCAGTGTCACATATAATGAAAAAATGGGCAACAAACATATAATTATTCTCACACTCAATAAACAACAACAAAATTACTTAAAAATGAATTTCTCAACTCACGAAAAATTCAAAACAATCTGATTTTAAGATGGTTCAAAATGTGGCAGCAGTCGCACTGAATTACTTTAGATCATTATAATTCAACTTTAAGTGTCAAAAGGAAGACGTCAGCCAGAAAATATTCAAGATTACATAAGAAAGTTAAATTAAAGATGGGAAAGTAACAAAAAGCATTCGGCACAGAAACCATTAATATAAGATGTCAAAATAGAAACCGATGGACATCGACGGCAAACTGACGGAAGACAGCATACAGAGCTAGAAGTGAGTGTACTTATTATTATTTCTGAAATATTTTTTATTTAGCGAACCTCGTAATATTTTTCTGCTTCCTCATCGACGACTAACATTTCAGTTTCATTATCTCTTTCTCGGATTCTTTTGACAACTTCTTGATGAGATTCTTTTTCCACATTGTGACCGTTGACACAAACAATTTTGTCTCCCACATTTAATCCCGCAATTTCTGCCGCACTTCCCTCTTCTACTTTTCGTATTCTTTGTCCGACCTTTTAAATAACAATTATGTAAAAGATTAGGTAATAATCATTAAAATAATCGAGAATGAGCTTCAAAGAGAATGGATCTTAGGCATGATACATCTATAGTTTAAATATGGCCTAGACTTATATTTAACAATCAGTAAAAGCATATGAAAATCATTGTATATAGATGAAAATTTATCTATCAAAACCCATATAGGTGAAAAATTATCAGCTAAACTATTTAGTTGTAATAAATGCTATCTATCAGAAGAATATAGGTAATAGAACCTGGTATAATAATATTTTTTCTACGTTGAAAAATATCGATCATAAAATATCAAATTAAAATGGCATAGTCAATTTAACCAAATATTACTAGATTAATATTAAATGAAATCACAATTCAGATTAATAGCATACAAAACAAGCCTAATAAAAGTGAATAGACCCCATTTATTCAAAAAAGTAATTTCAATAAATGACAGATTCGATTGTTGGTTGTTGCTATGGATACGTCAGTGCAAAATTGTTAAAAAATGTTGAATTACTTTTCCCTTTTCTCCATGTAAATGAAAACCGTATCCATCTTCTCCCTTCACTACTTTACAAAGCCTGGGTTTATGTACTCCATTCTGAGCCATTGTCTCTGTTAGTCTTTGAGTTTAACAACGGCCAATATCGTGGGTGTTGAATAGCCAAGCAGTCAAGTACTATTGACTTCAGTCAAAAATCAACAATGTACGCCAAGAGGCAATTACAACTAAGACCATTAGGAGCTGAAATAACAGAAAAAATGAAAATAAGAACTACCGTAATCAATTTTGGTATTTCAAGTGAAAATTTTCATATTTTTTTTAAACAATATTTTTGGTAAAAGTAAATACTACCGTATATTTTATCGAACTGTTTTATGGTACTATTTGGAAAAACTACTCACTTTGATAAACTTGAGAAATTTAAAAAATGAGGAGAAAGGCACAACAGACAGAAATGAACATGTCAAGGCATTTTCTAACAAGATTAAATAGGTCTCCTAATTATCGTTTAGATGTCTGATCCAATAATTCCAGTATTTTACTTAATATCATGGACCAGTGGTTCTCAAACTTTTTAAGCCGTGCCACCATTTTAGAATTTGTCAAGTCTCACGCCCCCCTAAAAAATAGGCTAACTAGCTAACAATAAGCTAGAAATAACAGATAGTAAGGCGAAAGTATTTTTTATTCAAAAAACACATTGAAAATACGTGTACATAATAAATAAATGTAAATATCTGAAATAATGCGGGCAAGATCAAATCTAACAAATAGTTTTCTTTTCAATCAGCTTCACGCCCCCTCAAAAATTGTCTACTTTTTACCCTTTTTAAGCCTTGCACAGGCACATTAATAATGGAAATCAGTCGGTAATACTGTGCTGAAAAATTTATGTTGAGAAATGGATGTTTCCATAACTTTATTCTATTATTCATTTATTTAAATAACTACAAAACCTATTTAAAAGAATGTAATTAGTGCCATACCAAGATATTATCATATTGTGCAACAAAAAATCGGTCAAATTTTAAAATTGGAATTTACACATGTCTTAAAAAGTGCTCATATTCTGTAAACACCAGCAATATGAAATAACGAGAATATTGGTCAGAGACCGAAGACTTATCGGTCAAAAGTTAGGGGATCCCCCAAAATAGAAACTGCGGTTTCGATTCATTCGCTCTTACTCTATAGCGAAACTGTGTGTCCCATCACTAATTAATCGATAACTCGCTAATTATACGACATACGGTAATTCATCCAAAATCAATAGGCTTCTGATATGACAACTGCACATGCAAAATTTGGAGCAGATCCAACCTCGCTTTCGTGAGATATCGCGTGCATCTAACAGACAAACAAACAGACAGACAAACAAATACCTCAACATACTTATCGAGATCGATAATTAACATACTTATCGGGATCGATAAGTAATAACCCATCGAACTTGGTAAATATGAATACATCATCAATAAACTGTTTCGATACACTTGAATAGTTAAAGCTTATCAGCAGTCAGCACTTAAGAATTATCCGACACTTGAAGATTATGCGTAAAACCACACCATGAGATTATTAGCCCATGAAGAATGTTCTCCGTGAACACATCAAAGATTGCTATAACAACATCAAACTTATTCAAACCACCTGTTATGTCGATCCTATTCACAAAATTCTTAATTCTTATTAAATACGATCGGCTCAAGAAGACTGTAGTTTATAAAATGGATTATGAAGCAAACACAATAATTTTTATTAACATTCGCATCACAGAAATGAATGTTGTATAAACATGCTTGTCAATTGAGACACTCTTAAAAACTAACTGCAATGAGCTTAATATAGCATATTCCAAGGAGTTTGAAATTTTGATAACAGGCATGCCCAGAACGAAATCAATTTAACGTTACACAATGAAAAAAAACTTTCCGGAATCGTGATACAGGTACAGCATACCCTTTTGAAATAGTTTTTGATGCAAAAACACGTATTTGTATTTGACAATATATTTAAAAACTAATTATTTGAAAATTTGAGTATAATTTGAAATGTTTGCCACATGGTGGTTATTGATAATATAGAAAAATTTAGAGCACCTATTTATTATTAAAAAGGTATATGACAAGTAATGATCAAAATGGATTGTAATATTATTCAAAAAATTCCAAATTTAAAAATGTTATAAAATATTTTATTTGAAAAAAAAGGGACTTTGAGTCGTCAGACAAGTAAATCGGAACATAAGATACCTCAGCTGGTAACGACCAACGCAGAGAAAACAATGACCATTACAATCAAGTCATTTTAGATGTGATCAATATCAAGATATAGTGATTTATGTAATTTTCCACATAAACATGCTTCCGATTTAGAATTTTATTTCAGAATTGATTCGTAATATTGAAATATCCTGTTTTAGCCATCCCTAGACTCAATAGCATACAACGGAATTCAGTCAAGAACCCTATATATTCGAAAGTGTAAAAATCTAAATAATTATCAAATATTTCAAAAATGTTCTATAAACTAGAAGCATTCTGAAAATATTTAAAATCCAGAAAAATGATCAAAAAATAATTGAAAGCAACGTTATTTTAGATATGTTTTGACATCTTTGTGAAAACAACAAATTTGAACCAATAAATATTTTATGTGAAACTCTTCACAGGAAGTTTATCGTAAATGTCATCAAATTCTTTTTAGATACATTCATGTATTATAACGGATGGCAACAAGAAATGCTTGAATTGAGTACAACACAGTATAAGATGTAACAAATACAACTATCAATTATGTCAGTAATATGATAACTCCACAATAGACGATAGCATGTCAAATTCAATCAAGATATATTACACATAGTATATAAAATCGAATAGCATAGAGACAACAAAGGATCATACACCAGTGAATTGTTTTGAGTGCACAATGAAATTATGCAACAGCCTAAAATGACAGCCTACTGTGTAATCACATGAGGTATGTCCAAAATCACAGCATATCAAGATTAATTTCGATTCTGGTAAGTATTTTCGATATTGCAATATCGATTACAAAGTATTATAATCACTAATTCAGAAGTTGTAAAGACTTTTGTGCAGTAACATTATAATTATATTGTATCATTCATTCATACAAATCCTTGTTTACTATTCATTAATTATTAATAGCATTCTCATGTAATTTGCAAGCTGAATTCACAATTTAATGGTCAATAAAACTTTACAAAATTAGTATGTTTCATATGGTATTTTATCAAAAGTAGTTTTTTTCGAAAATTGAAGGAAACTATTCTATTAAATGACAAATTGAATGTTCAAACGAAATTTCTCTGTTATCTTCAGTTTTTTTGACATCTATATTCTACCGTACCTCAAACCAAAGTTCCTTTCAAATAAATATATTTGGGCCTTAATCATTTTATTGTTTTGCACAATGCAATATAAGGAGGTATTTCGAAGCCACATTATTAAATTATAATTAGTATATTTCTCAGAGCATAATTGTCAAATTAACCACAAATGTAGAGTTTAGTTTCATATTTTATAAAATGTATTGTCATATACCAAAAATATTGTGGCCCTCACTTCTAATATCTATTATAACATCAAGTATTATGTAATAAACTTGTTAAGTCAATATGCACCTAATTAACTATGACCATGAAAAGAAATAGGAATTGTTGTTGGTTAACTATGTAATCCAAATTGTCCTTTCAACTTTTTCTTAATGACTTTCAATAATATTTGCATCTATATATTTATGAATATCCTGTTTCAGGTGTAAAAGTATCAAAACCATATTGAGCTCAAATTGTATTATATAATCATATTCTGCTTGGCAATTGAATAATATGTTAGTTAGCTTGAAGAGGAGTCATACAATAGTAAACTACATCCAACTAAAGATGTGAATGTTCTATATCAAATTACCTTGCATATTTCTATAGACTTTATTGTACCATTTCATGTTACTGGTTGACAAAATAGTCAAAGTCTCTCTCCCTCTCTGTTCATGTATAGATTTTGAATCCACATACAGACATATCGGCATTACTTAACAAAATGACTAAATTATTGCCTATTACCACAAAATACGAAGCATACCGTATATCAAATGAACTCCAGTATGATTTGACCTCAATCTAGCCTAGAAGCAAGATATAGCAGTTTTTGTTTGCCTTAGCGATTCCCAATCAAAAAGAAGTTACCACTATGAAAATTCACCAATTTATGGTGATTAAAATATGGCTATGTCTTTTATTAAAATTGATCAGTGCTAATTTTATAACAAAGCATTTTTGGAAAGTTTTTGCCTTAGCGATTCCCAATCAAAAAGAAGTTACCACTATGAAAATGCACCAATTTATGGTGAATAAAATATGGCTATGTCTTTTATTAAAATTGATCAGTGCTAATTTTATAACAAAGCATTCTTGGAAAGTACGAATCTGGGTCACATGTTCATGCGACCAAAATAATTCACAACCAGAGTCAACTTGAGTCACAGGTGAAAGGAACCATAAGTTCAGGTTGCAAGTCGAGTCACTGAACTCCCAGGTTGGAAGTCAAGCTGAGTTGCATGTGTCTTGAGTATCTAGTTCAAATTATAGTCGATTTTATCATAAACTAAGATTTTTCATATAAATCAAAGGGACCTATCACAATAAAAAATCTAGTCAATTTTCGATATTAGTAGACCAAACGGTCGTTTCAATATATTGTTGTTGTTCTTGTCCTTCGACACGTTTTTAAAAAGTCGCTTTTCTGTTTGATTACTGGACCAATTGCTCTAAAATTTTCAGTGGTTAAATATAAAATTTTTCTTTAGAAGGCGATTAGCCTACTTTCATTCATTTCAAACGTGTCCATATATTTGAGCATAGCTCTTCAGCCTCAAGTCAAGTCTCCCTGATGGTTTTTCAATTTTTTTCAAGTCTAGTTATTTCTATGTCTACCTGATCCCATCCCAGCATCAAGCATAGAATAATAATCTGACCATTCACGTTCAAAATCAAAAAGCACTCACATGCAGGCATGGGTAAAAACTAAAAGTACACAATGCTTTACTCTTGCTGCTGCGTTAAATCGTTTACAGTTTCGCCGACTGCCTTTATTACTGTAATTAATTTGGCTACACACTGATATCATTGTTCGATTCGCTGATGCAGTAACGAGGAAGGTGGCTAAGTAAACGTTTTGGTGTTCAGGTGTAAGAGACGCTTCGTCCAAGACACCATTACGAATTCATTCTGCCATCTCGTGAATTAATTTCATGTTCACTAAAGCGTAGCGGATTGCGCAATATCTGTTTTGAATTTGCTGTTCACGTTTGTTTCCGAGTTACAGAATTTTAGTCAGGTGATGTCGTTGTGTTATGTTTATAACTATTTTGAATATGTTTTGGAAAAGTGCTAACAAGTTAGTACCAATTTGTAGACCAGCGAAGAAGACATCAATAAGAATATATAGCACCCACAAAAAGGTAAAATTACCATATATTCTGTACTGGTAGCGGTTGTCTGACACTAATATCGTACAGCACTCACTGCATCAATTCGAAAAGAGTTGACGAATTACAATAGTGATGCATTTGATTGTTTATTCTGGTGAAATTGGACTCCCCAGACTGCACTTTCGCTCATTAGAGTCAAATATTTTCTGTAATAAGAACCTAACTCTAATAATATTAGTAATACAGTAATTGTAATATGTTAATGAAGTACAGTATAATCAATTTTCGCTTTTACTATTTAACGAATCTAGCGCATATATGCAACATTCCAATTACTGAATTACGTAAAAACTGAATTGTTATTTTTTGAAAAGGATGATTCTGAGAGACAAAAAGAAATGATGCGAAGAGGACTTCCCAAAGTACAAAAAATTGATGGTGTCAAAAATATTCTTCTTGTGGCTTCTGGAAAAGGAGGTGTTGGAAAATCAACTGTGGCTGTGAATCTGGCTTGTGCAATGAAATCCTTGAAAAATGTAGGTATTTTCAATGAAACGTGATCATCTTATTTAAGATGTAATAGATATTTCATTACTCATTTCGCTTGTCAACATTTCAAATCAGCATTTGCATTGCTGTTTTACAAATATTTTCATGTAACATATTTTTCAGAATTTTAAAGTTGGTTTGCTGGATGCAGATATTTATGGTCCATCAATTCCAAAATTAATGAATTTAAAAGGAAACCCAGAATTGACTCAAGGTAAGGTTAAGTGTAACAATAGTTTTGAATGCATTCACAAACAGGGGTCTTTCCAAATATTTCAGAATAGGAGAGAATGTTAGATATAATCTAGGCAAGTAGACTTGAAGTATAATTCAAATTCTTTATTTTTCAGATGACAAAATGGTCCCTTTGACAAACTATGATATTCCTTGGTGAGTTCAAGTAAACTATTTCTTTCTGAATAGATTTCGCATCTGGTTGCCGTTACGCAACGCAATTGGATCGAGTTTGAACAAAAAACAACGAGCATTTTCTAATTTATTTTGGGTCTGGTCAATGCCTCCCAAGTTGCAATTTCGTCGAGTATTCATAATAACGATAAACAAATTATTTTAACTTATGTACAGCATGTCTATGGGATTCTTGGTTGATGAGAAATCTCCAATAGTATGGAGGGGTCTGATGGTCATGCAAGCTATTCAGAGACTACTAAGACAGGTTGCCTTTTCCTTATTCATAAAAGATCATCTCCAGTTTATAATAGATATTCATTTTAGATTTCCACCAATTCATACTATGCTAAGAGTTTACGATCAATTTCAGGTCAACTGGGGAATTCTTGATATCCTGGTAATAGACATGCCACCTGGAACAGGGGACGTGCAACTTTCAATAACACAGAACGTACCAGTAACAGGTTTGGTTGTTACTGACAGTCCGATTATATACATGGCTACTAATACCAATTGGTTAAATGAATTCTATTCTTCTATTCTAAGTACTATTAGCTGATTGATGTATGTATTGTTTAACGACGATATGATGGATAAGCTGGTAAAGCATTAGGCTTAACTTTGTTGACATTTCTGGTTTAAATCCCATGCCCACCATCTCACTCCGAGTGTAATAAGTTTGGTATGCACCGGGCCTTGCCCAGAGCGAACAGCATTGATAAACATTTAAATAAATTTGGACCACAGCATACATGACAAGAGTGAAGTTCAGAGAGAGCATCAGCTAAGTTTGATATCTAAATATACAGAAAATATAGTTAATAAAGGCCCAGCTGCTGTTAAAGCTTCCAATACCGTTCACAGGTGCGATAATTGTATCAACTCCTCAAGACATCGCCCTTTCAGATGCTCGTAGAGGAGCAGAGATGTTTCATAAAGTCAACGTGCCAGTTAGTATTCACATTTTATTTCACATACATAATTTTAAAACTGTACATTGATGGACATTAAAAAGTAAATTTCTTCAATTCAGGTTTATGGGATAATACAAAACATGAGTGTGTTCTGTTGCCCAAATTGTGGAACAAAGACCAATATATTTGGTACTGGAATGTTGGAGAACCTGGCAACTGAAATGAAGATAGACATTTTAGGTTTGTGCCAATTTTTAAAAGTTCGATTTGCAATTTACCTAACCTGCTTGATATTGGATATTTCAATTCATAACAGGAAATATTCCACTTCATCCACAAATTTGTGTAGATTCAGACAGAGGAGTACCAATAACAATAAATACTCCAGATAGTGATCAAGTAAGTCTGGTATATTTATTTCGTATCATTTTCTAAATATAGCGAGAGCAGTTGGAAATAACATAGCTGTCGCATGAACCATTTTTTTGCTGCATAACACAATTATCTTTAGAGAAGAGTAATGAATTCTACACTTCTTTTTCATCTACAGCAGCAGTTCCCAACCATAGGGCCAATGCTCGGCCCCCTAAGGGAGGCCACAATGCACAGCGCAAATCTGATTTTACGCTTCACTTTTGACAAGAAAACCAGTTCTTCCTCGTTTCATTGATTGACAAGGTGTTGTTTTCACTTAGTTGAGCATGAATTGTTTAAACATAATGGGATTTGAATCACCATAAATGATAAACAGGGGGCCACGAACCATAAAAGGTTGGGTACCACATGTTACTCTGAAATATGTTTCAAAGGACCTGGATTACCCTACACATAATTATCTATCTTGGAATGTCCATTGTAATGCGATAACTAAAGCAAAAAATTGTGTCAGGTACAGACTCTTAGTTTATTTCTTTTTCACAGGCGAAAGAATTTATTAAGGTAGCTGATAAAGTTTGCAAGCGAATTTTCGATTCTTGATTAGAACATTGGAATCTGATGCTTGTTTAGCGAGGTATGTTGCTACAAGGCACACATTCATAGCGTCACAGTATATTTGTGTTAATTGAATTGCTTCTATTCTTCAAAATGCATATCTGGTCCTGATGTCTTCCAATTTTTTGGAAACCTAAAAATAATGTGTTGATATTTATGTTGTTCGGAAAGGTGGCTCTGAACATTTCAATAATCAAAGTTGTAGTATGACCATGTGTTGACTGTCAATTCAAATTAGTCAATAAAATTGTTACTATATTATGGGTAGACGATATGTTATTATTACTTATACCTCGGCAGGATTTCTATCCAGTTCTTCAGCAACGCTGTTCTGCTTCGCACTGTCCATCGAGTTGAACAACTCACACAAGTCTCCATCGATAACATTCTAGAAGAAGATCATTGAAATTAAAGATGGAGATATTTCACCCATTATGACAATAAAAGCTTACTTACCTTGAGTGGAAAATAGAACGATCTGTACGCAAGATGATCTCTACCTAGTAATGGCGATGATTCATTTCTCATGTGCATTTCCAAATGTTGGAAAAAGTCGTGATCCTTCAAAAGAATTATTTTATTCAAGTTGAGGTTGCATTAAACAGTAACATTTGAAATAATACTATAAATGTAAATAGAATCTGTGCAATCCAATATCCCAAGTGTGATGAACATGTGAAGTGTACCTAAGAGCTGAGTTAAAGGGGTATTTCGCTAATCTACATGCTGAAACTCGGAAGTATAATTGGTTAAAATTGTGAAAAGAGTCTACAGCTGATATGGCAAACTACGTCTCACGGACCAAATCCGCCCCGTTGGTTAATTCATTTTGGCCCGCATGATGCTGCCACAACCAAACTAAAACTAGATTTCGATGTTTCAGCTAAAAGATAGCTTAAGGAATTGGTTGAGATTGCGATTAAATTTAGATCTGGCACAAGCTTATTATTCTCCACTTTTGCTTTTGTAACAGTGTGTAAACAAAAATGTAAAATGTAACAATTTGGCCCGCCACCGCCAGTCTGCGTGGGCAAAAATTTGGGCCTCTGGTCTATAGCAAACCCAGACAGCGCTCTATGAATAGAGTGAATGAAAATGGGTATTTCATATTTCAGCATATTTCAACTTTTAAAATCCCCAAAATCACAATTCTTATTTTTACGAGAGAGCTATGCTCAAATATATGGACACGCCACATAATTTTGATGACGTTATGGCAAAAAATAAAAGTAATAGCCTTCTGGAGAAAAATTCCATCTTTAACCACTGAAAATTTCAAAGCAATTGGTCCAGTAATTTAAGAGCAAAGCGATTTCTTCAAAACGTGTCAAATAACAACAAAACCATTAATATGTCCACTATGTGTCCAATAATCAACCAACCTCATGTGAAGTGAAAGGCACCAGCATCCCAACTCCACCAGATATTGTCGTATAAACTAATGATTCCGAACCACCAGGAATCAAAGTTGCTTTTTGTAATGAAAGTACAATCTCACCAACATGATATGAACAAAGTACATCGCACTGAAAAAGTTAATACATGTTAGGTAGAGAAATTTTCAGGTCTGAACAAGTGTAGAAGCTTATAAACTTATGTTTTCATTTTTGCCTATAATTCACTAATATCCCTCCACTATAGCTCATAATTAACAAAAGCGTAAGGTACTTTTTTAAAACAAACATTATATTATTAAAAATAATATATTTTTCACCTTTTGTGATGCTCCATTAAGCAATCCTCTCGTCCACAAAGCTTTTGTACCACTTGGATCTTCTTGTACATCATCATTCACATCGGATGGTAGACGAAGCTGTATAAAATGATATAGACTATATAAGTTTATTCTAGAAAGGGTAAAAGTCTAAGGTAACTAATTACTGATGTACATTTTATTTCCACGAAACAATGATAAAAAAGGGGGTGAGGGTGCCCATAGTTAATAGTTTATCGCTCACACATGTTGGAAACAATTTAAGCCAAAACATAACGATTAACCAAGTTAAGCTCAAAGGGCTTAATTGCTACACACCTATGTTAATCTTGTAACACTTTTTAAAATATTAAACAAAAACGAAACATTTTTTCTCTTTGCTACTCACAATGCAAATATTCCCAAATTTGTCACCGACAGCGGCTGTGCCGTAATCGAGTAAAGTAGCAGAAGTCACCCATCTTGGATAAGTATCATCAGCAAATATAACAAGTTGATTCTCCGATCTTCTGTATCGAACCCAGTGCACGGATTCTTGAATGTCACAAACTAGAACACGTTGTCCGATAGCGTGCAATGAGACAATGCGATTTGGAATGTGCTAAAAAATATAAAATCCTTTATGAAGTGTTTTAAAACTTTATTTCATACAATGCCGCAAACCAGGGCCTCCCAAACTGGGGGTCACGCAACGAATTTTGGGAGCCGCACAGGGTACCCCAATTTCCAACGAAGTACTACAACTAATGTTCGTTTTAAGACTTTTAATTCGAAACACAATTAATAAAACTATTGCAAAACATAAATCTCATAATTTCAAGCAAGGCAAAATATTCGCCCATTCCTGGTCTAAACCTATACATTCCTAATAGCATATAAAGACTTGTGAATTCAGTTAGCTCATTATTAGTCACACAATGCCCCCCCCCCCCCCCCCAAGATGACAAGAAAAATGGAGCCAATATTTTAATATGCAATACCATCAGCACTCAGTGGTTGGTCATAATTCAAACTTTTGAGTGGGTCCTGTGATCTTGCATCAAAAAACATAATAAAAAGTAGCCACCTTGTTTTCACATTTTCTCAATAGTTTCTTCTTTCCAAGATCATAAACACGTAACAACTTTCCAACACCAATCAAAACCCTTCCTTGATAAGCGCATATAGCTTGTGGTACTTCATCAACTGGTGTCTGGGATAATTAACATAAAATAAACACAAAGAAGATAGATGAATTTGAGTACATGTGACAAAAGAAAACAGAAACTATAAATTTCCTAATTACTTCCACAAAAATATTTCAACAGTTTAACTTCTGTTTGTGTATGATTGTACACAAAAGTTATGTTCTCTCTAGAGGTATATTGAAAAAAAGCTTACATTTATTACATGAATGTACTTTATTAAAATGCATCACAATTAAAAATTTATAAGAATAAATATTCAACCAAATGTACACTTTACATGTTACGAAACATAAAATTATGTAACCAAATTAGGAAGTAGAAATTTGAGTTGAGGATCGTTTTTGCCGACATACAATATTTCTAGTTATCAAAAAGTACAGATACATGTTTCCACTTCAAAAATTTTCCAATCAAGCATTAATTACATTAAATATACCAAATTTTGAATGCATTTGTCTATTTTCAATTACAATTACAGAAAATCAAAATACCTTATGGACAAGTTCCAATGACGTGCCTTCTTCATTGAACTTATAAGTGTGGATTTCACCGGATTTAACCTGTCTTGGATTGAGTTGAAGATCATGTCCGACCCCAACAAGAACAAACCACTGATCTCCATAATTATTGAAACGACAAATGGCAATGCTAAAAGCTGCTTCATTTTGTTCCAAAGAGATTTTTTCAGTGGTCTCTCCCTGTGTAAAAAAGTTTTATTTTCAATGTCCCATGAAGCATTTTGCATTTTCGTATATTAGACCTTTTTTAATGAATGATTGTTGAAAAATTATCACTTCAAAATTACGCTAGTTTCGAAAATATGTGTAAATTGTATGAAAATATACCAAAAAACTAATTTCCTATATAAACAATGGTAATCAAGCAAGAATATTACGAATATTATTTGAATATTATATCTGATTAAATTTTAAAAAAAATGCATCCACATACCGTGGAAGGGTTTAGAACTCTAATTTGTGAAGCCCACATTCCAGGTCCAGCTTTCGGTGAACTGAATTTATCTTCTGGCAAAACTTCTCGCAAAAATGCAGCAGCCATTTCTTGAGCTAACTCTTTTTCTTCTTCACCAGCGGCCTCAATCATTTCCTGGAGATGAAACAATCGAAAGTATAAGGAGGATGATCATCTCCGCACCAGGCTTCAATCGAGGGAGGGGGCAACCTAAGGGCCGTAGACCACATGAGTAAGTCAATTGGCATATTTAAAATTTTTAACTATGAAGTCGTTGGAATCTGCTTGCCATATATAATATCTGCTATTACGTGTTGTTGCCTTGTTTTCGTTCCATTGTAATCAACAGTCAATATTGTATATCAATACATGCACATCTGATGTGTTATCATGTATGGATAAATAATTGTGTTTACAAACGTACATGGGTCCAAAATCAATTTCTACAATTCTTAACAAGTAAACAAAAACAAACGTCAATTTTAATGAGGTCAATGAGATATTCCATGATATAACAAGCGTTATCCATGCACTAGCGTGTATTGTAGCACATTACATAAATATTATTTACAATTTTGAATACCGGTAGTAATTATCTAATCCCCACGAGAAAAGACGTTGATTTTGGCCCCAGACAAGCAAAAAGTTGTCGGACACGGCCTCATTCCTCAATGGAAAGGAAATACAATATCTCATTTGTAGATATTACATATATCTATAAATTGTATCAAAACAAAAGTCAATGATTCTATTATTTAGTATAAAAACACCTCAGCCATTTGATGTTTTCTTTGGTCCTTTGTTTCTTCTGTGTACGAGTTATGATCAGTTTCAAGTATAATAAGATGATTTGAATCGGGATGAACAACAAATCTTCTAGGTGTGTACTGCAATCCTGTTGACACTTGATTGAAGACAGTTCCCAATTTCTCAAGAGCCAGAATCCTGTATACAAGTAGGTAGGAATAAAATTATAGCAGATGAAGGTTACTCTGCCCTATGGCTGTTGGTCGAAGTAAATTAACAAGCAACAGCATGCTGAAGACCAGTGTTAACTCTAAGGAAATTATGAGTGCGAAAGTGCTTCGCAGTCGAAAAAAAAAGTGCGAAAGTGCTTTTTCTGATTTTAACTAGTTAGGTGCCCTAGCTTTCGTTTAAACTCATTTCAAACAGCATAGATACTCGAAAAAGCGCTCCCTCCGTTAATATTGTGAATAATAGTGTGTCTTTCCGTTGACGGAGTTTCGTTTAAACTCTTGTTAAAAACAAGCGAATTCATCAAAGGACACCTGATAAGCACACTTGTCGGGAATAAAAGTTTCGTGCAATCAACCACCAGCGTCAGTAACGAAGCGCACTTCCGCCTGAACAGACAAGCCTTGCAAACTTGTTTCTTCCATCTAACAGACACCGATTGATACATGCAGATATTAGTTACTACCGGCCATAGCTAGGGAGGGGGATCATTTGTACAAAACCCGGGCAAAATGACATCCCCATGACCCATCACCAATATCGCTTAAGTATAACACGCTTCCTCGTCCGAAAGAATATGCTTGAAAGTAGTCCGCCCTCTTCCCTTTTAAGAGATTGGTTAACGTCATGTTTCTCCGGCCAGTTTTTCTTTGGGAAATAAGGCAAGATCACCATAAAAGTACCGCTGTTTTTATAGATAGAGTGACCTACTTTCTATCGAAGATTTTTTTTCCGAAATATGATGCAAGATCACTTTGAAATCCCTTTCATGAGCTAGCTTGGCCTAATTTATATTATACTGTCTCATGGATTACGCTAAGACGTGTAATTTTCAAATATCGACTTGCATTGGTTTGCGTGCCAGTTAGTTCAAATCGGGTAGAAAACATCATATATTTGCAATTTTTTTTAGAAATGCCATGTACTTCCAGCATTTATAAATAACGCTCTCTCTAATGCTGCAGACCTAGTATGAAATATTCGCATCTCAACGCCACTTTCAATTACACTAATAGTAATGATGACACCAAAGAGTTTTCCTTTGCGAAGGTACAGGAAATACAACAGGGTGATTCTTGAAAAAAACATGAATGTAAAAAATAAACGAATGACATGAGTGGTTCCCAAATAATTTTGAGTGTGACGCGAAATACCAATCCATTTGATAAATCTTTTTTAGTCGACCACGTGAACGCCGAATTCCTGGAAATTTAAGTTGAAAGAGAAGTACGCATTCTCACATAAATAATCGCGATATATAATCGTTCATGTGCACAAATCTCACATGTAGCATCGGTTAGTTGTGCATGAAATGTAAAACTCTTATGTGTGTGCGTTTCAATTTCAATAAAATCAAATTCGTTTTTCCATGCACCATTACTTGTAATTTTAATATTAATTGCGTTCCGAGTTTGTAAAGTTTAGAAACCTCTTGTATATACCATTACCACTATTTTGATTGACTAAAGAAAGATAACACGTAACCGCTTTTCGGCAACATGGCATTCGTTTTATATCTGCTTTGAACAGAAAAAAAAACATGTGCCCTCTCAGTCATCTGATCACAATCGAAAATCCGTATTCATTTTTTTCGCGATTTCGGCAATCGTTATTATTAAGGGTTTTCGTCGACTGAAAAATAAACATCGTTCTGTTAATTATATATTTCAGGCCATGTTCTTTATATCCTGCCATAATTAGCAAATCTTTATTAAGCAACCCATGATTATAAAATAGCTTTGCTTATCATTTGCTGCTGAATCTTGTGCTATCGCTTGTCAATTATAGCAGAGACGTAAGGAACATATTTAAATTTTTTTTTTTAATTTCAAAATTAAACATATTAAAAATGTTTATAGAGAAATTAACCACGTTATCAGCGCCAACTAACAGAAAATAACCATAAATCACAATTAAAATTCAGTCGGTAATAAATGGCGCTAAGGTGATGCCATACAGAACAAAAAGATTTGGTCGCGAGAGTTACCTTAGATGACCGTATAACGATGTTGTTTTATAAGCGGAAGGTAGAACAATCAAATTTAATAAAAAAACGGGGGTTACGACACCCGTAACACATCAAGTTCATTAGACATCTCTAAAGACTTCTAAGTTGGTTACTCGATTACACTATACTATCAATATTACACTTATTACACCTGTTTGAGTATTCCGGACAATTTCGAATTTGAAATAAACGAAAACTCAACATATCATAATTAATACACAAAAGTAAAATAAACATTCATCGAAAAAGTTATTATTTAAGAACAACAACATAATCGTATAATTCCGCCCAAACCCCGATGTTCGCAAGTGAGATGATAAATAAATACTTTCCGTGTATTCGATAAATCAACTTCTGCAAACAGTCTTGGTGCAAAATATTTCCATCCAGTGATATGCTTACAAATATTCTCTGCGTTAATATCATAACCTCGCCTATAGGACTGGGCAAAATATTCGTATCGTTTCAATTTCATACTTTGCGCCAAAAAATGTACCAACAAAGCTTCCTAATTTTAGAAGAGTCAAAATAAATAGACTATTCGAAATAAATATCCCAGATTTCAAACTCCGTATATTGGCAGCATGAATTAGCCGTTTCATGTAGGAGCCGCACATACAATTGATTGTCGAAAATTAAAAGTTAAATTGACGTTCCGAGAGCCCACACATGGTATAACATGTACAGGCTATAACCAGAAAAAAATGACAAGTCATAATCCTTTTAATGTGCTTTCAATTAGCTCGTTAGTGATCCCTCCCATCCTTGGCCAAGTAATGTTTCGAAAATGTGAACCTTCCACTCAGCCATGCATGGCGGGTGGAGTGTTGAAATCGTGAACAAGAGTATAACGTAAAATCAATCGTGAATTTCGATGTAACAACGCACACTGTCGCCGTCATGAATTGCGCCTAGTAACATCGGAAATGATTAAATTCGTGATATTTTGAGTGTTTTTGCACCAATAATTAGGGCGTGATTATCAAAATGGTGAATTTGCAGATTCCGTGAATAAAATTGTAACATTTTAGCTAGAATTATCACCGGGCAGGGGCGCAGCCAGGATTTTTCAACGGGAGATTAGGGGGAAGTTAAAACATTACACCAAAACTGCAATTCGCGACGACGTAATGCGTTTATAACTAAAATGTAAGGTCGTTCACGGCGAAATTTCGCAGTTACGTGTAGCCCGCCTTTCTTTGCCCAACGGTCCGAAGTCCTATTTTTAAACATCGACCATTTATCCGTAGTCAGCGGGCATCCGCATCTAGAAATGAAACAATAAAAATCGCGAAAATTAAATTTGGAGAGATCTATAACTCGCAGATGTCAGTAGTGTCATCATGGTTTATATGTACAAAAACACGCTCGCATGTAGCGACGATCAAAATCATGAAAATGTGAAACTATTACTTGAGAATTATTGTTAATGAAGTTAAATTTTTATTGCCATTCAATGATTATTTCATAATTTTGTCATAATCGAAGGCTGCAGTAAATTTTTTGTCGCCGCGATCGTGTTGTTAAACTATATTATTAAAGCATGTTTTTATTCACTAGCGAATATTAATTCTCACGTAACGGCGGACATCGTAGTTTGGTTTTTATATTTCGGATAGAATTGTGAATTCACATCGGCGAAGATTTTAAAGACAACTATTAATGAGCGCATTCACAACGAAAATTGATTTTGTTCTGATTTTTTATCTTCTGTGTAGGATTTGTATCAGTTCGTAAATTACCGTCCCGAGTTTAAGCGAACAATAATATTATTACTGACCCCGGGATGCGATATTTGTGAAGCAGATAGTTGACATTTCTATGCTTTTAATTTTAGATCGTGTCTGTGTTACTTTCGTATTGAATAATAATTGAAAAACTCCGCAAATTGGTTATCTCTTGAGTACTCAGTGTTAAGTATTTACGTAACTCAGCTTTGGGTTAAAACACTGATAGTAACTAAACACGTGAATAAATCGGCAATAATGGCATTTCGACATGGTCAAAATAATATTTCTCACCAATATCTCATGAAAGTTTCATAAAATACATTATTTACTCGTCTTACTTATCGACGTTTCTAAATTCACAAAAACGATATTGACACGCTTTATACAAAATCGTTTCAAATTTATTGTTTCTACATGTTAGCGATAGCCGTCTGGTTAATTCTTACCCGTAACTCATTGTAAAGTAATGTTAATAAATTGTGTTTTGCTTTCCAATGCGCGGTTAACCGCCGTTAAATTCGTTCGTTTTCCGGAATTGCAATCAACAATTACACAATTTTTATTTATCATTATCAGTACCGAATAAAAAACGATAACATGTCGTGAAGATGAAAAAAGTCGTTGAAACTTGAGTTGAATTAGTTGCAATTAGCGCCTGATTAGGCATCAGAGCACTCGAGCCCAATGTTTTTAGCATTAGTCGCATATGTAAAATATCCTTAAAGAAGTGCTGTTTATTAAAGTCATCTCGTCTTATGGCCACGCAGAAATGCCTTTATTGCCGAATTATCTAATCACAATTTTAAATGATTATTGCTGTTATTAAGTCGTGGACTTCGTTTTAAGTCTCAGCTAGAGGCATGGAAGGGTAAACAGGTGAAATACTAGAATTGAAAACTAAAAAAGTAATAGCGCCGAAGATAACAACTTGGTTAGTGGAAACAAATGGAATACAAAAATTAGAAACAATCAACATTCTAAATGATGGATAACGAAATAATAGACTACTTTGGCATTGCTGTACGGGCTACCCAAGATTCCAATTTTACATATTTGCTTCGCAAAGAACTAAGGAAAAAGAGATGGACAGGCATTTTCTATGAAACATTGCACCTAGCACACTACAGCACATCACAACGTCGGATTTTATTTACAAAGAGGAAATCAACCAAAAGACATTTCGATTTATTTATTACTCATTCTGACACTGCTTTTATCTAACTCACTAGTTCGCACTTGTTTACGCCAATTTAATAAACACAGCCCGAATCATGTCCGTTTCGACGTAAACAGTTTTAAATTAGAACCTACGCACCCGCATTTTGTTTGTAACACATGTTAGACGCCCGAACGTTGGAACGATAGATAACACGTTCGTGTTTTTATCTTTTTTTTTGTAATATGTTTGAGAGTGTAATATCATGGGTGAACAGGCACATGTATTTATACGTGTTTTAAACCCTACTCGAGGTTTTGCCTGTTTTCCCGATTTCCCATTATTCTGTGTGTTTGTTTTATGTGTTCATTATTTGTTATGTGTATGTTTTTTTGGGGGAAATCAAAATAAAGATTATTATTATTATTATTATCAACATTCAGGATTGGCACAATCTCAGATTTGCGAGATTTATCTGTAAATTAATACAGACACCATAAAAAAATTATAAAAGTTAATTATCGTATTAAATATTTGCATTCCGGCATCGATAATAATAATACCATTTGCTTAAAATTGGGACAGTAAATTTACAAACGTTGATAGGTAATATCAAGTCAACGCAAATGTTTATTTTGGTTTTGAAATTTGTCGTTGATGCCCTTAACAGTTGTTGCCGATGTGAACGCACGCGTAAGCCTGGATTGCCAAACCCAGGATATAGTCGCCAAAACGATTGCGGTGACAAAAACAATTAGCTATTATAACGAAATTAACCAGTAGAAAAGGCTTCCTTGCTAATTTTTCGGCCGACGTTCTAGACTCCTGCTGTGCATAAAAAATATTCCTTATTCGTTAAAAATATTCAATTCGAAAAAATTTGCCCACCCCTACTCGCATATTAATGAGGAAATAGTTTAGATTGATTTTTGACCCTGGTCTGAGTTTGATTTATCGTGAATGACTAGACTAGCTAATACTGAATATCGCAAAATTCCGCGAAACGCCATTTGCTTTTAACATTCGTGGTTACAATAAAATGGCTGTTAAATGTTAATACGACATATGTATTTTGTCAATTTGGCGATTTTGCAAATCTGTGAGATGCTGCTAAAAGTTTCTTCTATTTTAACAAACTATGGCCCAAGTTTACATTCCATTACTAAACAATGTCGTGTCGAGTATCAGAAATTTCTGAATGGCTCCAGTAAATTCACTAAGAAGAGAACACAGACCTGTCAAACCAGTACTAGAAAATCGTGTACTTTGGTCACAATTCATCGATGTCATTGACAGTCACATGACCACTCTCGTTTAGAGAAACGCACTGCCTTGCATTCGGACATCTGGTTTCAAAGACGCCGCCGAGCGTTTTCGCGGTCGAAGCGGAATCGGTGTGCTTGTATAATAATCATATTATAAACAAGAATTTTGCCATTAATGCAAAAGCTTTATCTTCCATATCTTCACCACATAGGTTAGAATTCCGGTAAATATCGTTATGATATGCAGAATTGAGTTACAAAAGTACTAGTATGTTACTTATTTGTCAACTTAATACGCACACAAAAACATTTGTCAACTTTGAATTTTTATTCCATTCAAAATCGAAAAAAAGTGCTATTTCTCTCCAAAATCGGGAAAAAGTGCTATTTCGCAGTCCCTAAAAAAAGTTGCGAAAGTGCTTCGCAATTTTCGCAAAAAAGTGCGCTAATAGTGAACACTGCTGAAGACTATGGCTATTTTTTTGTTAAGTCCAATTGAACTTGACAGAAATCTTTTTCGATTAGATTAAAAGGACATGTCTGTATCGTACCCATGGTGGTTTTTTGTTTCTATTAGTATTCTGTATTACTGAAAGGCCGTCAGATTAAAGGGACTATATCTTCGTCACTTTATATAATACCGACATAGTAATCATCATTGGCCACTCTTACAATATATACACTAACAATTCAATGTACCCCATTCAAAGGCGGATTTGCTCTGATAATAACATGCTTTAAGCGAAATGTAGTCACTTATCACAGGTTAGTCCAAACCTTGGCACATTGGTCGCGTGCCAATTTTAGCATACAGATGTTTGTATATATTGGCAGAATATTTAAAAGTTTTTTTTCAGCTATTCCAGCTCTGGTAGGGATTCCGAGATTTTAAACCTTTTTCGTAATACCAATGTCAAGAGTGATATTTGTTAAAATTACAGAATTTCAAGGTCGTATCTATAACTGTCGAAGCCGAGGCCTATTTTCAAGCACAGGCCATGTGACAGCAGTGCCGAAATGCAGATCTGAAGCAGCAACCAAAAGTTTGTTTTATTATTTTGTTTATGCTTTAGATATCTTCCTTAAAATAAAACAACGTCACCCATGCCACATAACAATAAGCTGATTAAGATGGTTAACTCTCATAATTCAATATATTCAAACTAACTCATCTTGCAGTATTTTGATCACTTTTGGGTTTTCCCTACTGCAGCCCAAATAGCTTCCTCAAATATTTCTGCGACCCTTCAATCTTGCAACCTTGGACCACCCTGACTTACCACTGCAAATTCAAACAACCAAAATATATCTTTTACCTTAGTGTGTTAGCAGAGATGGCAACTATTCCCTCTGGACATTGTTCAGAAGCAAAACCTGATGCAAATTCTAGTGATTCGTATGATAATGGTGTCAAGTGAAATCTATTTTGATATTGATAGCTGAGCCAAGTTCTGCTCGACATTCCAAGCACTGCGTCGGAACCCTGGAATTCAATATAGACAATGTTGTTAATGAACACATTAGGACAAAAATGTGTTTTAGAAAGCTAGTGAGTGAGAGATGTTAATAAAGTTTTAATGATAATGGCAGGGCGTTAGACTTGAACAAATTACACATATCAGGTTCAAATTTCATGCGCCCCACCCCACCAAGGGTGTTATAATTGGGTAATAATTATTATGCCGAACCGGAAATATTCCAGTCCAAATAATTGTAACTCCTTATATATAGTATAGTGCACAGGTCGGCAACGACAACCTTTAGCATTGGAAGAGTCATTTGGAATCCTTCCCATCAAATTCAAACCTACTCAGAGCTGCAACATCTACTCTAATGTCAGGATATTAAAACTCGTGGAAAACTACTAATGATGCAATAATTTAGTTCTTACTAAGAGGACGCTCAATGGAATACGAGTGATGCAATAATGAAAGGAAAGTGTATTTTAAAAGACTTGCATCCCTTCACTAAAAACTGATGTAATCACTTTGATTAACGGGAGTCAGAGCTCCGAGAACAAAGAGCTACAGAAATATGATTGTGAGACCCAAATTTTATCATTTAAAATAAAGTACTGCTTCATCTTACACAGTCACCCGTTGCTTATTAATCTCATATAGAAAACACTGCTGTATCGGAACTTTTACCACCAATCAGAAGGTAGCATTTTTAGACAGAGAAAATTATTTATAACATACCTGCATTGAGACTCTGAATAATTTGACAGGTCTGGTACCAAGATATCTTGTTCTTGTATCAGATAAATCACCAGTTACATTATCCAATGTTGTTCGTAGCAACACACCATTCTGTTGAAAACATTAAAATAATAAGCACAGTTACAAAATTCTTCACTCGAGGAAGAAAATTACGAGTACAATTGATGCTCCCGAAGTATGTGCATCAAGATGGCGCACAACCTGAACATTATGTTCAGGTTGTGCGCCATCTTAGTGCGCATATTTCGGGAGCTCTGCGCAATTTATTAAAAACATCACCTGAAGTCCGATATTCAGTACCAGACCACCAGAAGGTCTTTGTTCGCCGGTTTCATCTTCTCCGCCTCCCATCTCAATAATGCAAACTGATTCTGCTGTGGCTGGTAATGCCTGCATGCTCAAAGGTTGAAGACAATCCTGTGAAGAGGATAATATACAAATAATTTTATGAAAAAACTATACTATGTTAACTAAAACAGTTTATTGTGAAACATCATCAGTTCCTGTCTTTGACAAAATATAGAATAACATGCGTGAAGTTGGAGTATCACATTACGTATTGTTTAGAAAATGTAAAAGAATTGATTGTTGATTGCCTAGTACCACCTTTCCCAACATAGGATAAATCCTACTCCAACGAGTAATTTTGTTTTGTATGTATTTACTTCAGTATATCTAATATCCCTTAGTCTTTATTATTATTATAGAACTTATTTATGCAAACAACATAAACTACTTAAATTGTACAAAAGTGGAAGTGCAACTTAAGCATACCACTAGCTAAGAATCCGAATTGAACAAATAAAGTAGTTTGTATGAATAGTGAGAAATAATGAGTTTCGAATAGGCGAAGGTAGGGAATTCAACAGAAAAGGTTGGAACCTAGTAGTTAGCGCATTGTACCTAAATATATTGACGACACCATGTTATAGATCTCAGGATCAAGCCCAATACATCATTTAACTTTATACCGCCTAATAAACTAGCCACACTATTTACCGAATCATAAAAGTTTGGAATCTTCAGAAAACACAGTGTCACATAATGCATCAGTAACTGCAGGTGTATGGTACAAATTTAAAAAAATATAAACCAAATATTATATTTTTGTGATTCGACAAAAATATAATTAACTCACTGATGGATCGAGCGATATAATTCTGACAGTATTATCAGCCAGTCCAACTGCAAGAAATCTTGTTCTTTGTTCACCAGGAGGCACTTTGCCAAGGTCCATGCATAATACATCACTACTCATCTCTTTTCTTTCAGTGTACTCGTTGAGCTGTCCACTCTAAAAATTTGAGAAAAAATTTGAGTTTGCCCCAACGAGATGAATAATATCATATCTGTAAAATTTGACATATTTTATTAATATTGGAGTTTTTCTCTGAGCTACTGATATCTAACGATATTTAGAGAGCTACAATTATTCGAAAGGGCCGTAATCTTTTTGGTTCGGCATTGCCAGGTGCCAATCCAATTTATCACACTCTGGGTGAAGTGGGGGGCATGGGATTTGAACAGGAGCTGCTTGACCTGTGATGTCAGAACCAAAGAAGTACGCTATTTTAAAACTTTGTTCTCGAGTTAAAATTTTTTTTTTTTTCAAAGCTAGGAATTAGAGTCAAAATTTCCTGTAATCTGAAGTAGGGAGCCAGAGACGTTTTTCTAATAGCTTGGGTTCGGTGTTTCAAAGTTTCTATTCGAGTTTACTCAATCATTTCCAATAAAAGAATATAAAAAAATGTTTAAAAACAATTTACAGGATCCATTTCGAAGTATACGAGTTCCCCGCCTGTCAATGCAATAACAACTTGTCTCTGATTGACAGCACATTTTAAAATAGTCTTCTTTCCAGGAGCTTTCCATTCGTTAACACGTTTGTCAAATCTGATATGACGGATTCCTTCAGGATAAACCTGAATAAATAATGTGAAGTTGGACATTAGGATTAAACAACAACTTCTGTAACACACCCAAATCCCATTTTATTTATCACACTCTCGAAGGAGAAGAGTTGTCAAATTGAATAAAAATTAAAATGAATAATTCTAGATTGTCGGTGGGCCACATAACCAAAGAGACGAAAATGCAGCTATCACTAAGCAGTAACAAATGCAACGGCAAAATGGCAAAAGATTTAACACAGCGACAAGAACAAAAAAACATTATGCATTTTTATTCCTGCGAGCACCTATTTAAACAAACTTCTGGATTTCAAGATAACACACCTGAACAAGAGCATTTTCTCCCAAGAGTGAGCAGGATAAAGTAGGGGTTGTTCCAAGAAACCCTGAATCTGTAACTTCCTCTACAGTCTCACCGATGGACAAAACGAGTGTTGCATTGACGAAAGACACAATAATGTACGAGTCAAACTCATCTGAGTAAATATAATAAAATAAACCATATTTAAAAATTTCTTTGAGAAGAAAATATAGAAATTCAAAGCAGCAAAGTGATAGTTGAAGATTTAAAGATGCGACGCGCTGCAGTCTGGATGATCGAGGTTCATCTGTTGTCATGACGATCTGAAAAACATCATTAGTGTCTGCTAGGAGGCCATTTGGCCTGCCTGCTAAAGTAAGGGACCTAAGGGCAAGTCGTAATCAAACGACTCTAAAAATGAATTTGGAAACTGACTATTAATAATTAACAACACAAGATTGCTTAGGCCCACTCAAAAATCCGTGGGTAGCTTGGTATCTTCGGTGATTACTTGCCTCTGAAACAGCGCGTCGCACTGCCACTGTGTGTCGAGACCTGTGGAAGGAAAGAGTAGGGCTTTGGTGACAAGCACACATAAGCCCGAATATTAGACACTAATCAAAATCCAATTTTTAAATGATTACCAATAAAAATGTCTGGGATAAACGCAAACAGCATGTGCTTATTTCAATGTCCTTTCCAAAAATATACATACACACACCAAGAAAGAGCAAAGCTATAAATTTATAGATATTTCAATTTAACCTCATTAAATACAGAATTTGAATTCTAATATTGATATAATATACCGGGGTTTTCAGGAAGGCCACCAAGGGCCGTCAATTGGAAAAAGAAAAATTGAAAAAATAAGATGCGAGTCAAATGACCAACGACCAACTCCTGATTCGTTATACGGCCGTTATAAATTTATAATCGGCCACAGAAAGGGTTCTATATTAGCACCCATGGGCAGACTAATGACTGGTGGCTTTCCTAAAACCTCGATATGCCAGAAGAGATTTAAGTTATTGAACATTGTTTTGAGCAAATCCAATTTCACTATCCAATTTTAGTGTCCGCATTGAATTGTCTAGAAAATATTTTTCTATCCATTGTGAAACTGCTACCACCCTAAACATTTTCGGATAACTTTCAAATATAATTAGAAAAATGATAACGCTGACATACCGTCTTCAGTAACTTTGACTGTCCATACAGCATTTGGATTACCAGGCAATTCTGATACAGCCATTTCTGAAACCTGAATACAAGTTGCCATATTTAAATTACCACACAACTTAAAAATACTCGAAACATATTTATACCTTCACATCTTTTTTAAATTCAATATTTTATATTTGCATATTTCGAGAGATTTCACTCAAAAACGCAAGACTGAAAAATCTGTTTTAAAAAAATGAGTTCAAGGTACATTTTTTATTTTTAAACTCTTCTACCTTTTTATTCAAATATGGAATATCGTTTAAAACTATGATCAGATATTAGGGTGCATATTTTCGTTATTACGGGCATTTCATAACAAGCTAAATTTTATCATTATGCCCATATTAAGCAATTAGTCAAGCATTTATAGGCTGGCTAAAGAACCTTGGAAACCTAAAAAAAAAATTTTATCAATTGTTCGGGTTATTTTGCATATTGCAGATCATATTTTGAACCTGGTTTGAAAAAAGATGATATTCGTCATCTTTTTTTTCTCCCTCTTGAAAGTATATTTAAAATATAAACAGATGTTTGTATCACAAATATAAAACGCGAATGTTCTACGACAGAACAAGAAATTGGATATTTTGCTTTGCACCAGTAGGCAAGGGACAAACTTAACATTTCCCCCTATTTCTAAAACTTATCTCGAAAACTAATTGAGCTATGTAGATCGTTTAGTTTATTAAAAGAAAACATATTTTTGAAAATAAGTTTTTTTTTTTTTTCAAAATTCCAACTTGCCCTACTGATACTAGAAGTCAGAAATAGGGATGTCCTTATCGTTTCCGTTTTCGTTTCGTTTTCGTTTAGAGCTGTATTCGAATAGTTTTTTCCAATTTTGGTTAATCGTAATTTAACATGTATAAAACTTGCGACGTCGCGCACGATCTTTTTCAGTATTTTTTTTTTTCAAAGTACGTTAGTAAGTGCTGAATCGTCCGTCGCGTGAACCATAGTGACCTCTGCTTTCTATCAAGCGTGACGAAACGGGCATGTCTGTGCATGTCCAGACTTGTGCGATTATTGCCGACAATCTGATGTTGACGGTGCAGGCAACCGGTACGGTATCTTTGTTATGGAAGTGATTAGTTTTCTATTGCGAGTTTATCATAACTGCATAACGCACGGTGGAAGTTTTAAAGGTAAAGATGGGTACGGTGTCGTTTGATTGAATAGCAGTGCAGCAGTATCGTACCGGTAGCCTAATGGAATCGGAGTTTATCTGTGCCAGTAGGCTACGGTACTAGTACAGTCATACGGCACTGTGCCGCACAACATGAACATTATTATGTGTACCAGTTTAGGGTTCAGGTTGTGAGCCATGCACATACTTCAGGAGCTCTAAAAAGGAACTGTGGTCCCTGGAGCTGTAGCCAAAGCCACTGTGATTAAGAATCAGCTTCCCAGCCCTGATTAGAAGCTTGTGATGGCAACAGTATGTTTTCTTTAATTCAGAGAAACAACTTTCTCAGAGAATGCTCCAGTGATTCGCATCAGTTTAGTTTGACAGACTATGTCACATGTTCATTTCACCCACTTATGTTGGGAAATAAAGTTACTGAAACACTTGTGAAGTATTATTTTGGTTCTAGTAATTTAGTTTAAACGATATTCGAAATGTTTCTTCAGAAGCATTCTAGAATAGTTTAGTATTCGGATACGGACATCCCTAGTCAGAAATAAATAAAATAGACAATTGGATTATTGGAAGCAACAAATTTTAAATTCAAAATATCTCAAGTGTAGGATATATAAAAAAACTCCGCACCTCTAAACCATGTCTTAATACACGTAAGGATGACCTTGGACCTCTGCCACACGTTACATAAAGTTGTGGGTTGTCTTCGTTTGCCAAATCAGCAATCTGTAAGGAAATTATGACATCATACTTTTAATCTCTATTGTTCAATACCGCTTATTGAAAAATTTTATTTTTCTAAGGTTTCAATTTGACAAATTATCACCAATTCCAATTCTATTTTAGTTTAGAGTAAATTTTACATTGCTCAACATAACAGAATGGAACAAATTTTTGTGGCCATCAGATTAGAGGGACTATATTTTAATCAAATTATAGTCATCAGAAAGTAATCATCACAAGCCACTTGACTTTCAGGTCGGTCAAGATTTATAGGTTCAAATAGAAAATCAAACAATTAATATTTTGATGTAAGCACAAATGTATCAATAAAAAATATGATTTGAGCTTGCTAAAAATATATCAACATCATTTTACATTTTTTATTATTTCAGTCTAAATTAACCTCGATTATCGTTGAATACCTGGCATGCCATAATTGGTGAGAGAGAATCAAGTTCGTCGACCATGACAAGATTTCTGAGTGGTCGAGGTGCATAAAAGAATGTATCTCCTTCTTCCAACGGCATTGCACTTGAAAATTCTGGTTCATCATCATCATCACCAAGATGTGCAATTTGATATAACGCACTAAAAAGGAATTTTACTATAAAACCTGGAAAGAATTGTAGAGTCTGTTTGATGAAATGGAAGATTATTGAATATTCAACCAATGCCAGGAATAAACAACCAATGAATAAATAAGTTGGTAACCAATAATCGAAAGAAGTTGAGTAAACAAAAACGATTTTATTCACTCACTGATTTCCAAATTCAGAAGCAACAAACAGGAATCCAGTCCTCAGTACACACATTGCTGTTGCTACAGGTACCGTATCGAAGTATTTTAATCGGATTTCAGTCACCATATCTTCATCTGTTTCAAGAGTTATCTGTGAAAATAATCGGAGGAAATAAAATAATTCTAACTTTTTAAAAATTGGTTTCAGTATCACAATACAAGGTAGGATTTACATCCTATCCCATGTACAATATATCTTAATTTCTGAGGGTCAAAGTTTAATAAGTTGTATTATTTGAATTCTTCTAACTAGAGATATGCTGATATCATTTTTTGCTGATACTGATGAGCGATGACATACCAATACGCCAATTTTACCAATAATATCTTGATGATGAAAATATTTATCTGCGAACAGTATTTACAGTGATCAATATTTTATCTACAAGAACAGATATTCCAGAACAAAAAAACGCAAACTTCGAATCCGTATTTATTTGTGATTGGAATGCTGCAATGCCAATAATGTACATCTTCAGTGTTAACAACTGCAAGGGTCAATTGTATAATTTGATATCATTTGGAAAAAGTAAGCACATTATCTGAGTGCAGTAGCCTGCTGAATAGCAAGTTGGGCATGACAATGTTTATATCAGTGTTTCTGGGTTAAACCCCATCCACACAGGGTGATTTAAATTGGGTATACTATATTCCTAGAAAAATATGTTGGTCTTTGCAATAATTAGAAGTTCCCTTCATAATCTACAAAAATCATTTAGGTTGAGCCTTAATCAGGGCTAAACTGATGAAATATAAATAACCAGTAAATTAGCAGTTTTGAGAGTTGATTTTGATGATATTGGGATATAAATGCAAAATGAGTTTTAAGTCAAAAGAAATGTAAAAAAGAACAAACAAGCAAAATTCTTCACCTTGAAAATGTCTCCTTGCTCAGTTTGAACCAGAAAGAAAAACATAGATTTGGTTTTGTGTGTTGCACTGCACACAAACATCATTCCTCTCTCTGGATCATCCAAGTCATTCTAGAATAAAGGATAACTATGGTGAATCCTTGATTTCAATAAATAGGCATGGCACACCAAGGCATTAGAGAATATAGTTCTTTTACAGAATTGTGAAAATGTTGATTATCATTACTTATCGATTTTAATCGGTAAGTATGTTGATAGGTATTTGTCTGTCTGTTTGTTTGTCTGTTAGATGCACGCGATATCTCACGAAAGCGAGATTGAATCTGCTCCAGATTTTGCATGTGCATTCATCATATGTCGTACCAGAAGCCTATTAATTTTGGATGAATTATGTCGTATAATTAGCGAGTTATTAATTAATTAGTGATGGGACACAAGGTGTCACTATGGAGTAAGAGCGCTGTTTTGGGGATCCCCTAACTTTCGATCTTTTATAATTAATTAGTAATGTAATTACAGAGTGGCTTCAAAACGGAACAGATAAATAAATACTTCTATGAAAATGAGGAAATTTATTGAACACTTGAACTGTTTGTGCATCACTGAACCATAGGACGCTTTGTAAAAATCTAATGTTTGCTCTAGAACATGGTTCCCAAATTTTTCAAGCCTCTCCCCTTTTTAGAATTTGTCAAGTCTCGCGCCCATCTCAGAAATAGCTAGCTAACAAAAAAATATGTGGATGGAACGTAGATAATGAAATAGATCAGGGGTCGGGAACCTTTTTGGTCAAGAGAGCCATAAAATATACATATTTTCAATTGCATTTCCGTGCGAGCCATATACCATTTCTTCACTTAATCAGGCCTGAAATGTTTACTCAAAAGTCAACACATATAATGTCAATATACATTTAATGTGATTTCTGATGCTGCATGTAGTCGCTGCGGGTCTTGAACGGTTGCTCACATGCCGCCCAAGTTGAAATCTACGATACTCATCAGCCTTTTTCGTTTAGGCATATCCGTAGTGTTTTTAAAACTATATCGCTTTGTGATGTCACAATATATGTTCCAGAATCCCCTTGTTTGTCACAATGCCTGTCTAGTAATATCTTACATAACATAGACATGTGCTGGGCGCGTGTTCTGAAACGTATTGGGAATTTCCTGCCAAATTCGGCTATAAAAGAGTTTGGGATCTCGTAACAATAGTAAGCTTAGTCTTAGAATATTATATTTTTCTGGGAGCCATATGCCGTCACCAAAAGAGCCATATATGGCTCGCGAGCCATGGGTTCCCGACCCCTGAAATAGATGAAAGTTTGGAAATGTAAATATCCAAAATAAGGCTGGCAAGATCATATCTAATAAATATTTTTATTTTTAATTAGCTTCACGGCCCCTCAAAAAATTGTCCCCCACCGTTTGAGAACCACTGCTCTGGAATGTGTTCCAAATGACAAGGGTTCTGTTTGTTTCAAGTCCCCTATTAGTAACAATATTCGAGCCACTATCTACCCGATATTAGTTGAAATGCATTTCAAACTTACTCTTCTTCTTGGAATGGGAGATTTGATATCAGGTTGATCACCGAAATTTTTGTAAGTAATGTAATTTTCAGCACATACAAGAACGCCACCAGGTCCATCGTTACCACCTGGTACAGTGACCAAATGATTTGCACGTTCGTCTAAAGGTTCGCTGTATTTTCTTACAACGTGGTTGAGTCCAAGATCAAGTTCATAGAATGTTAAGGTCTGAAAAAAATAAAATAAATAATATTTGGAATAACTGTTCTTCTGAGTGTCCCTTGGAACAGGAATCACAATTGCGACTAAATTAGTCGCCATGGCGATCTTGGCTGTACTTCGGCAACTCTGGGTCGTATATTTGTCTCCCAACTGGCAACAAACATGCGGACAGGCCTCGTGCCAGTCTGGAAAGCAAGGCGTTTCTGTTGACCGTTCCATATGTTTAACCGCCAGCCTAATTTTTTATTTGTCAAGTTTGCAGCAAACTTATAAATTTTATCATAGACTACATTTTTCGGAAACCACCCATCAGTTTTACTTTCAAGTTCTTGGCGATCCGGTGTTCCAAGGCAAAATTTGTTTATTAAGAAACGCTGAACTAGATACATTAATTAACAACAGAAAATGCTACAGTAAAACCTCTGGAATTCCTAAATTATATTTATTTTGTTTAGGTTTATACAAGTTTACAGATTTCATATTCTAGATACAATTGGTCTAGTTATCTATCAACCAATTATCATACCAGGTGGGCTTAATTGAATAGCTACTGGACTTGAGCCTTGTTCAAAGCTAAAGAGTTTAAAAAGTATTATTAATTAATTTTATTTTTGTTATTTAATTGTTATACAGGTTCTGTTTTCTGTACCTTTATTGAAAAATGCCAGTTTCACAAACATTCGTTCATTGACAAAATTTTTTGAAATAAAAAAATAAACACACACCTGCTGGGAAAGTTGTGCTGCTTCTCCTGTGGGATCATTATCAGCTTCTTCATAATCCATTTCCAAACATGCAAACATTGGGTTTTCAAATCCTACATCAATACCAGCCATGTGATACACGAGTGTGTTAGCTTTATGTGCTTCCAGAGGAGAAGAAATAGTCAAACGAGCCTCGGAATCCCGATTCAGGATATACACCAGTTTTTGTTTCTCCATAGAACCTAATAAAAATAGGATTTCGATAATATTCACATATACTCATTTGTAAATGTCATGTACTGTTAGCTACATAAAAATAGTGCTTGCATAGTTGCATTGGGCAACTAGATAGTATGTTGTATTAATGATAAAATTATCATATTGGTTTTATGAACACGAAATCAGTGTCAATAACATTGTCATAAGAAAATTTAAATCAAATAAATTAATATACTGGTACCTATCATAACTGCTCTTCCCTTTGGATCAATGGCAAGATATTGTCCTGGTACTATTCTTCTGCATCCACTCTTTCCAAATGTTTCCATATGAACCTGTGCAGAAGAGTGCAAAACAGTATTTTTACTAGGATATATAGAGCAAATGCATGCCAGATTAATTTTAAGAAAATCTAAAAATATAAATGCGTAATATCACGCATGAAGCAAAAATTAGTTCATTTTAGGGTCAGCAACCTTTGGAATTAGAAGAGCTTTTGGCATCCTTGCCGTCAAACTCAAACCAACTTCTACTCTAATGTTAGTGGCTATTAAAACTCTCGGAAAACCACTTATGATGCGATATTCTAGTTCTTACTAGGAAGAAGCCAAATAATTTACGAATTATGCAATAATTCAGTTTACGTTGAAATGAAAAGAACCTAAAAAGAAAAAGTTAGTTCTGACAGATTTGAATCACCTTAATGCGACCTATTTTTACCACTCTCGATTTATAGCTGCTATGATGTGTAATTAGTTTGTAGTAACTTTATGACTCCAACTTTCATTCAATCCCCACTGATTCTAACAAAATCTGCCGTAGCCACTCTAATTCACGGGAACCAGAGCTCCGAGAACAAAGAGCCGCAGTTCACTGGTTGCTGATCTATAGACTATAACAATCAGCCAGCTAGACATATATAAATAGATATTATGAATTCATGACACTAAATCCCTAATTCTCAGGGGTGTGGCAAAAAAGAATTAATATATTTCCCCACTTACTCTGTCAAATTTGTTTTTGTTAGGAATATACTCCAGAATACAAATTCTTCCTGAATCTGTTCCACAGACGACATAATCCTTGTTACCACCAGTTAATCGAAATGACATCAAAGCACGAATAATGCCAAAAACTTCGACCGTCAACAACGTATGAACTTTTCCAGTATTTGGATCAGGTTTGACAAGTTCCAAAATCTTTCCTGGAATTATAAACGTAGAATATTAGCAAAATATACAAAAATTCACATCTTAACATCAGAAAAATTTATGTCTATCTATTTGATAATTTATTTAAAGTTTACAAAATGTGATAACTATGTAATCATTTCTACGATTCAGATTTATTAATAAGCATACATAATTCTCTGTTTGCTAATGAAATTGGAATGCTTGAAATTTTCTTCTATGACACAGGATGAACTGTGAGACCCACCTCAAATAGTGTATCAATTTAGGCAAATCAGTTTTCATCATCTTATTACAGTAAATAAACTAGCAATTTCTGATTATAATACGACATTATCTGATAACAGAAACGGGGGCGTGATGGAATAGCAGATGAAACATGAGACGTGTTAGCATTGAAGTATATAACCATCAAGAACAGGAAAAATTCCATCAAGTTTACCTAATTCCAAACATCAGTGGTTGCTACCATAGGGCCTTGTTCATAGCTAAGAGGCACAAATGCAAGCGTTGTAAAAAAAAATATATTTAGAATTTTTAGCTGTTCCTTCTATTAATATATTCAAGGCTAACAAAGATGAAATTTTTTTAGGGAGTACCTAACAGCCTAAATTGACAAGCCTTTTTCATTGCGAGATTGCAAGCAGATTTTAAATCTTTCCTACAAACATTGATCATTGTGATATTGTTTTTTTGGTGAAAAACTTATGTTATATTTTATTTTCTTAATCCTTTAATTGAATGGGCAGAATGTTAGAGGTGTTATCATTATTTAGTAATGAAGTATTTTAAAATATCAACTAGGAAGTTTTAATCTTAACACACTATTGATATAACTCTGCATAGTAGTTTGTATCTGTTATTTGCCAAGCTCATAAAAGTTTTAGCAATATATTAGAATTACTTAGGTATCATATTTTATCAATTCTTGGTTTTGCAAGAGCTATTTAAACTGCACAAAGTTTTAAGAAAGGAAAAGGTTGGGATTTGATCAATAGTTTAGGTTTCTACACAGTTAGCTTTATAGAAATATGATGAATTAACAATCAATCTCTCTCCTAATGCATGATTTGTTAAGTCAGTCCATAGATATTTTTACCATTTAGAACACCGGTTCTCGACCAGTGGGCCATGGCTCACTGCTAGGCAACAGAATAATTTTCAGGTGGGCCATAAACCTATCGAAAACTATAGGTAAATTTTACTGTAGTGGCAATGAATGATGATGCTACCGAGTGGTGATTTTCATTCTGATTATTAGAGTGAAAGTGTCTGTTCTTCCCGAAAGAATTTTTTGTTTGTCCTTTATATTTTTTCCTATGCATGAAAAAGTTAATGAGCTACAGACTTTTTGTGCAATTAAAATCAGTACGGTTCTCCGATACCAAGTATAGCCACCACATTAATAGAAATCAATTAAAACAGTAAGTGCAAACCCCTCCCTTACGTGTCAGTCAGGTCCTCCGAGCGCAATTTAAAAAAAAGTACCACAAAGGGAAAAAAAATCAGCAAAAAAACGTGATTTTGGTCACATGACAGCCGACGTAGTCACGATCGGTTTAAATTATCATAGAGACAAGCATGGCGCAATAGTTTTTGTTTCATTGGACCAAATGTCACATCATATTGGAACCGTGCCCTACTGATAATGAGCCACGAAAGAAAAAAAGTTGAGAACCACTGATTTAGAGTCGTTGAGACTCTTAATTCACCAGTTACCATCTACGTTCATTATAAAACACAAGTTATTATAACTAAGCCCTACCTCTAGACAGGGCAATCTCCTGCTGCTTCGTGCCAGAAAAATTCCCATGGACAGCATGCGTTATTGTGCTAGCTCGTTGAAGTGTGAGAGCATAGAGAAACATTTTGTTATGAATGTGTCCAAATAATCAGATGAACAGCTCCGAACACAACCCTCGCGTTGTTCAATGTTTTATATTTTTTATTCAATATGAAATTCTAAAATATGTATTAACGAACACATGAAACACAAGTTAGAAACTGAGAGGCAGTGTTGATTATTAAGAGAAACCATGATGTTAGTATTGAAAAATTTACACCAATAATTATACAGATAGGACAGTTGAAAAGTTGTCATTTTTATTTGACAGAATTCAATTAATTCGGAGTTATAATACAAGATTAAATAAATCGAAACCCTTCTTTTCATAGGAAGTTCACTACAAAGTTAAATAGCACTACATAAATTTCAAATATTCAATTCGAATCTTGGAAATAATTAATTTAAGAGAAAGAGCTCTACAGCAAAATACAAGACAGTTTGAAAAAACAACAATATTATATATTTAAGGCCAAAGTGTAAATTGTTCAATCCACTAATATTTTATCAATAGCAATATTCATCCAACATGATAAAGCAAAGATGTTTTTTGAGGTTTCATTCGATAATGCAAAACAAATCAATCAGCTTGCACTGCTGAGAACCCAAGATGAAAGAAACAAATTAGTCAGCGTGTCGATAATTACCAAAAGGAAGGATGAAGCTATAGCTTTGGAGGTGAGTACTTCCATAAATGGAGCTGACCTTGGAGTAACTTCGGTTAAGTTGAGAGGGAAGGCAGGTCAAATGAGGCCAGTTCAGATAAATTGACAAGAGAAATCAAGAAAATGATGTTTTCATATTAACAAAGCAATCGCCATAATATGGAATTTTATCTAATCCAGTAATCAATTGGATGTTGGTGAATGGGAAAGTCAATGGAGCAGTAATCATAACTGATATTTATATCCTTATGGCAGTGTGTATAATTTATTGACCATAAGCCAACTAGTACTGTAGTAGTCTATTGTTTTTCCTTTTATGAACAAAATGTATGTGAAAACTAGAAGTTTCTTCAACTGTCTTGTTCTTCCTCATCTTCAATTTTCGGAGCAAGAAAATATTTGATGTGACCCATGTCTGCTACTTTGTATTCAACAACGAGTGGAACATTGTTTGACATTGATAAACATACAGATGGTGAGAGAGGAGATGCCTTCGCAAATAAGTTCAAATATTTTATCGCGAAAGTCAGCTGAACAGGCTCTGATATTTCGACGGTCACTTGCTCTTCTTCTTTGATATCAGAGCCAGTATTTTGCTTAAGTTTAATTTTTCCAGCTCCTAAGTCTCCTTTTGCAGAAAATTGCACTCCATCTTTAGTACAAGTGATGACAACGCATTCTCCAATTTGGCTTAAATCTCGGCAGATTCTTCCGAATTCTTGGGAGGGAAGTGTCACGCAACAGCTATAATCTTGCTCAGGGATTCCGAGTTGTTCACAATCAAGGTCCATCAACTTCATTTCGTATTGAGAATATTTATCACCTTTCGATGATTCGAAAATCAATTCCAACATATCAGCATTATCTTCTGCTCTTAGGGTAATAATATCGTCATTTCCAGCGCATTTCATAATTTTTGCCATGCTTGTCATGTTGATGCCCATGGCCAGATTTCTATCGCATCTGAAGTTTTCAAATCCATCTGCTCTTAAAGTTAGTTGCACTAGTGAGACGTGGGAACTATCCATTGCTTGTAAACTTATTCCAGATGATGTGCAATCCCATGATGCTTCTGTAACAATGTCTTTCAATGCTTCTTGTACTTTCTTGAGATTACTACCTTGGATAAGACGCGCTTCAAACATTTTGAATGTTGGTGATAAAGAACAAAATAAACGGTTAGGAGGCTATATCGACGCGAGAAGATCGGCAGCTAGCTGTCAACTAAAGAAAACCTCAACAATAAAAAATCTAGACGAAATAAAAAGCGGGAAGAAAAAAAAACGTTCTGGCGGGAACAGCATGGCGAAGTTACGCATGGATAACACAATAAATTGTTCTTACGAAACAGCGCCACCATTTTTTACAAGTAGACATGAAAAAAGATAAATGCAAAAAAGAACAATACTGTACTGGTTAATGCCATGTTTTCCCAAAAATAAGAATAAAAAAGGAAGAAGTATTTATCCCGGGGGAGAGCGGAGCCTATAATACGGCTTAACCATATGACGAACCACGGCCTCTCGTCTGGTTATCATTCCGTGTCTGGTATGGGATTAGTTAGTTATTGGACACGTCATTGTACATAACGATCGTTTCAATCAGGTATTATATATACATATAGGCTTTGGTTTTAATATTATGTTGTTGATCTTGTTTTTCTTCTCCTTCGTCATGATAAAATCGCTTTTCTCTTCGAATACTGGACCAATTGCTTTGAAATTTTCAGTGGTTAATGATTTTTCGCCAGAAGTCTATTCTTTTACTTAATTTAAAAATTTCTGTGGACTTCAAGATATTCGTTTTTTATGTGTCAGAATAAAAAACAGCGACACCTTGTGAAGTGTCCATATATTTGAGCATAGCTGTCGTTTTCGGAAGCATGGACTTAATAAGACCTAATAAGACTGTGTCTTATTTCAATTTCATTTCGAAAAACAACACTATGGCCTGTTTAGGGAGATGTATTATATTTTCATTTATCAAAAACGAAATTACAAAGTAGAGAATTGCGAGATTTTCAAATATACAATATATGAAAACCTGTATCCATTTACTTATTATTACCGTTTTCCTCTTTTTAGATTAATCATTTTTAAAAAGTGTGGAAGAGATTTCTCACTATCGACTGAGTCAAAAAAATTTCCCGGGTTTTCGAGGCTAATGAAAATTTAGAAAAGTACATAATAGGCAGAAACATAAAGAGTATTTAACTATTTATATATATTTATTTTTTGTAATATATATTATTAAAAGTGCGCATGAATGCTGTATTATTTGAGCAGTTCTTGATTTTCCTTGTAGCCTGTATATACCAAGACCTGAAAAAGAACGTTCGACATCTTCCATGTTTATTTACTGAATTTGAATATTCAAAAATCAACTTTATTTAGACTGAAATGAATTGGCATTACATAACGTTATATTAGATTAAAGCGCAAATTGCCTCCGTATAATTCCATAGAGGATTTCGATACAATCTAATTTGGAATCGGGATGGGGGAAGTAGAACTAGCCCAGTTCAAAGCATGTGGTGGGATTTAGCCGGTTTGCACCGGTTCTATAGAACCGTTTCACGGAATTTTATGAGATAAGCAAACCGGTTAGCACTACTGGATACTGTCAATGGATTTTTGCATCTTATCTGACACACCGATATTTGAGATCAAGTAACTCACGTGTTTTTTTTTCGAAATGTAAAATGGTCTCGTAACATTTCGCACGTAACAGTTATACGTTGGGTTACATTTGATAATTGTAGAAATTTTCCATTTGTGATTGTTTGTCTGAAAATTGAATTTATTTGCTAAAAAAATTATGACTTTTTGTAACAGAACCGGCTGAAAAATATGACTTTTGTAATGGAACCAGCTGACATAAAATTTAAATCCCACTGTTGATTCTAACTCTAATCACTTTTTTACATAATAATAAATCAAGTAACTAGAAGTCTATCGTACGTAAAACGACTAGATTAAAACGGCGTAAGCGACAACATATATACACAGAAAAAATATTCAAATGTCCGCGGGCCCAAAGGCAAGTAACGAGCAAAATGAATGCTCTTCACGTCGTCGGTTGGGGCTGCTTTTCTCATAAAACTCAATACATGTGGAACAATTATCTGCTTGGTCATATCCATCCTAAAATGATGCGTAAGCAAAATGTAGTGGTTTGTCATTTTGATAAATCCGTATAATCGGATTCCTCTCACGGAATCAATATGAAAATCCTATCGTTCTTCACTTTTCCTTCTGGCGGTCTAGAGAAAGCCAAACTAAACAAAATATCATATGAACATTGGAAAAGCCATTATACAACCTTATTTTTTTATTCCTGCATTATGTGACTTCACATAACTCATTCAAGTTTTTATTTCGCATTAAATATCAGAATACAGAACCACAATTGAGACTGAAATAAATTAATGAGAGTTTATATCCTCAAATCGCATACACTAAAATCATTCTCGCTTGTGAGAAAGACAAGTATGTGGTTTCTTCGTTATTTTCGAACCTGTTGAACGTTTGCGCCTTTTGGGTGAGATATATTTTCCATTTCCCCTTATCAAATACTTCTGTTTTGTAATTCTTGTTGATTTTATTTTCTTCGCAAGTGGTTTGAGTATTTTCAGGCTCTTATTTTCCCTTTTCGATGTCTTTGCTTTAATTTTTCTTTCATCGGCTTCAAATCTTCGCCTTCTTTGTTCATCCCATTCGTGAATTAACATGCTAATAACGCTGGTAAACTGTGGCTGAATTGGGTGCGCATGGCTTGCTGAAATTGTAGATCTTGCATTTTGATTTCTAGATGGCATTGTTTTTTATTTTTCTTTCTTATAAGCTTGTCAAATTCTGCAATGTACCTAAGTATTAGATTGCCCTATTTATATGTCATCATGCTAGAAAAAAGTCCTTATCAGCTCAATAGTGATCCGGCGACTGATAAGCTTGTATTTGATTTACAGCCTTTTTTCGTTATCAGGTGCGAGTAACAAACAATATCTTCGGAGCGTTATCATTTTTTGCAGTTAGGTGTTGATTATGGCTTAAAATATTCATCTTATCGGAAGCGCAAATCAGATATTGTGTAAGTTCATCTATTGTCCAAGTCCATCTCACACAATGATATGCCAATGTTATATCCTATGGGCCTATACTACCTCCGTGCTAAGTTTATGAACTACATCGATCAGTGTAAAGAATGCAAACATTGTTTGTAGCATGGAAATGTTCTTACCTGAAAGGGCCGCCGTTTCGTAATATATGGCCGCTGAAGCAGTAATTCTATTTCCTAGCCCAGGGTTTGCCAAACTGGGATTCGTGATGACTGCTGCATATAGAGCCTGCAACGATATGTAAAGAGTCTGATCGATCTTTAATGATTGATTTCAATCGAAACGCCATTGTATCTTTTTGGTTGAGCGTTGCGAACGAACATGCTCTGCCGAGTCTACTTTTAAATGCGCCAGAATTTGAAAGCGAATTTTTGTTTCATGACAATTACAATTTTAAATGCCTGTATATCCTGTACTTTTATTTGTTCATCTTTTGGTAAAAAGTTTTAGATAGACCTGTCTCGTGTCAAATAACATTCCACAAACCATTAGATGATAAACAAAATATATATCTGCTGTGTCTTTATAGAATTACAGAAAGCATTTGATACAGTTGATCACAAAATATCATTGCATAAGTTAACTTCATGGGCCTTCCACATCGAGAAATTTTTGTGTGAATGAGCTCAATACGAGTCATCATCTATTACAAATAGGTTACTACCAGGCAATCTTCCACATCCTCTTGATTCATTCTTGTCACGTATTTCGGTAAATGCTGTCTAAACAGGAACTCCGGCAATTTTGTTGGAGTATTATAGAACAAATATAAATTTACTTCAAATATAAATCCACGTTACATTATCCCAGTAGCTCCCCACCTGGGGGTATTCAGATATTACGCATCCACAAAATCGAATTTTTCAGAGATATGGCACATGAATGCTTTGTTGCACAACACGGATTGAGTCGCATTCAGATATTTCTGATGTCACATATGGAACTCAATTGTCAGCATTTTGTAATCGGTATTTAGTTGCGCTACTGCAGAGGTCGGCAACGTTTTTTACGAGTGTGACAATTTGTAATATTCAATGTCAAAATAGACGTTTGCGTGCCGATGAAAAATTTCGTTATATAAACAGACCTGAGGACAGTACAGATTGATAAAATGTAAATGTAAAATGGCTTGGTTTTCACTATTTGTTTGATGGTTTGCACACAAGTTATTTGTTTCAGTGTACCTATTCAAATATCACGGCAAATCATTGAAGTTATTTGTAATACATAAACACAAAAATGTTCACAATATAATTTTATTTCAGTAGGATCTCTAACCTCGCTTTTCCTCCGCCAGGGCTTTAATATTTAGGTTGTACTTCATAGGTTGTAGTTGATCGCAAGAAATTGTTCACACAAGTACCTATATCCGAATACAAAAAGCAAGGCTTTCACAAGCCTGAGGTCACCAAAATTAATCCATCTTAAAATGCTTCCCAAGCTCGGCGAAACTTTGAGGCCCCCTTTCTTGTAGTTTTTGACTTGTATTTTAAATAGTTTTTCTTTTTAAATGATACTTTTGTAAGGAGAAACTGCCTTTTTAGGAGCTTCATTCTTTTCCCAATAATTTTTGAATAATTTTTTGTGTTTGATTTCAATACTTGAGGTACGGCAAAAGACATTTGTTCAGCAAATTGTACATACAGCTCTGTCATGACGACCGACAAATTGTTTTCTACGACTCTTGAAATTGTCTCTCATCTGATTTGGACCTCTTGGCTACAGACATCGCGTTTGATAGCACAGTTAAAAACAGAATAAACGCAAATACCGGCATGCGAGAAACAAAAATGATAACGACGAAACAATAAAACAAAACACGGATATAAAATCACCACGCGTGCCATGGATTGCAAACCTCTGCACTACCGGCACCTATAGTTTACTTTAATTTATCACTCTGGGCTATTTTTAGTATGTCAACCTGCATTTGATTCAGTAAAATGCAACAATTTTGCTTCTTTCGTTTTGCTCTGTATTTATTGTATTCTCCCAAGAAAGCGACGTGCTTTTGAATACATAGAAAATTTATACCATAATATAAAACATTTGGTAGCAAAATTGGTCAAGGTGGCTCAATAAAAGTTTGTCAGAGATTTCGACTTTTCAGATGTCGTAATCCTATACCACTTAGAAAATCTATATATATTTGAATATGCGGCTCGCGGTTTCACCCAGCTATCTGTATTCGGTCGTCCTGCTTTAAATGTATCAAAGCGATGGTATAGATCGCTGGATAATTTGTTGAATGCCGCTGATCTGTATATATCACACTCCCATATGATTTAAACTGCAACGTTGCACGTTCAAATTTATCAATAACTTTAAATTTAGTGCGGACGCAAATTCACTTCCTCCTGCTGTTTTGTATTCTTTAATACTGTGGGAGATACAGTTTTTAGATCACATAGTAGAAATTCTGCATATTATGTAACCAGCGTTTGGAGCGTTATGTCAAGCCCTACGAAAGCTGTCAACATCGTATTGGTGATTGAATTCGGTAATTACTATTTCTTTCGCAACGTCAGGTTGATTCATGCCCTAGTCCGTTATGAATTTCACAAAGTAATTGTGTTTAGCGTTTTAGGCTGCGACGACTCAATTTACACGACATTGGTTACTTCTGGCGATAAACAAGCGGGACCTAAATGGCTCGCTACTCCTTTTTTCTTCCCGACCAAAACATGAAGACAACACCCTCTAAAGATCGGGTTACGCTCGTGTGTTGTAGATGGTGACCGTACATTTGAACCCATGTACATTTGAACCCATGCGTATATCCACGGTTCAATCTATATGTGGGTGCTAAAACCCATGGGTTATAGGGTTAGTATGGGTTTAACTATCCGTGAAACAAAAAAAAATCCATAGGTGCAATAGCATACAGGTGCAATTGTCATGGGTTCAAATGTACGTGGGTTCAAATGTAATGGAACCGTTGTAGATAATTTAAAACACCTGTAGAACGGAAAATACGCAAAATATTCATTTCATGAAACGTCGAACAGTCTTGTGAATGAATTATGTATACTTTTAAGTAATCTACACCAGTATTGCACCAGAATTTAGAAGCGTAGCCAAGCAGAATCGAATTTTTTTGTTCCACAACAACAATTTATCTGTCCGCATATCCATTTGTATCATCTTTTGGTAAAAAGTTTAAACTAGCTTTGTTTCAAAAACCTTCATCCCGAGTAAAAATGATGAACAAAATCTTGGTACTGACCCTGATGTTAGCTGTTGCTTCAGTGATAATACTCAACGTAGAGGCTGGTGAGTTTAAATACACAAAAGACCGATACTGAAACGTCTATATTCAAACATTGTGTTTCTTTGTAAAAACCGGCCATTAATTAAAAATAAATTTGCTTAAGTCGATCTGTGATGAAAGGCCGGCATAAATATAAAAGAAATGGTCGTCAAGAAATAAATTTGGTACAGAAAAGACTCATTGTTCAATTTCATGCTCAAGTCGCAGTTATATTCCAATGTTCTCGGTATGGAGACATAGCTATAAACTAGTGAAAAACCGTGACGTAGAACAGTCGAAGTATGATTTATCAACTGCAAAGGAAATGGTTTTTCTACCAAAAGATATAGGGTCAGGAAATGTTTTGAACTGGGGGTCGATTTTAATATGTCGACTCTATATGCTTTCCACTCTGAGAACTTCTTGTTCGACGAAAGACATCATTAAACGAAAATAGCGACAGTCTAAGATAATCAATTAATTTTTGCCACTGTTTGCTTGTTGAAATGAGGTTTGAAGCCAGTATTGTTAAAACATGGTGAAAAGTTATCGATTGACTTGGATTATGATGTCGCACTTCGTAATACCATTTATATTGAAATGGGCATTTTTTGAAATTAAAACTGATTCTATTCGCTTACTTTTAGGGTGCAATCCGCCAGGTGAGTACCCTGCGATTTGCAACGGGGAGGATGTTTGTGGAAATGATTGCGATCTGCCGTGTTTTCCCGGAGAAGAATGCGTTGACTCAATGTGCCAAGAAGTACCGTTTATTACATTGTACGCGAATCATTTCATCACTGTTATTGTCGGGCTCTATTTTGGTGTAATATGATAATATGTAAACCGTATGCTTTTACGATATCGATATTTGTTCGGAATTACACATGGCTCAAGAAAATTCACAAAGGTTCCCTTTCAAATTTCGGCAGTCAACGCACGAGGGGAACCTATCAAAGCTGATTTAATTATTACTCTCAGACATGGAAAACTCAATGAATATGACGCTGGTCCACCTTCATGAGCCGAACTGCCATATTTATTGTAAAAATGATTGAAAATAAAAAATACAAAATGATTTTGCTCTAATATTGGATTGTTTCTAAAAATCTCGGAATTTCAATAACATCACTCCGGGCTCGGATGAGAAAAATGAGTTGAAATCTTGAGATTGGTTTCCATAACCATGCACCCCGATGATCATACTCATACCAATACATCTTGGTTTCTTCCTTTTAACGAAAAAATAAACGTCCTTTTATCAAAAGCTAGTCGTACTTATATTTTAGATCTCATCTTATTTTGCTCATTTTTATTTTCAGATTCCGTGAGGATGATTCATCACTACGTACAGCAAGATATCATCGCATTATAATTATGTTGATTATTTTATTATCCTTATGTAATTGAATGTAATTCTACGTAGTTTGATAATATATATTCAATAATAATACAAACTTTATTATAGTTTTCTATGCATATGGAGAGAAGCAATAAAGAGGTAAAAAATCAGCAAATGAGGGGAATTCAACAAAAAAGGTAAGGAACCACTGGCCAATCATATGTGAATAAAGACGATTTTGTGAGTCGATTGATTGGTGACAGCAATATTAAAATCGATCGGTGATTTCGGATATAAAATAGAAGCATTGAGCAGAGGCTATTAGCATTATAATTTTTTTGTATTGCAAGAATTAGAATACGAGAAATACGTGCCTGACGTTGAAAATGGTTACCGGTGTAAACATCGTTTTGCTCTCACTCTTCTCCTCAAGTTCTCCCAAGTAGATGACGGCATACTAACAATGTTTACAAAACAATTGCTGTAATACCACGATCTAAGGTTCGATTGCAGACTAGTTGCAGCTTTGTAGAACGTATTTTACACGCACTGCCAGATAATTTAAAAAATAGTTAAGAGTACAAAACTACAACACTGGCGTTTCGGAATTTATACAATGCAGTCGTCGCAAATCGCTTTTCTCATTAACTACTGGGTTAACTGCCTTGAAATTATTTTCAGAAGTTGAAAAATGTTTTTGTCGCGGGAAGTTTTTCACACTTTTATAATTCAAAGCTTCCAGTAGGTTCGATGAGGTTCGTTTTTTTATTCGACGTTTGACGTCAACAAAATGCCACCGCATGTCAGCGGATTTCGTGCTTAGCGAGGGGTCGGTAATTTTTCGGGGCTAATTTACCAGGAACTTGTGCTTACATACGAGTGTCCTAGTTTGTAACCTTGTCGTAAAAATATGTTTATTGGCGTTCACTCCCACTGTGTATTCCTGATAAGTCCAAGTGTTCCGATACTTTTGGATAGACGGGAATAAAGAGGACAGACAAAAAATACGTTTCATAATGCTGTAGCCTAACTGATCTGTGATTGAACTTCAGATCGTGTGATTACCGCACTTGTTTTGAAACATTGTTTGCTTGCATTCGTCTGCCCGGGACAGACGGAAATACGTTGCATAATGCCACAACCGGTATGCGATTAAACTTCAGATCGTGTGATTACCTTACTCGTTTCAAAACTTTGTTTTTTTTTGCATTCGTTTGTCCGGGATTACTTATTGAGGAGGGGAGTGGGAGCAAAACCATGTTTACATTTGTGACCATTTTAAACGTCTGGCACGTATTTCTTAAATTATCATTCTCGGAATAAAGAAAAATCAGAATATTTACAGACTATATTCACGTATACCAATGCTGCATGCTTTCCGAACATAGACCTTCTGTCCGATAGAATAATCTCAGTCCTATTCCCACAATTATTTCACATAAAGCAGTATAACGTTGGGATATCATGTTTGCCCTGCCTATATCAAGCTTGAATCTTAAAGTGAGGAGGGAAGTGAAGGCATTTTTAATCCATTCATTCATCATTTTAAAAGCGAAATTTAGCACAGGCAAGTCGGTGATTTAAATGTTATAGATCAGGCGTCTGCAACCTGCGGCCCGCAGACCACAAGGAAAATCTTGCTGCCCGCGGAGAAGTGCCAATTTCGAACGGTTTGCGGCCCGCGAAACGAGTTTTAATTTAATTTAATCTGGTATTTGCGAATAATTCCAATCCTATTGCGTTGCAAAGCCGATACCCGAGTCCAATTTAATATAAATGCATTATGCGTCACAATGCATCATCAGCTAGCTTGTTGGAGGCGAACAACGCATGTCATAAGATCAATAACCAAAATTTTTGTGCCTGTAACTACTAGAAAGCCTATGTTAAATAAAGGTGCGGCCCGCGGTTTCACCCAGTTATTTGTATCCGGCTCTCCTGTGTTAAAGGTTGCACACCCCTATTATAGATCCCTGGGAAATTTGTTGTATGCCACTGGCTTGTATTACACACCCATGCAATTTAAACTGCAAGGCTGTTGATTGATGGAGTGGAGACTGATGGAAACCTTTCACGTTCAATTTTAGCGAGAACTTCAAATTTAGCGCGAACGCAAATTCACATAATCCTGCTGTTATGTATTCTTTAATATTGTAGAAGATACAGGTTTCAGGTGACATAGTAAAAATTCAGCATATACTGTAACCAGCGTTTTGCCATTTTCCTATTTGCATCACGATATCAGTGAGAAGTTGTTTAAAAAACCTTCACCAACGAGCTTTGCTTCCGATAGTAAAAACAATCGCATATGGCTTATATATATAATATATAATTTCACTTCAATTAATGCTATTTTAATCTAATTATCAATCTGAAAATTCAATATATACAACCAAACGTATGAAATCTATAGAACAGAAATGGTTCAATGAAAATAACAGGTAACACGTTGTAAGAAAACAATATATACAATTGAAACATCTGAAAACAAACTCAATACAGACAATCAACGATTGGAAAGCTTTGATAATAGCTAATTCCGTAGGAAAACCGGGTCTTGTGTAGTTTTGTACTTCTAGTGGACGTATCATAACGATTTTTCGCATGTTAATTCTAACTCCCACCTGGCTGCGCCATCCAAAAATTACGACATTACCACAACCACGTCATAGGACTTGCCAAATATACCTATGATCGCCCGAAATGGCATCTGTGCCGACGATAAAGAACACTAACGGCCGTGATCTCTCTCATATCGGGATCGTTGCGACCAGAAAACGAGGGAAATAGTTTGATCGATTTCGGTTGATTGTCTACGAGGGTTTGATGATTGTTCGTACAGTTTGAAGGTCCTCATTACGTCACTGTGAAGCCGTAGTCATTTTATTTTTAGATGACGCAGTCAGGTAGGGGTTGGGATTGACATATGCAAAATTTGATATGCAACGCCCGCTATGAGTACTTCAGGTACTACACTAGACTAAAACCTAGTATAATACAACACCAAAACAACTGTAATTACGCTATACTCAAACAGTAATATAATCCTATTGACTGAAATTACAATATTCAAACCTATCCTAAAATAATAGCCATAAAATCTAACTGAAAAAAACGCAGCTGCATTTCTGCAACCCACAGCCTTCCTTAATGGGATATCAGAAGAAAGATTGACCGTGCAGTAGCGCCCTCGGTGTCTCCGACGTCAAAATACAAAATATAGCAGTAATACGAATAACAGCATTTACAAGACCAAAATAGGTTTCATCACAGTACTAACAATTCTTGTGCTTGATATAGAAATAAAAATGAGTAAATATAATAAGTAATAGTAAGTAATAGCCTTCTGGAGAAAAATTTTATCTTTAACCACTGAAAATATCAAAGCAATTGGTCCAGTATTCGGAGAGAAAAGCGATTTTTTAAAAATGGAGACGGAGACAAATAACAACAAAATTTTGAAACGATCGTTATGGCGTGTCCAATAACAGCATAAACGTGTCCAATAACAGCATAAAAGATTTATTAAAACGATTTTTCGTGTACAAATAAGTCATGTTGTATATGAGCGCAACTCGACGCAACTCAATGGTCCTAAAGTTTTTTTTACAACGTATTATGCGGAATGCAATATATCGGAGAAACAGGCAGACATTTAAAATACAGAATTACAGAACACATTAGAAGCATCATCCAAAAAAACAAAGATTTCGCAGTCGGCAAACATTTCAGTCAATTAGGTCATTTCAACAACAACTTCTTGGTAATCGGACTTGAAAAACTGTATCGAGATCAAACATACCGGCAAACGAAGGGACATATTTTATCAACAAATTAAAAACATCAGAACCACTAGAAATGAATGATGAATGATCTCGGTCAGACGAAACGTTACAAAAATATATTTGTGTTCATGTGCACCAAGTCATTTTCACTCTTGCTATAGCATCCTTGCGTTATACGCATACGGTTCCACCTGCGCTATGAGACATAGAGCAAGGAAAGGTAGTTAGTTTCACGTAACCCCAACTGTTAGTTGTGTTATTATTGTCTGCTTAATCAGCGACTCTATATTTATCCGCCTTCTCTCCCACATATTTAGGTTATCTTTTATTCGATGAATGTGTTATTCGATGTATTATTGATCAAGAGATTATACACATTAAACACGCCACATGGTATAACACGAATTCCTATTAAATATAATCCGTGGTTAACAAGTGCGAATAAATTAATTCTTCTGTGGAGTAGATTTTAGAACGCGCACACCGACTCCTTCATTTCGGATGTTGCCTATCAATCGTATAAAACAAATTGTGTTTATTCTTGTAACACTACAAGTAGTTCATTTTATTTATTTATTGTCATTCAAATAACATATAGTTAAAACTCAAAAATACAATTCGGCTGAAGTTATTTTTGGACTTTGTTGACTTTCTTAGCTTTCGGTTTTTTAATCGAAGGTTTCTTTGGAGTCTTCTTCGTAGATTTCTTGGTTATGGTCTTTTTTGTAGTTTTCGTGGTCTTTTTGTCTACTTTGGTAGATGCTTTCTTTTTCATTGTTTTGTTTCCCGTTTCTTTCTTTGATACGGGCTTTTTCTTGGTGGCACTCGTTTTCTTGACTGTAGTCTTTTTCTTTATTTCGCTCTTTTGTGTACTTTTCTTGTTTTCAAGTTTTTTCGCCTTTGCCTTCTCGAGTTTTTCTTTTTCCTGTTGCTTCTTAATTGCAGCTTTTGCTTTTGCCTTGGCTTCCTTTTCTTCTTTAGCTATTTCAGCTTTGTTGATTTTATAACATCCAGGTGAAGTTTTCGGATGAAACAGAAATTCTGATTCAATTAACTTCTTGAGATTTCTATTTAAATGTGTAGTGAAACCTTGTTGCTTGACATCAAAATTTTCCTCGATATATTTGCGAATAAAAACTCGTGATGATCCTTTCTTTTCTTCTTGTGATTTGATTGCAGCGATGATCATTTCTTTGTATCCAGGATGAGTCGGAACATGACGAGGTTTTGTTGCTTTGGTTTTCTGTGGTGACGACATCTTGATTGAAATTCCGAAGGCAGTGGATATTAATTTCAGTTTACGTTTTTTGATGATCTTCTACAAGTATGGCATTCTTTTATACTCTGAAGGCACAAGAAGAAAAGAAAAAAAGGGGATAAATCGGACGAGATTATGCGTGCGTCCCATTCACGGTCGACAACGGGATTTCGACGTTAATCGGTAATTAAAATTCGTTTGATAATTAGGCCATGATGAACTGAACGATAATAAGTCTGCAGCGAGATCAATAGCTTGTTTTGAACAAGGCATAAATTTAATCAAGTCGTAAATATTCGAACAATCTTCTCGCAGCACAATTTCGCAAAATCCATGAAGATGAAATTTTATGCATAAAAGTTTCATTATGTAAATTGAAGCAGTGCATTATCTGAACATAGGGTTTCTCGTTTGAATCGGTCTGGGCAAGCAATAACATTTTCATAAATACCATCTTGTGATGTTGTATAAACCATTTTGTCCCCTATTCGGTTTGTAGAATGCATAACGACAAAACATGGATTGCGCATTATCACACAAAATCATTTCAGATCGTTGGCCCAAGAAGTTAGTTCATGCAATCGAAAGCTTGAAATAGATGCCGTTTTGCTCGCTTTCTAAAAAATCTAGCATCTAGATTGATTGATCAATACACGTTCGTTTCACGCTATGAAACTCGCAAAATATATTTTGAAAAGAGGTTAGCCATATATATATATATATATATATTGGTAATGTAAATACAATTTTCAAAGGCCAGCATGAGGAATTGATAATAGAAAATGGATAAACAATTTCAATATTATTTCAAAAATATTGATAAGTTTATACATATACTTTTTTTACATAAATTTTAATTGAGATTTAGCTTCCATTTGAATGGCCATCGACGATCTTAATGGCGGACCAGAGTTAATTTCACATATATCGTTCGTAGTCTTTTCCACCATCCTTATACTTCTTAAATTTACAAAGCAGCGATTGACTATGCTTCTGAAGTCAAGATAATCACGAATTCACATAGTATCGCATGTGCATTATGTGATTAGTTTTAAACGTATATCATAAAACACAATTTATTACTATGAAAAACCTTGGAGTATAACATAATGTCTGTTATACAAGAAATGAAGATATTTTGTAGATTAGGGTTTCACAAACTGGGATGGGTCCGTGATAACTGCACATGGAGTCAAGCAACGATATATATGAAAAAATTCTCTTTAATGATTGATTTCAATCAAAAAGTCATTGCATTTTTAGTCGAACGTTGTGGACTAATATTCATTACTGTCAGAAAAGGCAATTAAAATTTTAATTTTATTGCCTTCTGCAACGACCCAAATGTCCGAAGCTGCATTTCCAGCTCTTACCAACAGGATGACAAAATACAGGTCGAGACTTGCCGTAGAGTCGGACCTACAAGTTTGCTTGTCACACATTGTTCCCAGAATTGATAAATTGTGCAGTGAAAAGCAACCTCGTTCATCACATTATTGTCGTAACAATATCCTTACTCGTTGGTTATAGGGACAAAAATTGTTACGGCTTAGGATGGGGGTCCGTCAAAATTAAGATTGACCAATGGGGGTCCGCGGCCCAAAAAGTTTGGGAAACTCTGCTGTAGATGATAACCGTAGTAAGGCCTATTCGTAGGCTTTAGGTTGTTGGGCAGGGTGACGATCTGCTCTGTCAACTCTGGTATATTTAGAATTCAATATTCAATAAGTATTTCTCAATTTTGGGCTTGTATTTTCGCTTTCGAACAGACAATATAGCTGAAGAAGCCACCATGTCTTCTTGTCTATTTCTACTTCCATGTCTACTTCTCTACTTGTCTTCTCTACGAGTTGCAAAGAGGAATAAATAAATATAGTACACCATTCAGTAATCATTGAAACAAAGCCAATTGATATTTTTGACTGTTAACTATCATGAAACAAAGCCCGCGATGGCATGAAATATTACTAAAATGTGATCAGGAATCAGGCAAATATATATAATAAAAATGACAAGTAATGTGTCGAGTGACTTGAGTAAATATTGCAAAACCAAAATCTTGATGAAGTTCAGATTTGAAGTTTTGCTTATTGGACTGAAGGCGCATAAAATTTTTATTAAAGTGGTTATTATCAATTGAAGTTTTTTTACAATAAATGCCAATTGAAATTTTACTACAGCATTGTATGTCTTCAAAATCATTTCAATTTAATATTTGAATTATTGCAATAAAATTACAATAAATATCATTTGATTTTTTGGTCAATCTTGATTTAGCATTGATCAATCTATTATTCTGGAACCTGGAAAACGTTGTGATGCTTTATGGCGTATCTTGCTGATGTCACAATTGGCCAGGTGTTCTTGATTATAATTTCCTGTATGGCTCTGCATGACACATGCCGTCTTACGATATAATTCTTCCAGCAGGCGGTTAGAAATAAACAATACAACAATAGACCGAGAATTGTGACGCTAGTGGTCTTCCGTTATCTATGGCCTTCTCTCGACCCCCGAGGCGTAATTTATTGATTATGCTACAGGAAATTGAACTGCGATTTTAGAGTAGAGAAAAGACTAGAAAATTGATGCGTTTTTGATATGGCATCAGCCGCCCTCGCGATATATAAACTAGACCACTTACGAGTTATTTCATCATTTGATTTGAAATCGCAGTTACATAAGAGTTATCTATCTATTGACCTTCAAACAATATGGCACGAACCAAGCAAACCGCTCGCAAATCGACTGGTGGAAAAGCGCCGAGAAAGCAACTAGCAACTAAAGCAGCACGTAAAAGTGCTCCGTCCACTGGAGGAGTAAAGAAGCCACACAGATACAGACCTGGAACAGTAGCTCTTCGTGAAATTCGTCGTTACCAAAAATCTACCGAACTTCTCATCCGAAAACTTCCATTCCAAAGATTGGTCCGAGAGATCGCACAAGATTTCAAAACGGATTTGAGGTTTCAAAGTGCAGCCATAGGAGCTCTTCAAGAAGCAAGTGAAGCTTATCTGGTCGGATTATTTGAAGACACAAATCTCTGCGCTATTCATGCTAAAAGAGTGACCATCATGCCGAAAGACATTCAGTTAGCCAGAAGAATCCGCGGAGAAAGAGCATGATTTTTGAATATGTGTGATATTTATTTTCTCTTCACATTATAGTGGGGTTAATAATAAAGCTTATTTTGCGTGATATGTAAATGTAATTAACCTATTTATCCAGTGTCCGTTATTTTTTTTACTTCTCGTGACCAACTGCATTTAGTTCGTGCTCTTACTAATAAACCCCAATAACGATAACCGTTCGTAACAAAAGATGTAGTTGAAGCGACGAAATTTACATTCCTGGTTCGTGACATTGTAAACACTGTGAAATATTGATTAAGGAAAGTTCACACGGAGTTAGTTCACGTACAGAGACGTGGATACACCACGGATCTATGCCTTATAAGATTATCAATGATGTGCTCCACGTACATGCAAACATTAAACGAGATTCTTGTAGTCGAAGGGCGTTTTTCACTATTTGCTAGATAGTTCGCAATTGAAAACCGCACAATAACTGTTCTAAACAACAAACTCATGGTAACAAAAGCTGCATCGAATCGAGACCGTTAGATCTTGATACCCGATAATATTACAAACATCGGTATCTTCATTAGTTTTTGTCGTCCGAACGTCACAGATATTTCTTGACTCAATTTTATGGCGCGAATTTTCAGACTAAACCAAAGGTTAAAATGTCTCTTCTTGATCAGTAAAATATAAACCCTATTTCCAGCATTATGAATGATTAGATTAAACAAAATACTATTAAATATTTGAAAATTGTATTCAATTTGACACAAGTATTTGATGCACTGACCGAATCGCGTGTAATACCAGGTTACCCTTTGGTATTATTGAAAAGCGGATTCGGAGTAAACTATTTCCAATTGATATGATATTTAAAGAAGATTCAAATGCTATCATGAAACGCTAGTTCTAACTATTTTACCCTCAACCCTCACACTGATGTGGGGCCAATTGCTAATTTCATGTTTTATATGATTGTGTGATGTTTTTGTATATGATATCCGTAATTTCCGAAAACTTCAATACAGTCTAATACTCGATGAGTGTTAGCAAAGTGGTGTAAATACAACACATGCGGTTGTTTTGTCTCGAGCCATGATGTAGGTGGGATGTATGAAGAAAATTGGTTACTTGGGATTACCATACGCGGGTGTTAAGCGATTTTGGAATTCAAATATTTAAAGTTAATGTAATCAATATGCTGTGTAGATTGTGTAACTTACATTAAGAGTCTATATGCTAATGTGTATCTTGGCAATGGATTTGTCCCTTTGTAAGTGCAATAAAAATTTTGTGTCATCAACTAGATGACGATTAAATGATTTACATAAGGTATAATTACCGTTCACTTGTCTGAGAAATGAAAACTTGGCGTTTCCGATTAATTATTTTATCGAAAGCGCCGAGGAGCAAGATTTAGAGCCATATGAAAAGAAATTATAATTTTCTGGCGACAGGCTTATATTATCTTTATCGCCGACTAGCGCGTTTTGAGGATAAAAATCGGGTCAATCAATGAGAAGCCACAGTTGTTTGTTTGTTACATCATTGCATAATACTCTCTATTGGTCAAATAATATCTACAAAAATGTCGTCACAAAAAAAAAAGTAACTAAACCTCGTCATGTTTCGACTCATCCTAGATACAGAGAAATGATCATCGCTGCAATCAAATCACAAGAAGACAGGATCTTCTCGAGTAATTTATTCGCAAATATATCGAAGGAAATTTTGATGTCAAGCATCAAGGTTTCACACACATTTGAATAGAAATCTCAAGAAGTTAATTGAATCAGAATTTCTGTTCCATCCAAAAACTTCACCTGGATGTTACAAAATCCCTTTTAAACAGAAAAAAATGAGTTTGCGCCATTTGTCGGAAAAAATATCATTAGTTTTCAAAATTTAACCATTTGCTTCAGATTTCAGCTATTTCCTGACATCCAACCATTTTTACAGCCTCAACCGTAAAGACAGTTGCACCTGCAAATTTTTAGACCCACCAAACTTTTCACCCGTACATTTGCACCCACGGACATTTACACCCGACGTACATTTGAGCCCATGGATTTTCGCACAGTGAACATTCACACAATCCGTTTAAATTTACTCGCATATTGCCATTTTCCTACGAAGGATGTACATTCTAATGATATAACCTGTAATGAAATCGAACTCATTGCAAACACACACGAGATTAATTTGGATTTTCATCCATTGACCAGATTAAAAAACATCATGTAACGGTAGACAACATTATTGGTGCAAATGTTCGTAGAGGGGAACGTCCATGTATGTAATGTCCATGGGTGCAAACGTACATGGGTGCAAACATACATTCGTGCAAATGCCCATGAGTGCAACGTAGATGGGTGCACATGTCAATGGGCACTAACATATAAGTGTACAAACGTACATGGGGCAGACGTTCACGGGTGCAAACGTGCATGGGTACGCAAACGTAGATGGGTACAAAAGGAAAAGGACATGGGTTCTAACGTTCTAACGAGTGCAAACGTGCATGGATCAAACTTACATTGGTGCAAATGTCCATGGGCGCAGACGTATATGGGTATAAATGTATATGGGTTCAAACGTAGCCTACTTTCGTGCAAATGTTCATGAGCGCAAACGTATATGGGTACAGACTTCCTGGTTTCAAACGTTCACGGGTGCAAAAATGGGTACGAACGTACATTGGTGCAAATTTCCATGCGTGCGGACGTAGCCTATATGGATACAAACGTACATGGGTGTAAATGTTTATGGCTACAAATGTACATGGATTCTTATATAAGTGGATGCAAATGTACGTACAAGGGAGGAGATGGATCGCAAAGTCAGTTTCATAAACATTCTCTCGGTCCAGACATAGTTGCAATTGCATGCTTCGTCGCATCAAATGATTCTATTAGCTCTTCGAACAAAAATATGTAAAATTTCAAAAAATCGTGATTTACTGAGATCACATTAAGAGAGCTTTCCTCCAAGTAGGTGTAATAGATTTAGATGTAATGTACACCACTGTGTGGCGTAAAGGCGCACAAAAATGGTTATATTTGAGTTCTTATCACTATGGATCTTTCCCCGAACATTGACTTCCTTGTTTATTTCGTGACATTGGCCAATCAGCAAAATACAAAAAGTGACGTAACAATGCTCCCTTTTCGCATCTGCTCAGACACTATTCTCACTCAGACAGATTTTCAAGCGCGGTCGTAAACATTACCTCGTTTTCGCGTTTTTGAACTCTATTCGTTAGTTTTCTGTTGTGTTTCGGAAACTTAAATATGAATCAGATAATTCAATGATCACTCTGTCTTCCCAGGAGTTTTAATTTAATTGCAGTAATAATAAATTAGTGTAGAAATAGCTGTGATAGACTAAGCTAAAATTCTTTACCGGTACTTTTAAAGAAAACATTGTTGTATGCGATGAATCATAATGATTATTTGTAACATATACCTCATTTTACAGGCGCAAACTTGCAAAAGCACTTTTAAAATAGCCCTGAAAATTTTGCAATGGTAAAGTATAGAAGAAATTTTTCGGGGGTCAAAGGTCGGGGAAAGGTCCATACGCAGGTAATAACGTCACCACAGTCACAAGTCTCTGAATTTCACGAAATTTTAACATTATAATTTATGTGAATTTAGTATTTACATACAACAAGAAGTCTACTGAATGCGTGTCCTGGCAATGGATTAAATGTATTTGTAAACCGAGAGACATCGTGTTCATAGGATTTTCAATTAGATTTCAATGGATTAGATATAATTATTATTTATTTGTTTAACAATTGAAAATCTTGCGTTCCAGATTAATTATCGAATCGGGAGGACGACATACCATCCTTCAACATTTACATACATATCCACCAGCCTATGAAGTAGACGAGGTTTTATTGTCATTTTTATACGAGATATGTACATTCTAATGTTATACCCTGTAATCAGTGGTGGGATTCAATTTTTTTGTCAACTGGTTTCATCACAAAAGTCATATTTTTCAGCCGGTCGTGTTACAAACTGAACATTGACAGTAACCAGTAAGTTAACCGGTTCGCTGATCTCATAAAATTCTGTGAGACGGGTCTATATAACCGGTGCGAACCGGCTGGATCCCACCACTGCCTGTGATGGTGGCGAATTCATTGTAAACACACACGAGATTAATTCGGATTTACATCCATAGACTTAGTTTGGTCAAAATCTTGAACCAGACGAAAAAGATCACGCAACAGTGGCAACATTATCGGTGTAACTGTACGTAGATGCAACAATATATGGAAATGTCCATTGGTGCTAACGTACATGTGTACAAACTTACATAAGTGAAAATGTTTATGGATGCAAATGTCCCTGGGTGCAAAGTATGCAGGTACAAGTGCCCGTACAAGTGCCCTGGGTGCAGTTGAGGGGTGCGCAAGTGCCGGGACATTTGTACGGGGGTGCAAATGTTCTGTTAATTAACAGCAAACAGTTTTGGCGCAAAAGAGCAGACAGCCCCATGAAATTTGTCTCGATCCACATATAGTTGCAACTGAATGCTTCATCGCATAAATTGATTCTCTTAACTCATTGAACAAAAATATCCGAAATATCGAAAATCGTAATTTACTGAGCTGTGCTTCAATACTCATTAAGTTTCTTTAATAGTAGGTGTAATATACGCCAATGTATGCCGTAGAGCCGGGAGAAACAGTGGTTACATTAAAGTTCATGCGCAGGTAAAAACGTAACCTCAGTAAAAGGATTTTGAATTTCAAAATATTACAATTAATGTGAGTTTTCTATGAACATACAATAATAAGTGTAAGTAATGCATGTTCTGGCTAGAGATTTGTTCAAAAAGAATTGTTTTAAAACAATTGTTTTGAATCAAGTTTTTTTTTGCCTGTTTTATTCGAAATGCCTGTATTATTTGATTTTTTTGTAATAAATAGGTTGAAGAAAAATGAATGTAAAAACTTGCCAAGCGCATCTTATTTGCAATAAATCCCTCAAAACGCCACAAATATCGATAGAGGCTTATATACACACCATCTCAAGCTGTAGTTCAGTGGTTTGCGCAGTAAGACGCAACCGATAAGCCATTACGACCCTGCTACGACAAAACCACCTAGCGAAAATTGAGATGCGATCGAATAAATGAGTTTGTATAACCTTAAAAATCTCTATCACTTCAACCTTAAAACCGAAGTATGTTAAGCATAAACTAACCGAAAAGTATTAACCGTAATACTGCCTTCATTTTATGAGAAAATGCCAATACATGAACTCGAAATCCATATTATGGCGCTGTAACAGATTAGTTGTGGCGTCTTTGCATCAGAGGAGCCTTGCAATTGGCATAGGCTAGGCTAGGGTGTCACATCGTTTATATCAGTAGATTGCCGGCGATATGGGCATATTCTTTATTATCGCAACCCACTCGTTTTGCCGGAAGCTGCCCTTGATCTAATTGCTTTTGTAGTAGGCTCCTGAGCTAAGTTCCATGATTTTTCTTACTCAAAACGTCTTCGGATATCTCGGATAAACATTCCGGTTAAAATTTTATGACTTTGGTGGAGATACAAACGTTGCGATAAATGTACGCATTAGAAGTAAAAGTCAAAATAAGAATTTTTACTTACATTTTTGAAATTATAATTCCGGCTGCGTGTGCAGCTGCCAGAATGCAACGTTTTGGCGTAGTTTCGCGGCGATACAATGGGTATTTCAAAAAAAAATGCAAATAATACAGAAAAAAATTGATTTAAAACGAGCCCTTGTTTAAACACGATGTTTTTTTTAAATAGATAAAAAACAAAACCCTAGTCCTGGCAATGGATCAAATGTATTCGGAAATACAATTACAAATTTGTTTCATTAACCAAAAGAGACATCGTGTTTGAAGGATTTTCAATTAGATCTATAATTAGTGTTTATTTGCTCAACAATTGAAAATCTTGCGTACCAGATTTATTATCTTATCGGAAGAGCGAGGTGCAAGATTCATAGTTATATACTAAGCAATCATGAATGTCTGGAGTCATATTTGTATTATCGTTATCGTTGTCTTGCGCCTTTGGAGAATAAAAATCAGGCGAATCAATAAGAAGATTACAGTTGACTGTTTGCTAATCCTTTACATGAAATTCTCTATTAGTCTGCAAAAATGTCATCACCACAGAAGACCAAAGCAACTAAACCCCGTCACGTTCCGACTCATCCTGGATACAAAGAAATGATAATCGCTGCAATCAAATCACAAGAAGAAAAGAAAGGATCTTCTCGAGTATTTATACGCAAATATATCGAAGAAAATTTCGAAGCCAAGCAACAAGGTTTCACCAAACATTTGAATAGAAATCTCAAGAAATTAATTGAATCAGAATTTCTGTTCCATCCAAAAACTTCACTTGGATGTTACAAAATCAACAAAGCTGAACTCGCTAAAGAAGAAAAGGAAGCCAAGGCGAAAGTAAGAGCTGCAATCAAGAAGCAGCAGGCCAAAGAAAAACTCGAAAAACAAAAATTGAAACAAGCCCAAAAGAAACAAGTGACAAAGAAAATTGCTAAAAAGAAAACAAAAAAGACAACAAAAACAGTAAAATCAAAAGTTGAAAGCAAACCAGAAAAGTCTGACAAGGACTCTAAGAAAAAGACAAAGAAAACAATTACCAAGAAAAAAGTGGGAACTTCAAAGAAGACCCAGAAAAAGTCAGCAAAAATTTCGACCAAGTAGAAAGATTAGCATTTCGAGCAATCAGTTCAATATTTTAATGTATTGTCCTTGTTTTATTTTTATACATTACTAATAAATTCATCAATTCACCAGTCAGTTTGAACACCGACTTTTTCTACATTGTGCATCATTATACCACTTTCGAGATCATTTTTGAACGGAAGAAAATTGAGATTGCGTTATTTGTCGAGAAATCTATCTTTAGTTTTGCCATAATACCACTTTATTATCAATGAAAATTTAACCAATTTCAGCTTACAACTATAATTTTACGTCAGTTAGTCGGCCCACAAGTCCCAAAATCTTTACATCCGCGTACATTTGCAACCGCAAACTCCACCAAGTACAGTTGCACCCATACATTGGTACTCATATATATATTTCACCTACGTAAACTTTCACCAAAGGACATTTGATCCCACGTACATTTTGGGCCACGGAAATTTGAGGGTATGTGAATTTGCACCCACGAACATTTGCACTCACAAAAATTTGCACCAGCAGACAATTGTAGCGAATTACATTTGAGCTCATTGATTTTTGCACCCGTGAACATTCACACCTCCGTTAAAATTTTCAACCATAGACACCAGGTTTTGGTTTTATTGCCAACTTCTAGTACTTTCCCAATGCGAATATTGCCGAATACAATTAACAATACAATAAAACTTTCCTATAACAGTTGGAAATTGTGAATATAGGCGCAGATGAGTCAAGTTAAATCCACCAGTCAGTTTGAACACCGGAAGATTTTTGACACATTGTGCATCATCAGTATACCAAATTCAAAATCATGGTTACCAACAAAAAAATAAGTTTATGGCTTTTGTCGGGAAATCTATCTTTAGTTTTGCCGTAATACCACTTTAATATCAATCAAAATTTAACCACGTGGTTCAGCTTTTAGCTATATCCCGACAATTCATCGAATCATATTCAACTATCATAACATTGCCTCATATCAGTTGGTCACGGTTAATCATCAGTTGACCATCAGTTGGTCACTCATCAGTTGGTCCACAGATGTCCATTATACCACTTTTAAAATCAATTTTGAGCAGGAGAAAATTGAGGTTGCGTCTTTTGTCGAGAAATCTATCTTTAGTTTTGCCATAACACCACGTTATTATCAATCAAAATTTAACCAATTTCAGCTTACAGCTATAATTTCACGCCAGTTGTTCGGCACACAGGTCCTATTATCTTTACATCCGCGTACATTTGCAACCGCAAACTACACCAAGTACAATTGCACCCATACATTGGTACTCATATACATATTTCACCTACGTAAATTTGCACCCGCAAACAATTGCACAGACTTACATTTAAGTCCGTGGTTTTTGCACTCGTGAACATTTACACCTCCGTTAAAAGTTTCACCCATAGACACCAGTCTTGCGGTTTATTGTCATTTTCCTACGTGAGATATACTAGCTAATGTTGTAACATGTAATGAAAGCGAACTTCTAGTACGAAGACAAATTTCGGGTTTGTCAACTGATCAGAAATTCTAATACCAGTCAGTTTGAGGTAGCTTTCATTCAAAATACAAGGCTAAAAATAGCCAAACAAAAGTTTATTCATGAAAGATCATGCAAATGCTTTACTATACAGTATATGCACTGTGTATAGTGCGTTAGTTGTATATTTGGTTGACTGTACTGTGCATATTTTGTTTGTCATTTCGTACCCGGGCCGAATTTAGACGATGAGAACTCGTTAGGGCCTAGGCTACGCTGCTTGTGGGACCCTATTTAACAATGGCCTATTTAATAATGTCGTCACGAAGAATCATTTATTATACCATATATACTGTATTTTTTGTATAATGAAAAATAAAAATCATCCACTAGATCGGATACTAAGTTGAATTTAAAAACACTTTAGAAAATTTGAAGCTGTGTGAAAACTCACGACACTAGAAAACCTGACGTCATAATAACCGTTTCTAGTCACAATCTTTTATCTTTCAAAAGTAAAGGCATTATTCCGATAAAAACTAATTAATAAATTCATATTATCATGTTTCGTTTAGGTTAAGCGGTAAAATGTTTCAAATTCAAACGAATTCATTTGTTCTACCGTATTTATTTTTTTCAAACGGTAAATATTTGGGATAAAAATTGTAAAACGGATTGAAATATTAAACAAAAAACAGCTTTTAAACTATTAAACGAGCCTTGGAACGAGCCTTCAAAATGTTAAAACAACTGAAGATGATTAATAATTGAATGCCTTATGGCTATAATAATTGTTTATTTGTTTGACAATTGAAAACCTTGAGTTTCAAGTTATTTATCTTATCGAAAGGCCGAGGCGCGAGATTTGGAGCCCCATGCGGAGCAATAAAAAATTTTCTGGTGTCATATTCGTATTATCGTTATTGCTGCCTTGCGCTTTTGGAGAATAAAAATCGGGTTTATCAATAAAAATATTACAGTTGACTATTTGCTACATCATTGCATGATACTCTTTCTTAGTCTGCAAAAATGTCGTCACCACAGAACACCAAAGCAACTAAACCTCGTCTTGTTCCGACTCATCCTGGATACAAATAAATGATAATCGCTGCAATCAAATCGCAAGAAGAAAAGAAAGGATCCTCACGAGTATTTATTCGAAAATATATCGAAAAAAATTTTGATGTCAAGCAACAAGGTTTCACCACACATTTGAATAGAAATCTCAAGAAGTTGATTGATTCAGAATTTCTTTTTCATCCAAAAACTTCACCCGGATGTTATAAAATCAACAAAGCGGAACTCGCTAAAGAAGAAAAGAAAGCCAAGGCAAAAGTAAAAGCTGCAATCAAGAAGCAGCAGGTTAAAGAAAAACTCGAAATACAAAAATCAAAACAAGCCGAAAAGGAACAAGTAACAAAGAAAATTGCCAAAAAGAATACTGCAAGTGCAACAAAGACAACAAAAATAGTAAAATCGAAAGAGGCAAGCAAACCAAAAAAGTCCGACAATGGCTCCAAGAAAACGATTACCAAGAAAAAAGTGGGGACTCCAAAAAAGGCTCAGAAAAAGACAACGAAAAAATAGATAAAGTAGAAAGATGAGCATTTCGAAAAACAAGTTCATTGTTTATGCATTACCATTGTTTTATTTTTATACGTGATTAATACAATTCATCAATCCACCAGTCAGTGTGAACTCCGAAAGAAAGAAGACTTTCGCTACATTGTGGTATCAGTATACCGCTTTCAAAATCACGATTAAAAAGAAAAAATTGAGTTTGAGGTATTCGCAATCGTTAACTGCCCCTGGGACATTTGCAACCATAATTTGGTACTCATATACAGATTGCACCTACGTATATTTGCTCACAAGTACATTTGCGGTCACGTACGAGTGTACCCACATATATTTGTACTCGTGAACATATGTATATCCATAACCCACCAATAGACAGACATACGTATACCGATGGATTTTGCACAGTTATTATTTACATCCGTTACCATGTACAGAAATAGTCATTTTCCTTCGAGAGATGTACATTCATATGTTATAACCTGACTTTGGATTTTCATCCATGGAATTAGGTTGAGCAAAATCTCGGACCAGGTGAAAAACATCATGTGGTGGTAGACACCATTATGGGTGCAAACGTACATTGATGCAAATGTCCATGGATGTAAAGCACACTAGTTCAAAGCACATTGATGCAAACGTTCATTGATGCAAATGTCCTTGGGTGCAAACTTATATGGGCACAAACGTACATGGGGGCAAAGTATATGAGTACAAGCGTACATAAGGGCAAACGTCCTTGGGTGCAAACGTACATGGATACAAACGTACATGGGTGCAAACGTGCATGAGTGCAAACGTACATGGGTTCAAACTCACGCGAAGGTAAATGTACGTAAATGCAAATTTCTCTATGTACAAACGTACATGAGTGCAATCGAACATGGGTGCAAATGTTCATGGGTGCAAACGTACATGGGTTCAAACTTACGCGAGAGAAAATGTACGTGCATGAAAGTGTACGTGAGTGCAAATGTCCCTCGGTGCAAAAGTAGGCATTTGAAAATACCCTGGGTGAAATTGTACAAATATGCAAATGTTATGTCAACGGCAAAGAGTTTTGGGGCAGAACGACAGACACTCTCAAAAAATTTGTCGTGATCCACATATAGTTGCAATCAAATGCTTCATTGGATTAAATGATCAAAACATCTTGAAGTTCAAAATCGAATTTTACTGAGGGCTGTCCCTCAGTACTCAATGACTAGCCCATGCTGTAGAGTGGGGTTGGTTGTATATACATATACAGCCTAAAATATACATATATCGCCATCTAAATATGCATATATAGCAAATGTCATATGCATAGACATCTAATTATTATTATTAAACAAACAGTCATTTTGGTGATTTACATACACGGCCAATGCCATATGTATGTACAGCCAATCACTGAATTGTCACATAAAGACAAGAGAAAGTGAAGCACATACAAAAGTCAATATTTTATGAATATATATAGCCAAATTAATATACATATGCGGCCAATCAAGTAATGTTCATACACAGCCAATCAATGTTCCCTCTAATTTTTTGTAGTATATGTGCGCAGAAATTTTTGGTGTGTGCGCACATTTTTGGAAATGACTAATATTTGTGCAAAATGCAATGAAGAAATTTTGGCGTTCTAACCGGGTAATAAGTGGGCTTATTAAGAAAATTTTGGTTATTTAATAAGTTTTTCTATAGATTGTAAATGCTTTAGTGAAGGCTATATGTTATCAGTAGATAACAATGAACATACATGGAATATAATAAATAAAATTGATTGTAACAGATGGTTTCATTTGAATTCAAATAAAGGGTGAAAAAAGAATGAAAAAAAAACGAAACAATTGGAGCAATGTTTTTCAGAAAGAAACGTTAGCTCTAACACGTGTCAGGGGACGATATGCTAGTATAAAGGGTCGAGGACCTATGTTTTACAGTATTTCTTTACTTCCATTGACCAACTTCCTCACGTCTATCCTTCTTGCTGACCAATTCTTCATAAACCTTCACCTTGTCTATAACACATCCAGCTCGCTGATAAGACTTGACCCTCATTATCATGTCCAAATGCCTTTCTCCCAGTCTGTTCCTTAGCTTGGTTTTGATGGAATTCATCAAACTAAACCCGCGCTCACATTCAACGCTGGATGCAAGAGAAGTACCACCGATATCTACAAGCTTTGCCAATTCTCTAAAGTTTCTAAACTGTTCATGCTGAAACGTAAAGTTTATCAAATCAGCAAAAGTGCTAACAACTCCAGCCATAATTTTTTTTAGCTATTGCGTATTTAAAATCTGTGTATTGATCAATAATTATACTTCGTTCTGGCAAAATAAACTCATATTTAGAACACAGAGCTTTAATTTCGGTGATACCAAAAGCATAGCAAGGGGATTTCAATGCAGCACAATCAAAAGCTACCTAGTCTTGCACTTCTCGTTCTGGGAATCTTTCTATCATATGATCACATAAAAGCCCTATAAAATCCAGCAGTCCTTCAGAGTCAAAAGTGTGAAACAGATTTTGTTTCTACCTTTTTGCAAACTAGATACCGCCAATTGTTATGTCATCATCGCAGTCTAAGCTCGTGTTTATCATAGCAGTTCGATTATAGCTGTATCTCAATTATACGTACCGGTATTGCATAGGGCAGTAATTTAGTAATCAAACATTTAAGAAAGGTCAAAGATGTCAAATAATAAACATAAACGAGACCAGGGATACTCAACCGGTGAACCGCGGTCCGTATCCTGACCTTGCTGGTATTCAATTTGGGCTGCTGCTCCATGACTTGGAATGCGTCGTTACTTTTTATTTCACAATCCTGATGTAATGCATTTTCGCTAAACAACGAGAAAAAAATACACTTTTCAAAGATTTTTAGACAAGTTGGTACACATTAGACTGTGTTTTGGCTTTGCATTCATTTGTCAGTTTCTAGTTGTATTTTTGAAATTTAAAATTAGAACAAATAACCCGATTTTGCAAAATAGTATACTCTCACTTCTCAGAGCCAAGATTGAAATGTAATTTTCCAGACTAACGATTGACGGATAACTTTGCTATTGGACACGAAATTGATTAATGAAACGTCATGCTAAAATTCTCGTGAACGTTGTGGCTTACCTTAATACTATTTGAGAAAATTGATTCTAAATTTTTAATCATAAAAATATTATAAGTCGCCGGAAGACCTATAAATATATATAATATATATATTCACGAGTGCTATGGTGTATTGCAATCTTTCCAGCAAGTCGGCGCTAAGTTACACAACTGAAAAATTGTCATACCGGTAGTCGAGTAGCCCTGAACTAGACTATGACTTAGACTTCAGCGATTTGTCCTCTTTGCCAGCGAACTATTCTAGTTCTGAATGAATACGACATTGAACGTCATTGCGAGTCAAACACACAAGTTTCAAAAATGTGTCCAATGTGAATCCACTAAATCCCAGCTAAACCGCCGCGCACTTTCGGCACTATACTCTTTCGGCCCGCAAACATCCTTTCGATTCTAATTTTGGCCCGCGGCCAATAAAGTTTGGGAACCCCTGCTTTAGAGGGAACACTGCGGCCCATGCAATATGATCATATGGACTACGCAATATACCTATACAGCCACTCAAGGAATGTACACAATCATCAATGCCATAAAGAAGGCATTCAAGAAATGTCATATCATATGTATATACTATAAATTTAATATACATATGAAGCCATTCATGTAATGTACATACACCGCCAATCCATATCATATTCATACACCTACTGTTTTTTATGTACCGTTGCGGTTGCATATACAAGTCGCAGCTTGGAAATCATATGAATGTCATATGAACTCTCAGAAACTCCAAGAGGCTGTTGATGGAAGTTTTTATCAATAAGTGTAAAGTACCATAATTTCTCCGTGTATAATACGTACTTTGGAGGTCAAATTTAGACTCCTAAATAAGGAGGGGCGTATTAATCGTTGGTCTAAAAACTATCCAAAACTATTAATTCTAGTCTTATGTTTAACTGGCTAATAATTGTCACATTTATTAATCTTAAGTTGGAAAGTCATCTCTTGCACTTATGCTATATCCATAATGGATAGTTTGACTCCGCCTTTCGGTGAGTTGCGACGTCCCCACAAACGGACATCAGCCGTACAGAGCGACGCAAGATATGAGTAGATTGGTTTTAGAAAGTGGAAACTAAAATGTCGCCATCTCAGTCTTTTCTTATTTTTTACAGGACAAACGACTGTCTGAGATATTGTAGCTCTCGGCCCAATTGAAAATATATTCAAGATTCGGAATTTCGGTTATTCAAAAGAGTAAATTATTCGCTTTTGGTCGAAATTTGACATTTTACTTAATATAAATGAGGATTTTGTCGTTTTGTTGAACATATCGATCATTACAGTAATTGAAAAAATATAAATACTCCCGTTTTTTGATCAAAACCCGTGTGCGATGTTTATGGACTTTTTAACAAAGAACTGTTATTATCTAGAATGGATGTTATAGTTTCAATTGGGCATAAACCGAAAGTGAAACAATAAATTTATTTCAAATTTAAATAAAAGGATCTATAATATTCATTTAGTAATTCTATAAAGACTCGATAAGACATGTTTCCAAAATAGTTGTATGTTGCCAATGCAAAAAATTTTGATCATAAGAATCAAAAATATTTATATAGTTGGCTGATTCTATAAAGACATTTCAGATACGCATGTCTCCAATAGTTGTATGTTGCCAAGAAAGAAGATTTGAAATATTTCAGTTGAACATTGATTTCCAAATTAATAATTCTCTAAAAAAGTCCCACATGTCCTTAGGTGGTGATACTGACTCGTTGCTAGTTTTTAACAGCATATTTCGTTGAATGCAGAAGAATGCCCCATTGTGTCCCAGGGTGTGTTTGAATCCACCCCACCAACGCAATGAGACTGGAGAGAGATTTTCATCCAGCACATTTTTCGTGATTTCGACGCTATTGTGGGGTATTATGATATCATAGATTTGGCGCCTATTGGATATTTCTGGAAAACTAAGTTGGCGCCTATTGGATATTTATTAAGAACTACCCGCACTGGTAGTTTTATGTATTAAATCTTCCACCAGGCGTTAATTTGATTTGTCTGTGGACAGTTTATTGCCATTAGCCAAAGAATAGTTCACTGAAGAGAGATTTTCAGTCCGCAAATTTTTTGTGTAGTCAACGTAGTTTTGTGTCTTTTTGTTACAATCAATATGTACGTACCCCTGTATGCTAATACCTTTTGGATCACTAGCCGCTTTGAAGTTTAACGCTTTTTAATGCGCTAATTATATGAACGACAAGTAATGTGCATACAATTCGTAGATGCAACCGCATATACATAAATTTTATTTTTACAAAATGATCTGGCAGTATTTTTACATCACCTTAATGGCTGTATTTAGATATAATGGCTGTATTTGGATATTGATCCGGCTATATATGCATATGACTTGGTAGTGTATGTACATTTGGTAGGCTGTATATGTATATTTGGTTGGCTGTATATGAATATGAGTTGGCTGTATATACATATTCTTGGAAGTAAATGTATGGCACGTGACCAACCCTATCGATGCTGTATGACGTAGTGACCTGCGAAAAGTGGTAATATTTGAGTTGTTATCACTATACGCAGGTATTAACGTCACTACAGTCAGAAGTCTTTGAATTTGAAGGCATTCCAATTAATGTGAATTTAGCATGTACATAGTGAAATTTACAACAATAAGTCAACGTAATGCGTGTCCTGGCAAAGGATTAAATCTATTCGTAAATGCGATTACAAACTTGTTTTATTAATCGAGAAACATCGTGTTCAAAGAATTACCAAATAGATATAATTACTGTTTATTTGCTTGACAATTGAAAACTTGCGTTCCAGATAAATTATCTTATCGCCAGGGATGGCCATTTCCGAATACTAAACTATTCCGAATACATTCTAAAATAATGTTTTCGAATCTGGAATTCCGAATACATTCTAAAATCGAGATTAACATATTTTTGCTTACTTTATTGAAACCCAGTAAATTAAGAAATAAGCTTTAATAAAAATATCAGAATAAAGCCAAAAACCAACAGTATATGTACACAATGTAATTGATAGTTTATAGCTATCAATAAAAAATAATAGCAACTTGTGACACAGTCAGTTTATTAAAATTATTCACTTTGTACAAATGACCATATGAAATGATAGCCAAAAGGTTGTCTGACGCTTTCTATCATTGGTATCATGATATTACGATAATAGTCAAGTCTATTGACAAAAATACTACTTGTTTTCAGATAATTGTGTATATTTTCTGAGAGTAATAAAATTTATTGGCAATACAGGCAACTGAAACAAGCAACAACAATCGAAAATCCATTATGCCTTTAAAAATATTCTACTACTACCAGTATATTAATTTATGTGAACCATATTGTTATTATGTGTAATATATTGTTGTGTTTGAAATTAGAAATAAATTAGTAGAGGATAGATGATCACCACTGCCAGCCGCTGAGCCAGGATTTTCGAAATCGGAAATTCACATTGCCGCCTGTAACACCCACCGCGATTCCGCGCTCGTTAAAAGAGCCGTCTTTTCAGCGTATAATGATCAATTCTGTTACGTAAAATATTCAATCCATGACAACTACGAGATTCTAAAATATTTTTATATATTAATTTAATGTGTCCAACGTAACTCGGCGGTTTCTTCTTCTTACGTCAAAAAAAAACATTACTATTCGGTCCACGGCGATCTGTGACCTAAAAGTAAGAGATAAACTGCCTGATGTATTTAATTTTAATACGTATTTTTGCAATCTTGCCAACTCGTTATCGCCGTTAGAAAAATCTCAAATAATTATATAAAATCCTGCTAAGTGTAGAGTATAATTCATTTCATACAATGAATATACATATAAAGTTTAGCAGTAAATTAAAAATACATATTCATCGCCGCGATTATGCCACCTGTTAAAAGAGTCGACTTTTACAACAAATAATATAACAACGAATATATATTTTTCTGTTGTGCAAAGTGATGAATTCGTGACCGATACGGGCATATTTGAAATGTCTTGCTTTATGAATTTAATTGTCTTCCATTTAACCTGCGGTTGCGTCGACAAAATGAAATCCTCACCACTCTTATATACCATTGCAATCCGCGGTCCTAAAAATAAAATCGCGTGGTAAACTGCCCGATTAAATAATGCTTTGATCCGTATTTTGCGAATTCGGCAAATATTTAGATGTACTTGTTAATAACAGTGTCTCCGTTCAATCGAAATCCGTTCGAAAAATCCATAAATCTTCTGTAACATCTCAGAGTGAAATTTATTTCATCACAATAAAATTGATTGAATATACTTTGAAAATATTCGACGGCAAGTTAAAGTAATGGATAATCAGGCAAATCCCGCCCTCAATTCGTGACGATATGTTTGTTTCTAAACGCCGACCAAACATAATGTGTGCCAGAGGCACACGAAATTCTGCGATTTTCACTGTCTAGAAAAGCGTTTTTTAAATTTTCGCGGGCCGCAATAAAACTTATGTTGTTTACGGTTTTATTTTCAGTATTTTAAATTGCCGCTTTTCAATCAAAAAGTTGCGTTGTCTTTAGAAACTCGCCGCCGATGAACGTATTTACCAGATTCACAATTCCGTGCGGGTGCAAAAATAAAATAATTGTCATCGTTATCTTGGAACAAATTTGTGAAAAATTTTCGTTTTAGAGAAAATAACACAAACGTAAAGGCATTTACGGCCTAAATAACACGTTACGCTGATGAGTGATGAAAACAATCACGCGCAAGTTTCTATCGAGAATGTTTTCATTCAACGGAAACGTCTTGAGAGCGGCGTCGAAAATGTGTGACGTCACATAAATATCCGATATTCTTATGAACGCTAATTCCGATATTCGAATGACGAGATATTCGAATACATTCGAATACTTTATTCGAATTGGCCATCCCTGCTTATCGCAAAAGCGAGGTGCGAGATTTACAGCCACGTCAAAAGCAATTGTAAATGTCTGGCGTCATATTTGCATTATCGTTATCGTTGTCTTGCGCCTTTGGAGAATAAAAATCAGGTGAATCAATAGGAAGATCGCAGTTGGTTGTTTGTTACATAATTGCATAATACCTCCTACTGGTTTTTCAATATCTGCAAAAATGTTGTCCTTACAGAAGACTAAAGCGACCAAACCTCGCCATGTTCCGAATCATCCTGGATACAAAGAAATGATCATCACTGCAATCAAATCACAAGAACAAAAGAAAGGATCTTCTCGAGTATTTATTCGTAAATATATCGAAGATAATTTTTATGTCAAGCAACAAGGTTTTACCACACATTTGAATAGAAATTTAAAGAAATTAATTGAATCAGAATTTCTGTTTCATCCAAAAACTTCACCTGGATGTTACAAAATCAACAAAACTGAAATTGCTAAAGAAGAAAAGGATGCCAGGGCAAAAGCCAAAGCTGCAATCAAAAAGCAGCAGCAAGAAAAACTTGGAAAACAAAAATCGAAACAAGTCCAAAAAAAACGAGTAACAAAGGAAATTGCTAAGAAGAAAACCGACGCTACAAAAAAGGCAAGTGCAAAAAAGACAATAAAAACAGTAAAATCAAAAGTGGTAAGCAAACCCAAAAAGTCTGACAATGACTCCAAGAAAACTACGACAAAATCAATTACCAAGAAGAAAGTTGGAACTCCAAAGAAGAATCAGAAAAAGACAGTAAAAAAATCGACTAAGTAGAAAGATTCGCATTATGTAAAATCTTTTTTTATGCATTACCATCGTTTTATTTTTATACGTGACTAATACAATTGATCAATCTACAAGTCAGTGTGAACTCCGGAAGACTTTCGCTACATTGTGGATGAGTATAGCCCTTTCAAAATAAATCACGAAAAAAATTGAGTTTGCGGCTTTTGACGGAAATCTGTCATTAGTTTTGCCATAATACCAAGTGATCATTTAAGCATAATTAGTGATCAAAATTTAACCACGTGGTTCAGCTTGAACGTCATACGAAACGTGTCAACTATCTCCGTGCAAACTCTCAATTATTTCACAGTTACCATGTCACGAACCACAGATGTAAATTTCGTCGCTTCAACTATATCTTTTGTTACACAAATATCGAAATGTTTTAGTTGTTGGGTTTTATTACTAAGAGCACAAACTAAATGCAGTTGGTCTCGAGAAGAAGGAAAAATAACAGACATCGAAAAAATAAGTTAATTATATTCATTTATCACGCAAAATAAACTTTAATTATCAATCCCACTATAATGCGGAGAGAAATTAATTATCACAATTATTCAAAAATCATGCTCTCCGCGGATTCTTCGAACTAACTGAATGTCTTTTGGCATGACTTCACTTGCCTCTCGAAGAGGTCCTATGGCTGCACTTTGAAACCTCAAATCCGTTTTGAAATCTTGTGCGATCTCTCGGACTAATCTTTGAAATGGAAGTTTTCGGATGAGAAGTTCAGTAGATTTTTGGTAACGACGAATTTCACGAAATGTTTGACTACTGTTCCAGGTCTATCTGTGTGGCTTCTTCACTCTTTCAGTGGACGGAGCACTTTCACGTGCTGCTTTAGTTGCTAGTTGCTTTCTCGGCGCTTTTTCACCAGTCGATTTGCGGGCGGTTTGCTTGGTTCGTGCCATATTATTTGAAGGTTAAAAGATAAATCTTATGTAACTGCGATTCCAAATTAAAATGATGAAATTACTCGTCAATGATCTAGTTTCTATATCGCGAGGGCGTCCAATCCAAAATAGCGGTAATTTCCTTGTCTGGGTTTCATTCCTGTGGCATAATCGATTAATTACGTCTCACGGGGCAGGAGAGGACCATAGATAACGGAATACCACTTAGACGACTTAATTCTCGGTCTATTGTTACTTATCGATCTTGTTACTTATCGATCTTGATCGGTAAGTATGTTGATAGGTATTTGTCTGTATGTCTGTGTGTTAGATGCACGCGATATCTCACGAAAGTGATATTGGATCTGCTGCAGTTTTAGCATGTGCATTCATCATAGCTCGGATCAGAAGCCTATTGATTTTGGATGAATTATGTCGTATAATTAGCGAGTTATTAATTAATTAGTGATGGGACACACGGTGTCACTATGGAGTAAGACCACTGTTTTGGGGGATCCCCTAACCTTCGATCGATAAGTCTTCGGTTTCCAACCGAATTCTAGTTTTATTGTTTATTCGTAACCGCCTACTGAAAGAATTGTATAGTAGAAAAGCAGGTGTCATGCAGCGCACTCACAATAAATTATAATAATCACTAACACCTGGCCAATTGTCCATCAGTGAGATAGAAACTAGACCATTGACGAGTTCTTTCATCATTTTAATTTGGAATCGCAGTTACATAAGATTTATCTTTTAACCTTCAAATAATACGGCACGAATATTAGATTGATCAATGCTAAATCAAGATTTACGAAGGAGTCGAACAATATTTATTGTAATTCTATTACAATAATTCAAATATTAAATTGAAATGATTTTGAAGACATACAATGCTGTGATAAAATTTCAATTGGCATTTATTGTAAAAAAAACTTAATATTAACCATTTATTATCCTAGAATGTCATCAGATTCCCGTAAAATAGTATGCTCATAAATTTTCTTTTAATTTTCGTTCGATTATAGTCTAACGTTTCCAGCTAAAAGAAGATATATATAACTGCGGAGATGAAGATATATACGATAAATTTTATGCCTATAATAGAAATTTTAAGTGCCTACAGTCCAAAAAGTTAAACTTCAAATCTGAACTTAATCAAGATTGTGGTTTTGCAATATTTACCGAAATCAGTCGACCCAAATCCTGTTACTTGTTCTTTCAATTATATATTTCGTCTATATGCTATCGTTTATGAGTATGACTAAACGAATGTTCACATGCATAATTAGTATTTGGGAAAAACAGATGATGATATTCTGGTTATCACTTTATTACAGGCGCATGTATGTCCGCACAGTAGCCTAACGTCCTATTTAGTACACATGGAAGATACGCTTACTTTAGTACACAATATCCCAGTATCCTAAATTTATATTATTTCAAATCACATTTTAGTTTTAGTTCATGCCCCCTTGAAGTTTGTTTGATGATAGTTAACAGTCAAAAATATCAATTAGCTTTGTTTCTATGATTTTTGTGGTATATTATTTATTAATCCCTGTTTGCTAATCTCAGAGTCCATTTCACAAATGATTGAATGATGCAATACTAAAACCGACCAAAAACGTCAATTTACAAAATGAAGATTTAATATATGATAAGTTTGTTACTTGATAAATACTGCTAAAGCTGCACAGTATAGGTTGCTGAGTAAGCAACTGTCGGACCCCAAACCATGGAAAACTATTCTACGAAATCAACGTTCTATCATGTTAGAAGTCCCTAAAGTAGAGAAGACGTGTTGGTTTCTTCATCAATATGTATTGTCTAGTCGAGAGTAAAAATACAAGCGCGAAAGCAAGAATTATTCATAATTAATTTAAAAGATACCAAAGTTGACATAACTCAACTATAGGTAAAAAAAAACTAGATTGACCATCGATACCCTGAGACAACTGAAATCCTACAAACATGCCCTTCCACGCTCATCATCTACAGAACAACTCTTAAAAAATTTTCGAACATTAAAATTCGATTGCGTTATACAGTTGAGTTGGCCCTTGAAGTTAAGTAAAATAAGTGTTTTTGAAGGGCGGGGGCGCAAATAAATTTAGATTCAAACTGGCCCGTTGATTGCCGACGCTTGGTTTAAAATAATCGATCGGTAGATTACTTTTTGGAACCGGCTTCTAACTCGTATAATTATCAACGACGTGTGTATTATCCGATAAAAACCATCGGTACCCTGAAACAACTGAAATCCTACAAACATGCCCTTCCACGCTCATCATCTACAGAACAACTCTTAAAAAATTTTCACAGTAATAGATTGTGATTTATGATATATATAGAAAACTAACCACAGAGTGCACATGCAATATTGTGTGAATTCGTGATTACCTTGGCTTCAAAAGGATAGTCAATCGATGTTTTCAAGAATTCAGAAGTATAAGATTGGTGGAAAAGATGACGCGCGATATGTGTGAACTTGACTCTGGCCTGCCATTGAGATCGTCGAATGCCATTTAAATCGCAGATTCTTCTCAATTGAAATTTTTGTGGAAAACTATATTTATCATTGATAATTGTCTGTCCGTCATGCTGGCCTCTGGCAGTTGTATTTACATTAACAAAATACTTGGGTTACCGCTTTTCAGCTCTTCAAAATATATTTTGCATGGGGTGTCCTAAAAATGTCGTGTCCCACGTGTGCCCCACTTGTCCTAGTTTCCCCACGTGTCACACTTGCCCCACGTTTCCGTCTTGCAGCGTTTAGATTTATTAAAAATCATGCTTTGACTATAGATGCACGCTTTATTCACCTTTGATTCTGGATTTGGCCTAACAATCTCAAGAAATGGTTACGAAGACCCCATGTGGAACGAAATAGACGGTAGAACGTATAAGTAATCATAGTTGGTTTGCTTTCGTTGATTTGCTTTCTTTGCATCAAATAAATTTAAGACCTGGCTGATTGGCGTTATAAATAAAATGTTTTGACTTTTCCATTTGTATATTCATGGTTTGAAAAATACAGAAAATTGGCGGTTACCAATCTGTGACAGACTTGTTACATGCATACTGTCTCCTGCGTGCATATACGCATGTCTATCAATATAATCGGAGATGTTTGTTATCGACCGATTTGAGGTTTGTCCAGATCAAACATTTTTAATAATATTCTTTCATTGTTTTAGTCGGAGGATATCGATATTTAGACACATTGGTGTAATTCATCAAATTCCAATTTCATAATATTTCAAGATCACGACAATAATAATATAAAAATAGTTGAAATATATTTCAAGCATTGTACGTAGTCTGAAACAGTGGTCGGCAATTATCAGGAAGCAGTGCAATATCATACCGTTAGAGGCAATATGACCATGACATTTGCTCATTTTAATTTGAACACGGAATGATGAAATGATATAAGTTTACGCAAAATAATAGTCAATAAAAGAAATTTATCGTTAATCAATATCGAACATTAAAATTCGCTTGCGTTATACAGTTGAGTTCGCCCTTGAAGTTAGGTAAAATAAGTGTTTTTGAAGGGTGGGGCGCAAATAAATTTAGATTCAACTGGCCCGTTGATTGCCGACGCCAGGTTTAAAATAACCGATCGGTAGATTACTTTCTGGAACCGGCTTCTAACTCGTATAATTATCAACGACGTGTGTATTATCTGATGAAAACTCGGCCCGAGATAGCAATGCAGTCCTAACATTTCTATATCGGAAATAACAAAAATAGTTTGAATCATCCACGAAAAATTCCAAATTGCAGAATTATATTACCCATGACGAATTTTTCCGACGTATTACCTCGGTATTTTTTACAAATCTTTCGCGATTTTTATAATACGATTCTGCGAAGTTGGAATCATCCAGATTGAACATTGTACTCGATATCGAATAGTTCAACCAATTGATGATCATTGAACGACATTGTTAAATGCTTGTTTCTATTCAGAATATCCTTATTAGGTGATAATATCGGGAGTAAATTTAGCTGTAAAACCGTTTTTCATTAGACACGAAAACTGCCCAAGATAAGTACAAGGTTCATGAGTACATGATTGTATTCATTTTAAAATTTCTTCGATTACGTGCGTAATAAATCACTACAGAATCTGGGGTGTCTCAAAAATGTTGTGTGCCACTTGTCCCTTGGGGCACGTGGAACAAGTGGGACACGTGTGACATGTGGGACAAGTGGGAAACATAAAACAAGTGTGACAAGTGGGACACGACATTATCGAGACACCGTTATGCATGTATGACGTGGAAAGAAAATGTACTGTTGAATCAGTCAATTAAATGATGCTTGAAAATGCTAGATTCTCAGAAAGCGAGCAAAATAACATTCTATCTACAGCTTTTGATTGCTTGATGTCATTTTGGGAGCCAACGACCTGAAATGATAATGCGCAAACCAAGTTTTGTCGTTTTGTAATATACAAACTGAATGAAGAGACGAAATGGTTTATACAACATTACAAGATGGCTTTTATGAAAATGGCAGTGCTTGTACAAGCCGATACAAACGAGAAACCATAAGTCCAAAGAGCAGCTTCATATTTACCTTAATAATGAAACATTTATGCATAAAATTTCAGGATTTTGCGAAATTGTGTTGCAAGAAAAAGTTCGAATATTTACGACTTGATTAAATTTATGCGTTGTTCAAAACAAGCTATTGATCTCACTGCAGACTTCATCATGGTTAATTATCAAACGAATTTTAATTACCGATTAACGTTGAAATCCCGACGTCGACCGTGAAAGGGACGCACGCATAATCTCGTCCGATAGGTCCCTTTTTCTTTTTTTGAGCCTTCAGAGTATAAAAGTATACCATACTTGTATAAGATCATTAAAAGACGTAAACTAAAATTTATATCCACTGCCTCCGGAATCAAGATGTCGTCACCACAGAAAACCAAAGCAACAAAACCCCGTTATGTTCCAACTCATCCTGGATACAAAGAAATGATCATCGCTGCAATCAAATCACAAGAAGAAAAGAAAGAATCTTCACGAGTATTTATTCGCAAATACATCGAGGGAAATTTTGATGTCAAGCAACAAGGTTTCACTACACATTTGAACAGAAATCTCAAGAAATTAGTTGAATCAGAATTTTTGTTTCATCCGAAAACTTCACCTGGATGTTACAAAATCAACAAAGCTGAACTAACTAAAGAAGAAAAGGAAGCCAAGGCAAAAGCGAGAGCTGCAATTAAGAAGCAACAGGAAAAAGAAAAACTCGACAAAGCAATAGCAAAAAAGCTTGAAGACAAGAAAGGGACACGAAAAGGCGAAATAAAAAAGAAAACTGACGCCAAAAAAAAATCCGTATCGAAGAAAGAAACGGGAAACAAAACAGTAAAAAAGAAAGCATCTACTAAAGTAAGCAAAAAGATCACTACGAAAACTACAAAAAAGACTATAACCAAAAAAACTACGAAGAAGACTCCAAAGAAACCTTCGATCAAAAAACCAAAAGCTAAGAAAGTCCAAAAATAATCTTACCCGAATTGTATTTTTGAGTTTTAATTATGTTATTTGAATGCCATTTAATAAAGAAATAAAATGAACTACTTCAGTTGCCGTGTTACAGAAACAATTTGTTTTATACGATTGATAAGCAACATCCGGAATTAAGGAGTTGGTGTGCGTATTCAAAAACCTACTCTGCAGAAGGATTAATTGATTCGCACTTGTTAACCACGGATTATATTTAATAGGAATTCGTGTTATGCCATGTGGCGTGCTTAATCAATACTCGGAATAAAAGATAACCTAAATATGTGGAAAAGAAGGCTAATAAATATATAGGGTCGCTGACGAAGAAGACAATGATACGTTGTAAAATACTTCGCTCGGAAATTTTTGTATTACATCTTGAGTACTATATGCCAAGTAGTAATTATTCTTGATGTTGGGACGACATCTTTGTTGAAAAACAAATCGCTCTTATCCCCAACTAATGTATTATTCCAGCGGTTTTCAAACTTCGAAATCCGCTTGCATGCGGTGGCATTTTGTTGACGTCAAACGTCGAATGAAAAAACGAACCCTTTAGAGCCCACGGGAAGTTTTGAATTATATAAAAGTAAAAGCCTTCTAGCGACAACAACATTCTTTAACTTCTGCAAATAATTTCAAAGCAGTTAACCCAGTAGTTCATGAGAAAAGCGATTTGCGACGACTGCATTGTATAAATTTCGAAACGCCAGTGTCGCAGTTTTGTACGCTTATGTACATTTTTTAAAATCACCTCGCAGTCCGTGTAGAATACGTTCCACAATGCTGCAACTGGCCTGCAATCGAACGTTAGATCGTGATATGACAGCACTTGTTTCATAAACATTGTTTGTATCCGGTCGTCTATCTGGGAGACCTTGCGGAGAAGAGTGAGAGCAAAACGATGTTTACACCTGAAACGATTTCGAACTTCTGACTCGTACTCGGATTCTAACTGCTGCAATACATAAAAATCATAATGCTTTTAGACGGTGCTCAATTTTTCTATTTTGTATCAGAAATCACCGCTTAATTGGTTTCTTACCTTTCTGTTATATTTCCTTCCTTTTCTGATTGTTGATCTCTTTATTGCTCCCCTCCATGTGCATAAACTATTTTGTTTATTAAATTTGCAATGGATCCGTTGTTAATGTTATGTGTAAGTAGCACTCCCATTTGCACAATAAAGTAGTCGTAACGCGTTTCGTATAAGCGCACACAAATAATTTTTTGAAACAAGTTCCGTAATCCCACGATCTGAGGCTCGATTGCGGGCGAAGGTGCAGCATTATAAAACGTGTTTCCATTCACTTGATGCTTATGGCCTTTTAAAGCAATCCCAAAAAAATTATCTATCTACGGTAACAGTTGTTAGTTTGAAATTTCGGCAGAACCTCACGGTACTCACCGACAATAAAATTCTGATCATTTTAATTAGATTAGAGCCTTGGGTGCAAGGGCGTGCCAAATTTTCAGCTGCCAAGGGCGAGTTTCTAATAATGATGGCCATCATACCCAATTTCAAAAATAATTCAGGGGATAAACAAATTCTAGATGTTGTTATACATGAGAATGAATAAATAAAATGTCAAGTAAGACTGGAATGTTTGTATTGTTATTAATTGTATTATCAAACTACGTAGAATTACACTATTAATTATAATGCGATGATATCTTGTACGTAGTGATGAATCATCCTCACGGAATCGGAAAATAAAAATGAGCAAAATAAGATGGCATGTAAAATATAACTACGACTAGCTTTTGATGAAAGAACATTTATTTTTTGTTGAAGGGAAGAAACCAAAATGTATTGTTATGAGTATGATCATCGAGATGCATGGTTATGAAAACCCATCGCAAGATTTCGACTCATTTTTATCATCCGGGCCCGGGAATATTGTTATTAAAATTCCGAGATTACGAGAAACAATCCAATATTTAAGCGATATCATTTCGTCCATTTTATTTTTGATTATTTTTACAATACACGATGCCAGCTTGGCCCATGAAGGTGTACCAGCGTCATATTCATTGAGTTTTCCATGTATGTGAATAATAATTGAATCAACTTCGATACGTTTCCTTTATGCATTGACTGCCGAAATTAAAAAGGAAAAATCTGTGAACTTTCCTCAGCCATGTATAATTCCGAAAAATACCGATATCGTGAAAGCATAAAATTTACATATGATTATATTACATCAAAATGGAGCCCGACAAGCATACAGTGGCAATAATGAATTGATTATTTTAGGCTGTAAGAGGTAACGCTTTGCAAAACCCTGACTTTACGCTATTTTCGTTTAATGATGGCTTGCGTCGAACAAGAAGTTCTCACAGTAGAAAGCTTATGCCCTATACCGGTAGAGTCGACATATTGAAATCGACTTCGGTTTCAAAGTGCAAAAAAGACAACAAGAGCAATAAAATCGAAAGTGACAAGCAAATCAAAAAAGTCTGACAACAACTCCAAGAAAACGACAAAGAAAACAATAACTAAGCAAAAAGTGAAAACTTCAAAGAAGACCCAGAAAACGGCAACAAAAAAAATCGACCATGTAAATAGATTAGCATTCCGAGATATCATTCATTGTTTTAATTTTGAATGCATTATCACTGTTTTATTTTATGCATTACCAATCAAATTCATCAATCCACCAGTGTGAACACCGACTTTTGCTACATTGTGAATCAGTATACCCCTTTCAAAATCATGCTGGAACAGAAGAAAATTGAGGTTGCGTCTTTTGTCGAGAAATCTATCTTTAGTTTTGCCATAACACCACCCTATTATCAATCAAGATTCAACCAATTTCAGCTTACAACTATAATTTTACGCCAATTTGCGACACACATTATCTTTACATCCGCATACATTCGCAACCGCAAACTGCACCAAGGAAAATTGCACCCATACATTGGTACTCATATACATATTTCACCCACGTAAATTTGTACCCACGGACATTTGGGGCTATGTGAATCTGCACCCTCGGACATTTGCACCTACTTACATTTGAACCCATGGAGTTTTGCACTCGCACGGGGGAATTTTTGTTTTACTTCAACAGTTTGTTGTACCGGGCTCTAGATGTCAAATAACACGATAAATCTCATATTTAACATCATACTATTTTAATGTTTTCTGGAAAAATCTCAACCACGACGCGAGACGCAAAAAATGCTTTTCGGGCCGCATGCGGCACGTGGGCCGCGTCTTGAAGACCCCTGCCCTAGGGCCTGGCCATAGGCTATGCTGTTGGTTGAGACCTTCTTATACAATGACATTAATGGCATTATTCCGGTAAAAACTGATCAATTAAATTATATTATGGTGTTTTGCTTTGGGTAAAGCGGTAAAATTTTTCAAATTTAAACTAATTTATTTATTCGACTATATATATATTTAATTTTTGAACCTTCTTAACGGTAAATATATATTTTGGAAAAAAATTATGAAACTAATGGAAATATTAAACAAATATACGTTTTTAAACCGGTTTTATTCTGGAACAAGCCGTTGAAATGTAAAAACGACTTAAAAATGAATAATAGTTCAAAACTGAATGTCGAGGCCCCTAGGTTTGAGGTTCCTCGGTTTCAATCTTTTGCCTAATGGTAAAACCGGATCTGTTGTTCGGCACGTTACCAACTCTATATCGCAAATACCCGCTACGGTGAAAAACCAAACTTCTTTTTAAAAATACAACAAACCTCCCACGGGAGTATGAAACGTGTTCAAGTTCATATGGAATTATTGCAAAGATTCCCCGAGCATCTTATGAAGTATATCTCGATCTATAGCAAAAGAGAAGAAGCTGATAAAGCCACGTGCACGAAAAGTGGTGCACAGAGTGAAACAGAAAAACCTCCCTCATTTCAAATTTTTACTATGACAATGCTGTTACAGGTATTCATTTTTCATGTCCAATATAAGATGAAAATATTTAAGCCTAAATAACCACGTGGAAGAATTTTAAATGAGTTGTAATTTTTTTTCCGTATATACTTATATTTTTACAAGTTCGTTTGCGTGTCAAGCACTTGGAAAAAAGTCTTTTATCGGTAAAAATTTAGTTACTCAAATTTTTATCCATCGACGAGTTTGAAAACCGTTTAGTCCATTTTCATATTCTTTCTTTACATTTTCTGCTTCTCTCTGTGTCCTTGCAACATACCCGTGACTTCCATTGCGATCAACGTATATCGGATCTCCAATAGCAACAGCGGAGAAGAAGAAAATCACTGCATTTCTGTTTCTTGATCTATTTTCAAATCGTATTTGGTCTCCGTTCACGATATCAGCAGTATGGTATTCTTGTACTGTGACGCCGGATGCGTCGACTTCTCCTATCATAACGTACATAAAAGACGTCCACGTTCTTTGTACAGGCTGGATATGAGAGGCTCCCGGGTTTAATTCGATGTTAAGAATAACGCTTGGCGTTTCTGTTGTCACTTTTGACTGTAGATCGAAGGCTTTTCCGACTAAAAGTTTAATAGTGACACCATTCTTCTTTATTATAGGAACATCCTTCGCTCTAGAAAATTGAAATTTAGCTTTTTCTGCCTTATTTTTCTTCGATAAATTAAGCCATAACGTAATACCATTTGCTACACCAACGGGAAACTCCGCATGAAGAATACCATTCCCGCATTTCATATTCTGAACGACACCAGGCCCCAAGTACTCGTCGTTTCCGATGTTGTCAGAATGATGAGTGGCGCCTTGATAGTTATAATTAATAACCTCAAATCCGTAATGGGGATGAAAATCCAAGCCAGAGGGAGAGACGAACACAAAGTGATCCATGCGGATGAAGGGATCTTTTTGCGGAAATTCTCTATCTATGGATCCATAAGCTTTTGACAATGTCTGTCCGTAGGTAATATTCGTCACACTTGCGTTGCCAATACCCTTTAGTCTATTCCACAGAGATATCATTACTAGCGAGTAACCTTTATATCGTATTTTTCGAAATTCACTCTTTATTATGAGTTGTGATACACTCCACAAACTAAAAAGAGATCGAAGTTTTAAACTTTGAATTTTGTATTTTGTGTATTTCATACAAACAGGCAGACAATAAAACGCTAGATTTCATCGTGGCTGACATATATATACCGGTAACGGATGTTTTGCATTGCAGACATAACATAAAACTTGCACAAACGCCAATCAATGTTGCGTATGATGTAATATATACAATATCAGTATAGTGTATTCCTAACCTTCTCTACACAGTCCAGCAACATAGGAAGTTTTCTTCGCGACCCGGCAGCGAAAATTAAAATAAATGGAACAAGAGATAAACTAGAATTCGGTTGGAAACCGAAGACTTATCGATCGAAGGTTAGGGATCCCCCCAAAACAGTGGTCTTACTCCATAGTGACACCGTGTGTCCCATCACTAATTAATTAATACCTCGCTAATTATACGACATAATTCATCCAGTATCAATAGGCTTCTGATTCGAGCTATGATGAATGCACATGCAAAATCTGCAGCAGATCTAACCTCGCTTTCGTGAGATATCGCGTACATCTAACACACAGACAGACAAATACCTATCAACATACTTACCGATCTTAAGATCGATAAGTAATAATAACGTTTATTCGTGCAGCATTGTGTAATATTTTGCTCTTGAGGTCAAATAACACGATAAATCTTATAGTTAACATTATACTATTTTAATGTTTTCTGGAAAAATCTCAACCACGAGGGCCGTAAAAAATGCTCTTCGGGGCGCATGCGGCCCGTGGGCCGCGTCTTAGAGACCTCTGCCCTAGGACCTGGCCATGGGCTATGCTGTTGGTTGAGACCTTCTTATACAATGACATTAGAGGCATTATTCCGGTAAAAACTGATCAATTAATATTTATCGTGTTTTGCTTAGGTTAAAGCGGTAACATTTTTCCAATTTAAAGTAATTTATTTATTAGACCGTATTTAATTTTTAAACCTTTTTAACGGTAAATACATATTTTGGAAAAAAATTATGAAACTAATAAAAATATTAAACAAATTTCCGTTTTTAATCTGGAACAAGCCGTTAAAATGTAAAAACGATTTAAAAATGAAGAGAAGAAGCTGATAAAGTCACGTGCTCGAAAAGTGGTGCACAGAGTGAAACAGAAAAACCTCCCTCTTTTTAAATTTTTACTATGACAATGCTGTTGCAGGTATTCACTTCTTATGTCCAGTATAAGATGAAAATATTTAAGCCTGAATAACCATGTGGAAGAATTTTAAATAAGTTGTGACTTTTTTCCGTATATACTTATATTTTTACAAGTTCGTTTGCGTGTCAAGCACTTGGAAAGAATGTCTTTTATCGCTAAAAATTAAGTTACTCAAATTTTTATCCATCGACGAGTTTGAAAACCGTTTAGTCCATTTTCATATTCTTTCTTTACATTTTCTGCTTCTCTCTGTGTCCTTGCAACATACCCGTGACTTCCATTGCGATCAACGTATATCGGATCTCCAATAGCAACAGCGGAGAAGAAGAAAATCACTGCATTTCTGTTTCTTGATCTATTTTCAAATCGTATTTGGTCTCCGTTCACGATATCAGCAGTATGGTATTCTTGTACTGTGACGCCGGATGCGTCGACTTCTCCTATCATAACGTACATAAAAGACGTCCACGTTCTTTGTACTGGCTGGATATGAGAGGCTCCCGGGTTTAATTCGATGTTAAGAATAACGCTTGGCGTTTCTGTTGTCACTTTTGACTGTAGATCGAAGGCTTTTCCGACTAAAAGTTTAATGGTGACACCATTCTTCTTTATTTTAGGAACATCCTTCGCTCTAGAAAATTGAAATTTAGCTTTTTCTGCCTTATTTTTCTTCGATAAATTGAGCCATAACGTAATGCCATTTGCTACACCCACGGGAAACTCTGCATGAAGAATACCATTCCCGCATTTCATATTCTGAACGAAACCAGGCCCCAAGTACTCGTCGTTTCCGATGTTGTCAGAATGTTGAGTGGCGCCTTGATAGTTATAATTAATACTCTCAAATCCGTAATGGGGATGAAAATCCAAGCCAGAGGGAGAGACGAACACAAAGTGATCCATGCGGATGAAGGGATCTTTTTGCGGAAATTCTCTATCTATGGATCCATAAGCTTTTGACAATGTCTGTCCGTAGGTGATATTCATCACACTTGCGTCGCCAATACCCTTTAGTCTATTCCACAGAGATATCATTACTAGCGAGTAACCTTTATATCGTGTTTTTCGAAATCCACTGTTTATTATGAGTTGTGATTACACCCACAAACTAAAAAGAGATCGAAGTTTTAAACTTTGAATTTTGTGTATATCATACAAGCAGCAGAATATCGGTCAGAGACCGAAGACTTATCGATCGAAAGTTAGGGAATCCCCCAAAACAGCGCTCTTACTCCATAGTGACACCTTGTGTCCAATCACTAATTAATTAGTAACTCGCTAATTATACGACATAATTCGCCCAAAATCAATAGACTTCTGGTCCAAGATATGATGAATGCACATGCAAAATCTGGAGCAGATTCAATCTCGCTTTCGTGAGATATTGCGTGCATCTAACAGACAGACAGACAAACAGACAGACAGACAGACAGACAGACAGACAATAATACAGACAGACAAACAAATACCTATCAACATACTTACCGATCTTAAGATCGATAAGTAATAAGAACGTTTATTCGTGCAGCATAGTGTAACATTTTGGCAATGACTATAGAGCTCGAATCGATAAGTAATAATAACGTTTATTCGTGCAGCATAGTGTAACATTTTGGCAATGACTATAGAGCTCGAATAAACATCACGCAACACAAATCATTTTGAAGTAATCATTTGTCAATTATGCTCTAATAATTTGATGTTCGTAATAATTTATTTTTGCGTAAAATTTGAAAGCATTATTCGCGCGAGGGTGATTTTTATACGGTATAATTTCGTTTTGGAACAACTGGACAGTAAAGGAAACAGAAAGCGACATAATTGTCTAATGGCCAAGTATGACACATGTTGCGGATTATCGTTGGGAATGTCTGATTTAGTATAATAGTATACGAATGGGTGCACGCACATAGCTTGCGCTGTTAAAATAATATATCACGTGGCGGTTTTATGCAAATAAACATCACATATAGCTCTTGCCCTAAAATCGACTTCCTAATGTTAACTGGCCCAGATGTTAAATGCATGGTCCGCAATGTCTTGACTGAAATATTCGCCCGAGCCACCATATTATGCATTTTTAAAAATAGCTAGAATATTTGATGGAAGATCCAAGGAGTAAAATACACAACCACTGCATATACCAATTGCATTGGAGATCAAATTGATAATTCTATTCGGCAATGAACAAACTGAGGAAAATTACTTTTAAGCCATTGTTTTGAAACCATATAACGCAGATTTTTTAAATTCATCCACTAATGTGTTTGTACACATAGTACAAGAATTGCTAAATCTGAAATAGCGAATTTAGTACCAAACTGCATTAAATAAATGTTTTTTTTTGCGCGGTCCATCAACCTCGGGGTAAACCTTTTTACAAGCGGACAACGTTAAAACTTTCTATGCTTAAAAAATAAATTCGACTTGCGATTATGTCCTGCTACTGTATAGAGCTTCAAAGTTAACTTCAAGGTAGAACCCGACGAAGCCTAAATAAATAAAAACAACTTGCATGCAATAACATCATACGCGCTCATCTTGCGTTTTTCTATTGATCGTTATTCTATCGAGCGTCTGCACTCTAGAATCTTTGGTGTTATTGAGAAAATTTGGACCACTTTGTAATTGAAACATATAACGTAACACCCGATAATGTTGGTAAAATTGGAGCTAAAATTATTGCTAAGGTATTCACCGTTTTTTTTGCTTATAACAATTATAAAATTCCGGGAGTTTTTATGTGCACTCACTGCATATCTGCTGCAATGCCCAAAAGAATACGTCACCAAATTCGTCACATCTTACCATACATTCCGAGTGAATTAAAAACAACTTTGTTTTGACATGCTTGACACTTTTGGCATACGTGCTCCTATTTTGTTTTGCTATCGATCGGTAGGACAGCTCGATGGGGTTGGTAACGTGCCATACGTATTCTGCCAAGAATATGCATATTTCTGACTGTATATGTATATCACGTTACCAACCCCACTCGGACAGCTTGCATTATGACCGTATATGAAATGCATATATCATCCGAATATTTATTGTTTGCTATTTCATCGGCCATAATTTCTGCAATACAGATCGTAGATTTGAAAGCAAAATTTGTAATAACCGGTGAATGTAAAATAGAAAGCGCGGATCCATATATTGCTACATTTCATTTTGCGCCTTTACAGAAACTTACAGCAGCCGCGTTCCAGCTACTTGTTAAACATCTCACAGCCCTTTAACGGTAACAACTCTTACATCGAAGCTCAAGATAGGTTACCAAATAGTACCTGCGAGCCACGTCCGACCCAAATGCTTCTATGGCCGCGTATTATGTTGTTTCAGTTTTATAAAACTTGCAGTAAGGGGGATAAAATATGACGAGAAAAAAAAATGGTCATAAAATTTGCAGCAAATAATTTGAAAAATTTGTAAATAACAGTAAACATAGATTAATTCACTGAGTCATTCAGAGTTACCAGATTCAATGCGGCCGGTTATTCTAGAATTAGACTCCTTGCACTTATTATTGTTTGCCCGACTTACTTAACAGCGAGCAATTTGATAGGCGACACTGTCGAGTACCCGTACGGGGGAGGCGGACAACTCGACTACACGGACAACTCATCAGAGACAACTCGACTACCTAGAGGCCTGGTGAGTTGTCTGTCTTTTGGCATTTTCTGCGGTGGTGTTTTAGGTCTATAGAAATGCGTTTTTGATATTTTTAGTGCTCAAGTGTTGAGAAAAACACATAATATGCTCTAGAAAGCATTTTTATTTGTATAAGTGGCTTATTTTGATCATGTTGTATTAATAAAAATACAGTCTACAGACGAAATTGGAGTAACGTTAGCGAAGTTTGACTGTTGACTTATAAAACTGTGTTCGTTTAATTTTTTGAACTTTATTGGTATTAAATGTTTTGAATGAGCACGTTTAAATATATTAAAACCTTTATACTTCACAGTAACACTTAAATATTGATGAATGTGAGCTCAGTAGTCTATGGTTGCAGTAGTCTAAACTCGCCTACGGCAGTCGCCCGACATGCCGTCAACTCACCAGTCGAGCAAACGCTCTGCGACGTGAAGTCATCGATGCTCGAGGTGAAGACAACTCGACTACCGAGCAACGAGAGGCAGACAACTCACCAGTCGAGCAATCGCTCTGCGATATCGATGCTCGAAGAGAAGACCTTGCTTTGCAAAACGCAGACTCAAAGGTTGCATAGCATTTACTTAGTGCCGACTGATATTAGTTGTAAGCCAACTCACCACGGCAAGGTTTCAGTCATAGAGTTGGAATTTCTTTTTGCAGAAGAAAACCAGGAACAGATAGGCACTGTCGCTGCGCCTGGCAAAGAAACTGGGCCGAAGAATGGATAGAAGATGTTTACTTTTTGTTACGATTAATGAATTTAATATGATATTTGAATACTAAACGTTATGGGGGAATTTAATGGATGGAAGGTTTTGTTTTCTTTTTCATTACGAATAATGAATTTTATTTGAATACTAAACGTTATGGGAAATTTGCTGCGTTACATACTTACTCTTTGCAATACTGCGGCCCGTAGATCCTTGAACACCTTCGAAGAAGAGAGTCCACAGATAACTCTCCTTCCTTGTTCTGTTCCCAGACACGTTGCGCCCTCTCGTTGGCTTCCGCATACCTGCCGTTGACACGCTCCACAACGTCCGTCTCTATCCCTATACTTACCTCGTACATTGTTAAGATTAAACTTTAAAAAGGCATATTTTTCCGAATTATACTGTTAAAATGGCGGTGCCAACCATTCCAGATCATTGTTGGTTCTTATTTCTACGTCGAATACTGACCAATCATTGGGAGTCCAGATACTGTTGTATAGCTATAGCCATGTGTTTTGAAAATATTCGGCGAAGATCTTGAGTTTGCATCTTTTCTTTCAGTGATTTGAATCTGGACGTAATAAACATGGCTGGTATATAGCACAGCGCCATGGCATGCTTGATCAGGTCTCTTGTTCCAGCGTCCCTAAAACAAAATAAAAACATGTTAATACAAAAGAAGTGAAAGATGTACAAAGACATATATAAATATGGTTAACCACTCACTTGTTGTATAGGCGAGCCAAATTATTGTGACACACATTCTTCATGATGGCCTGAGCGAAGTGATATCCATCGGTGATAATGAAGCCGCGCGCCGAGATTACTGCTCGGTTATCACCGAGTTTAAAGCCTCATTATCGCCGACCTGATATCTTACAAACGTAAATACTCATTAGCCGAGGTCGTTTTCATCACGGTTTTATACTGAAACGAGGACGACTAACGGTATATTAACTCCACAAAAACTACGCAAGAATTCAAGATGACTACTCCAAATATGTGACGACAACGTTTCCATGAAGCAGGAGGGACTCATCTGTGACGTCTGTTGAAATTGGTTTCATCGCAAGTGTTTTAATAATTCAGATGTGGCAATGACACGGGAACAGTACAGCCTATTAAAAAAAACAGGACGTAACGTTTGAGTGGAAGTGCCTGGACTGCTACCAGGCCCATGACACCCATCATGACTCCAATCCGATTGTTGTGTATGTATGTATGTTTATTCGTCTCGTAAAAGCAATATAAAAGAGTAAGTAATTATAAATACTGAAGACGGGATGTATGCACAAGACCATATTGGCCTAAAACACAAATGTACGGCATACACCCCTTTTGATATATATAAATTATAACAGGGTAAATCAAATATGTACAAGATGGTCCTTTATACAGGCAGTTGTGCAAGGAGGGTGGGTGGATGCGGTAACAGGGATAAGGGTGGAGTGTACAAAACTGTTTGTACAAAGGAGTTTGTTAGACAAAACAACATCTATAAATAGAGACACTACACAACATGAAACACACTGCATATGAATATAGTGATAAAAAAAAATTAAGAATTTGGATGAATGTACAACACCATTGAGTGATGATATCACATAGCCTACTATAAAACGCGGGAATGGTCAAGTTTAAAGGGTGTGTACATATATGGTATGCACCACTCAAGGGCGACAGTGTTATAAGTCGTCTATGGCTGTTCTGGCCAAAATGTGACCCTACAGGTTTTGGTGAAATATGATAAAGGTATGTATCAAATGACTCACTATTGTAAGGTTTTTTTTTTGGAATTCTGGATTCAGCCAAAAACGATGAAGTTTCAAAAAAAAAATAAAAAAAATTAATAAAAAGCATTTCCACAAAACCTATTATGGTTGCATTTCAGCCAGAAGATTAGAAAGGTATAAAGATACAGTGGGATAGGGAATGATAAGGTATAAAGAGAAGCCATTTTACCATGTCATGGATTTTCCAATGTAAATTAAAATAATAAAATTATATGGTATCCTGGGATGAGCAGAAGAAAAAGTGTGATTCGGTGATAGGTAGCAACAATGGAAATAAATTGAACAGCATGCTACTCAAACAAAAACCATTGTCCCTACTCCCTACTATTTGATCATTGAAGTTCTATTGTATTGTACTATCTATAACCTAAATTGCTGTGCTTTTGTTGTTGTCTAATTACGCATGATAATGAAATTAGAATGGTGTGCTAGTTCAGTCCATTGTTCTATATTGAATCCGGGTGAAGTATCCTGTGTCAGCTGGTCTATGGTGACTGAAGAGGAGGACAGTTTCCTGATAGTTCATTCAATCCAAATAATCAACAGCTCTCCCTTTCAGTGTTGAATTGACCTTAAAAAAATAATCTCCAAACAGGAACATGTTCAAAGCAGAGAAAATTGCTAATATGATGATAATATATATTGTTTAAGTTTGGAACAAAATTCCGAGTTCGATTTTGAATTTTTGATGTCATCGGGTAGGGAATTCCAAGCTTTTGGTCCACATACTGCGATTGATTCTTGTGAAATACTTTTACTGACAAATGGAATAAAAAAATTATCTTTATTTCTGCTGTTTGAATTTGGGTTTGCTTGGAACAGGCTGGACGGAAGCTCTCCAATGTGACAAGAGAACATCATAGTACATAGTTCAAATTTAGCTAAATCCACAACTCGTAGTAGCCTATGCTCTTTAAATAAGTCATCAATTTTTTCGCGATTACCTCTATGAAAAACTCTTCTACTAAAGCGATTGCAAACACTTTGAATTTTTTTGAGAATGGACGATTGGCGATGAACATAAGCTGAGGCACAATAACGAATATAGCTTTCTATCAGAGAGTGGTATAGAGGTATTAAACAAGATGTATTTAAGTTGTTGGCTATTTTCGTAATGGCACTAAGAGACGACCTTGTTTTCGATAGAACCATATTGGTGTGTTGTTTCCAAGACAATTTATCATCGATCATTTCACCCAGAAAGCGAGTCTGATTAACTCTTTCTATATTTATTCCATTTAATTCCAAATTTTGTTGCAGAGTTGGACACTTTTGCTTCGGCGTGCTAAATATCATATATTTAGTTTTATCGACATTAATAGTGAGTTTGTTCGCAGACAACCAAGCTTGAATATTTTCTAAGTCGGTATTTGCTTTCGTCAAAAGTTCAGGCAAGTTTTTGCCTCGAAGATATGGCGTTGAGTCATCAGCAAAAAGTATGATATCAGAGTGAAGAAGAGAATTCGGAAAGTCGTTAATAATGATTGAAAAACATAATGGAGCCAAAATAGAACCTTGTAAAGTACCTACAGTCAAATTACAGTATGTGCTAGATGCTACATCATTGTATATAACTACTTGTTTCCTTCCTGATAAGTAGCTTTTAAACCAATCATAACTCTGACCTCTAACGCCAATATGGTGCAATTTGGCTAGTAATATGTCATGGTCAATACTATCAAATGCCTTGGAAAGGTCCAAGAACATACCGAGAGTATACTCATTCTTATCAAATCCTTCTAGAATTTTACTGACAAGCAGGGATGTTGCATGAGATGTTGAATGATTTTGACGAAAGCCAAATTGTTGTGAATAAAAGAAATTTTTTTGGTCTAGGAAATGGGTGAGTCGTTTGTACATAATTTTTTCTAGAATTTTTGAAAATGCGGGAAGTAAGCTGATCGGTCGGTAGTTTTTTACATCTTTTGCATTTCCTTTCTTGAACAATGGCATAACTTTGGATAATTTGAACTGATGGAACCAGCAGATGGAACCTAGCCGTCGGCTGGTAGACTACTCAGGTGGTGAGTTGGCTTACAACTAAAATCAGTCGGCACTAAGTAAATGCTATGCAATTCTTGAGTCTGCGTTTTACAAAGCAAGGTCTTCTCCTCGAGCATCGATATCGCAGAGCGATTGCTCGACTGGTGAGTTGTCTGCCTCTCGTTGCTCGGTAGTCGAGTTGTCTTCACCTCGAGCATCGATGACGTCACGTCGCAGAGCGTTTGCTCGACTGGTGAGTTGACGGCCCGTCGGGCGGCTGCCGTAGGCGAGTTTAAACTACTGCAACCATAGACTACTGAGCTCAAATTCATAAATATTTAAGTGTTAATGTGAAGTATAAAGATTTTAATATATTTAAAGGTGCTCATTCAAAACATTTAATACCAATAAAGTTTAAAAAATTAAACGAACACAGTCATATAAGTCAACAGTCTATCTTCGCTACCGTAACGTTACTCTAATTTCGTCTGTAGACTGTATTTGTATTCATACAACATGATCAAAAAAATTCACTTATACAAATAAAAATGCTTTCTAGAGCATATTTATGTATTTTTCTCAACACTTGAGCACTAAAAATATCAAAAACGCATTTCTATAGACCTAAAACACCACCGTAGAAAATGCCAAAAGACGGACAACTCACCAGGCCTCGAGGTAGTCGAGTTGTCCGTGTAGTCGAGTTGTCCGTCAGCCCCCCGTACGGTACTTCAGTGGTTATAAAAAGAGAGATAGTTACTAATGTATTTATCTTTCATATTTTTTTAAATATACCATACGATAGCGATCTAATGGCATTAGGCAAAACATTCCAGAGCTTTACACCCATATATTTGATTGACTTTTGTGTTCTGCTTGACGAGTATCTTGGGACGTGGAATGAACCTGATCTAGTGGAATGAGAATGGATAGTACTCTGCTTCGTAAAAAATTCAGTGAATGCTATGGGAAGTTTACCATCAAAATATTGATGCATAAGTTTCAATATCTCGATTTCATGAATATGACAAAGTTTAACTATGCTGCATCTGTGGTATAAAGGGTCAAGTCTAGACCGAAATGGTGCATTACATACAGCTCCAACTGCTTTATTTTGCAACACCTCCAATCTTCTAAGGAGAGTTGTCGGAGCGCTACCCCATGACATGATACCATACTGTAGATATGACTGGAAAAGTGAAAAATAGACCATTCAAAGAGCTGGCATGGTAAGAAATTTTCCGAGTGTAAATAATATTCCGAAAGCACGGGCCAGCTTTCCAGCGATGTAGTTAATATGCGTGGCTCATTTTAATTGGTCATCAATATAGATGCCAAGGTATTTATAAGAGTTCATTCATTTCAAGAGACATTTTCAAGCTGAGCTTTATCAATGCTAACATGAAACAGAATTTTATTTTTTATTCTTTATTTTTGGGGCTAATCAATAAGCATTTTGACTTTTCAATATTTATTGTGAGCTTATTACGGGTCATCCAAGTTGCAATTTTTTGCATTTCACAGTTCATATGCAATTCCAAATCAACTAATGAAGCTGAACTTGCGAACAATCCGGTATCATCAGCAAAGAGTTTGACAAGCAATTTAGTCGCGTCAGGAATATCATTGACAAAGAGGAGGAACATCAATGGGCCAATTATCGAGCCTTGCGGAATTCCACATTGTACAGTTGCAAGTTCGGAGCAACTTGATCCGATTTTTACACACTGCTGGCGAGAACTCAAGTAGCTCTGGAGAAATTTTAACGCATGACCGCGAAAACTATAGTGACTCATTTTTCTGATTAGTATGCTATGATCAACGGTATCGAACGCTTTTTTGAGGTCGAGAAATATGGCACTAACGTATTCCATTCTCTCTAACCGGTCATAAAAGTAAGTCATCATATCTAAAATTGCATGATTAGTAGAGTGCTTCTTCTGGAATCCAAACTGAGATTTGTTTATAATACTATGTCGCTCTATGAATTGTGTTAGTCTAGCATGTAAAAGTCTTTCGAAGACCATAGTCAATGTAGAAAGAACTGATATTGGGCGATAATTAGATGTACTTTCCCTATCGCCACTCTTATAAACAGGTGATACTTTGGCGATTTTTAAACTATTAGGGAAAATTCCATGTTCCATAGGAGCATTACAAAATTTACAGAGAATTGGGGAAACTAAGTCAGCAGCATATTTTAAAAATGTGGTGGGTATATTATCATAACCGACTGCTTTACCTTCTGGTAAACTTGCTATAGTACTATACGTTTCGTTGAAAGTTGTGGGCCTAAGAAAAAAAGATTCTTTGATAGGGTTCCTAAGATTACTCAGAAATGATCCCTCAAGTCAATGTGGGGGATTTTCTCAGAAAATTTAGGGCCTATAGAGATGAAATAATTATTAAAATAGTTGGCAATTGCACCTGGATCACTAACTTTGAACCCACTATCCGTTCTTAGGGCTTTGATTGAATTTATTGGTTTTATTTTTTATTTTTATGTTGACTAGTCGGCTATCAAAACCGAAAGTAAGTGGTTATAAGTTATATACAATGTATGTTGCATATTGTTACCATTTTTGAAGTTTTGTGCATTTTACGTTTTTTTTAATTGAAGTGCGAATTCCCTTGGTTAACTAAGGTTTGGCTTGAAGTCTAGTCTCACGCCGACTCAGTGGTTTCATAGGTGCATTGGCATCAATTGTTGATTTAATTATTTCTACAAATGAATCAAATAAAATGTTCAAATTATCATGCGTAATTTGGCAGCTCGACATAGGGAGGAAAGAAGTTTCTAGATCAAATCTATATTTATCAATGGAGAAGTGTCTCATATCACGCCTAAATACTTGTTTTTGATTTTTTATAACAACAGGAGCAGAAACTGTGCAAAGTTGTGCATAGTGATCACTGATATCGCTTAAGATGACAAAGCTAGACAGATTATAATTTATAGCGTTAGTGAAAATATTATCGATCAGAGTACTTGAAGTTCGAGTTACTCTTGTTGGCTTTGTAATTAGGGGTAACGATAAATTAGCAAGATGCATATTTATATACTTCATAGTGGTCAAATCTGATGATTGACTTAATAAGTCAATATTCCAGTCTCCTAATAAAATAAACAATTTTTTGTCTTTGTTCAACTTCTCTAAAACGTTAGAAATAGTTGCAGAAAATTTGATAATATCTTTCCTTGGGTGTTTATAGATTTTTCCAATTATGAATGAAATGTTCGAATTTAGTTTTAAGTTTATCCACAGATCTTCACAGTCAGGATGCCCTAGGTCATATTCATGAATCTCAGAGAAATTGAGGTCTTGACTAACATATAGCCCTACTCCCCCAGCAGAAGTTTTGGAAGGTTTATGGATGAATTCGTAATTGCTTAATGATATGTTTGAAGTGGGAGTTGGCCCAAGCTTCGTTTCAGATATTGCAATGAGCTGCGGAGGTGTAATAAGTTCAGCCAATAGGTTAACAAGCTCATCATGATTTTTTTGAAGGTATCTGATATTTAAATGGAATTTAAATCTTCTTACGGTATCTTAAATTATCTTCGGCATGGACCTACTAATGAAATTCAGATTGAAAACTTCTAGATTTTCACAATCACATTCACAACCACTTATTTCATTTAGCACTTTGAAATTACGGGCAAAAGCACTATGAAGAGTTTGACATGAAAAATCGGTGTTAAACACTTTTGGCAAAAATATGACTGAGCTTGGGTTGCCGACACAGAAACCTGGGTACATTCAGAATGGAATCGTTCGCCACATATTTCACATTTTGATATAATTTGATCTGATGTTATTAATCTACTACATAAATAACACGTTGAATCAATATTAGTCATACTGGAGTAGATAATAAGTTACACTCACATAATGATTATTTGATTTTAGTGAGATCTTCTTCGCATCTTATATTTAGAGAGTTTCTTACGTCACTGTTCTTTTCGACAAATACTTTCCTATTTGAAGTCTAGATAAATCTATATCCACAATTGTTTTTTGCAGCTCTAGCTCTGAAGTACAGGTCTTTGTTTAGAGCGGTTAGGTTTTCTGCTATAAATATTTTTGATGGTTCTTTAAAGTTATCACTTGATTTTATAGTACGCAAGGATTTTCTTTTTTCAAATATCTTCATTTTGTTTTTGCGGTGGATGAACTTGGCAATAATAGCAGGAGTTCTATTTTCTCCAGCTCCTGTTGGCATTCCATGCGACACAGAGATGTCGCTTTCTTGGATGTTAACACCGATCATCTTAGCTATGCTGCAGACTATTCCATCTGTGTTTTCAGTGACAGGGACTCCATGGAACTACAGATTTTCAAGTCGGCCTCTTCTTTCTTGATCCTCTAACTTTTCAGAAACAAAATACAAATCATCCTCAAGATCGTATATGCGATCAAGGAGATTTACAATGGTCTTTTTGTTCTCGGATGCTTGTTGTTCCAATATTTTGTTCTTTTTTGCTAGGTCGTCATACATTTTGGTATGAAATGTTTGACTCACTTTAATTTCAGTCAATTCAGATCTTATTACTCGCATTGACTGGCTTAGGTCATTGAGTATTTCCTGGATATTTGGTGTTAAGGGTGTCATAATGTCCGAGTTATCTGAAAAGTCGTAGTTATCGTCAAGGCACTGCCCTATCATAGCTGGAAGTTGTAGGGTAATGCCATTTATTATATTTTTTGTTATCAGGGGGAGAATCCCTCTCACAATCTCGCTGTGCTGAGATAGATCAGATGTAGTAGACATGTTTAGGGGTCCTCCAGTTTTTCCCAGATTGCAGTTGCTTCTATTTATCGGCACATTTTGTTGTAGTTTTGGCATGCACCTTTTTGGTCTTGGAAGGCGTTTTCTCTCTTGGTGGTGGTCTTGGTGGATTCATATTTAGTTTGAGTATAAAATTATGCTATTTTAGACTAGAACCTGCGTGATCTTAATCAAATAGCGAATCGACGTCGCAACATTCATTATCATTTGGTAGAAGGTGAATATTGTATATATATATTCTCCATCTCTCAGGAACCAGTAACTCAAATACATATTTGCCTGGAAACCAATGAGTTCGAGCTGTATGTATTACGCTATATCTTCATAATGATTCTCAAAATAAGGGAACCTGTTGTGACAGCGAGTGTTCAAAAGAGAACCGTTCTTAAAATTTTAAATTAAATTACTGGGTCACCCTCTCTCTGTCTGACAGCCGCTAAAGTCGTTTTCGTTGCTCTACTTTATTGGTTCTATCCGTGATTACTGCTAGGTAAGTTATTTACTTATGCAGCACAATATCCAACCTGATGCGCCGCTTTGCAACACTCGCAGTCTTCTAAGGGTTTGTTATCTCGTCGACCTTAATATTGAAACCCCACTACTGATAGTGACGAAAAATGCTTATTCTAAGTCCACAGTTTGGTCTATTTCGTGTTTCGATTTAGTTTATAATATTTATTTTCACCATTTGCGCGATATTTTAGTTTGGTCCTGAAAACAATATAGATTGTCCAGGCCAATGTATGTCTGCAGTTTTGTTTAAATTTTCGAACGTGTTATCGGAATGTATTATCACAATGCTCACAATCTTAATTCCGGATAAAAGTGTTTCTTATCGTGTTCGTTTTTACACTTATATTATATGTACCAAGATGATTTGGCACATGTCCCTGTCCCACCTTTCAATAAATAGGCAAATGGTTGTAGAGAGAGTTTACAAATTGATTACCAAACTAAAACTACATCAAAGCAGTATACCAAAAGACCTACTCTTGTGTATACTCTCAGGAATCACGCGTTCAAATTTCGTATCATATATGGCAAAACGCTTGAGAACGTGCTTTTGTTAAAACAAGTAAGGAAATGGACTGTACATCGATCTTGTTTCGCAAAACATTCAGCTCATGCTGTTGCATTCGGTGGTACAAAATATTGAAATCTGCAGTAACCATTCATAATAAAATTAGAGGATATATACTACAGCTCTCATTTCTGTTTTATTAGATATTTTTTATTGTTAAACTTAAACAGCAGCAAAACATATCTTGTCGAGACTCCGGACTTTGTCCCTTCCGACTATATTAACCTTTATCAAAGAGAAACACCTTGAGGTTTGTTTATCGGTACTCGTTTGATAAGATAGACAATGGACACCAATGCGTGAAGATTATTCGATCGATGTCATTATTTCTAGTCCGCCATGATGCGGATGTATTTGGATCAGAAGTACAGGCCAGGTATCTCAGGTCCGTTAAGTAGGTAAAAACCTAACAAATCAGCCGATATGGATTCTCGTTTGTTGTCCACGGACAGTTCTCCATCCGAATACCAATTCCTCGCATACTCTTACTGAAATGTAGGAACAGGTGCTTACTAGGGCTGAGAATGGTCAACCAATTTTTAGATGGTTGACGATCAAGATTTATTTAGACCTTAAATTGATATCTCAGGTAGCCTACACGTCACCTCTATGGTGGCCCATCGTTGTCACGCGTAAAATTGAAAATAAAAATAAAAAATAAAATAAAAACCGAAAATAAAAAATTAAAATTAAACAAAAATAAATAAATAAAAACGAAAAAAAAAAAAAAAAAAAAAAAAAAATTAAAAAAAAAAAAATTAAAAAAAAAAATTGAATAAAAAGAAAATAAAAAGGTTGACAACGATGGTCCGCCTCGTGGCCCATCGTTGTCACGCGTTTTTATTTTTAGAAAATTTGCTTCTGCTTGGGACCAACGTTGTCAGGCATAATCCTACGCGCACAAATGTGTTCCCTGGGTTTCAAACTCACTACTGATTTTCTTGAGCAATATTCAATATGAAAATGTTCTATAAATTCTCCATGCTACAAGTTCAACAAGAAGTAATATATTTATAATAATGATAAGAGAATATAGAATTGAATACGAAAATTCGGAAAATTTGTTTTTACGTGTATAAGGTAATTTAATTGGAGAATGCTGCTTAACTACTCAGTTGTCTGGACACTCGCGATGCCGGTACCGTACCGTCTTACCAAATACCGGTAGTCGGTTATAGTCGCTTTGCGTCTGACCGTACCGGTAGCCACACAATCACTCATCATCTCCCATTCTTTCACGAGTGATTGCATGGGTACCGGTACGGTCAGACGATACCGTACCGGCATCGCACGAGTGTCTGAGCAGTTAAGCAGCATTTTCCAATTAAATTACCTTCTACACGTAAAAACAAATTTTTGTATCCAATTCTATATTCTCTTATCCTTATTATAAATATATTGCTTGTGGTTGAACTTGTAGCATGGAGAATTTGTAGAACATTTTCATGTTGAATTTATTGGATATTGGTCATGAAAATCAGTAGTGAGTTAGAAACCCAGGAAACACATTTGTGCGTGTAGGATTAATTAAGTCTGACAACGTTGGTCCCAAGCAGCATCAAATTTTCTAAAAATAAAAACGCGTGACAACGATGGGCCACGAGGCGGACCATCGTTGTCAACCTTTTTATTTTCTTTTTATCCAATTTTTTTTTCAAATTTTTTTTTTTTTTTTAATTTTTTTTTTTAATTTTAATTTTTTTTTTAATTTTTTTGTTTGTTTTATTTTTCAATTTTTTTTTTTAATTTAAATTTTTTTTTATTTTTTTTTTTCAATTATTTTCATGTTTTTTCACAACTATTTTTTTATTTTCGCTTTTTCATTTTATTTTTTCATTTTTTTTTTAAATTTTACACGTGACAACGATGGGCCACCATACACCTCTATACTGAACGATTTCTAAAACATAATCAGTTCACCGCAAATTTATCTCCCGTAGCATTCAGTTTAAAATAATGTCACTAACTGTACTACTAGTAAGCACCACAAAATGCAAAAAAAAGACTTGCATTGCCACTTATGAAAGTTTGACTTGATATACGTTTGGAACTAGTTTCTAATCAGAATATATTATTCACGATTGTGTTGCAAGAGTGTCTATTTAGTGTCATCCAACAAGTTTTACTAAAACTTTACTAAAATACACTTTATATCTCTTGCAGTAGAGCAATCATGAAATCATACCACGAACATAAGATTACGAGAATTTGCCTTGTAGCCAATGGGGCCAACAAACTCAAATTATAACTTATTACGTGAAATATCACGATGCGGTTGAACTCCGTTCATTGAGAACAGTGGCACAAATTAACGAGACAACTGAAGCAGTGATATCAAATAATAATCTGTAAGCTAACACGACTGTACAGCGACTGATGAGCCACACAGATAGATGAGATGCGGCGGGCCGCAACAACTAAGAGTTGTCGCGCTACTCGTAATTCGAGTAATCACATTAGGTCAGTCGATGCTTAAGGTGTTTTCCATGAATTTCCAAGACCTAGTACGGACACGATGCTTCGTTTCATTATTCGATCAGGCGTATTGGGTGACGGGAATTTATTATATTTGACTTAGTGCAGAATGAAATTCAACACTTGCACATTATGAGATGGGATAAACGAAATGCTGCTTCACAATAGCAATACCTGTGCAAACAAGATTCTTGTGTTGAAGGTGAAAGGTATTTTGGACCTCCTGAACTCAGGTTGTGTACAAGGTCAAGGTTCAGGTTGTGTGACATCTTGGTGCGCATACTTCAGGAGTACCGGTATTTTACATTCGCAATGATCTGCTAAGACAATATCTATAAAATGTATTACCTTCCCTAAATGATGTCTCATTTATCAATCAATATCTTAAAGGAGGACAAAAAACTTAAACTTGCACAAGAAAGCAGCGGAAAACGCTTCTATTTATTTATCGATAAATGAATACTGTTACCATTATGACACCATGAAATACAAAGTCACTGGGTGGCGCAACGGTATAGTGAAATTAGACTGTACAATGTATTAACAACTCCATATCGTCACTATAAAATGACTGTTTAATATTAATGTACATCATGCAAGACGCATTCGACAGTTTGTTGTCATACTTAAAATGAAATGCTTGTTTTCAAACCGATTATTGAATGTACACGACCAATACCAATAACAGTTGATGGAATTTTAATTGGCCGATCAAAGGAATTTATCAATATATCTGCGTTCTATAGGCCGTTTGTGTGCAATAAATTCGTCTTCCTCTTGAATCGAAAAATTCTGCGTGGCAACCTCCGCAACTACTGACTCTGCATTCGGCGTATGGATAGTTGTAGCAAGTCACTCCGAGACAAGGATTTGTACTACAGTAACCGTATCCTGGTAATCCACGTGGACATGAGCCTGTTACCAAAAAAATAGTAATTTGTAAAATAGTAAAAATGGTAAATTTTGAATCTATCAATCAAAACAACACTTAAAATAGCATTGGATTGATAAACAGGGGGTCATGACTCATGAGTGCTAAAAGTATCCGCGAGGGGACCTCGAGCTAAAAAGGTTGGGAACCACTGTTCTGGAGGATACCGAAATTGCAGAGAGTGGATTCGTGATCGTGACGGCTCGCTTTGAATATAATTAAAAAAGCACACATTTACAAATGAGTAATTTGTTACGGACACATCCACCATGATATGAGATATCAGCTGTTGTGGAGTATTATGACTTTATAAGATGGCTGTCACTGTAAGTATTCATGAGAATCTTAGATATAGAATTATGCAGGAATTGTATCAATGTATTAAATCTACTTTTAACACTTATGATATGTCATTTTCCATATTTTAATCAATAACCATTTTGAAAAATATACTGTAAGCTAAAAATCACGACTTATCTCTTTAGCGAACTTGGATACACACTACAAAAATAATTACGCTTTTCAAAGCAAACAAAATCTAAAGTGTGTAATGTAAGTTCGTTCCTTTTCCTTGGTTTGAAGAACAATGTTCTTTCGACAATGAGATGCTATGAATAATAGAATGAATTACCTTTAACACTGTATCTATATTTTAACTCCTTGGCAGCATTTTAAAAACAACATGACTTACAAGTTGAGGTTACATCGTGATTTCTCGAATTAAAGAAGCGGGGTAAGCATCCATTACAGTATCCTCTGCATTGGGTAAGAAGATTGCCCGGACAACTTGCTCTTGAACATGGAATGCATATTTGCGGACAACTACTTTGAGGGCGGAATAAGTTTGAGATAAGTATAATTTTGAGCAGATCTGTAACATAACAGAATCATGTTTTTATTTATGTTGAATAAAATAACTTTTACCAATTGTTTTCAATAGGAGAGGAAATTTGTAAAAATTTAAATTTATGACCTATAGTTATCGATGACTTGGATTTAATAACGTAAGGGTGGTGAAAATAGGAATATTTGATTTAGGTAAATTCTGAGTAAAATATTGTATATTTCGAGTGACAAAGCTTGCTATAATTACAATTTTTGATTTGAAATAATCTAGTTCTAAAAACCTGATAGGCCTTTCTTCGGAGCATCCTTACAAACTGTTCCACATCCATTTGAGCAGCATATTTCCTTTTTCTCACAGTCATCATTTGATTGGCATTCTTCGATACAGATTCCTGCATCGTCGTCAACTTCTGGGCACTCTGGGTCTAGAATTGGACCTGAAATGGGGCATATATATATGGTAAAAAGATTAATGAATATGACAAAATTCTGAACATAATTCTGTTTGAATACACAACACACATATTGTTTAGACTGGCGTTTCCCAAACTGTGATCCGCGGAACACTAGTGTTCCGTGGCCGTCTTTGAAGTGTTCCGTAGAAAAGTCTAAAATGATCGTGATGGCGATCTATGGAACGTGAAGTAGTCGCCCAACTGATCGTTCGATATCGCGTTACCGTCGGCCTAACTAAGGTGGGGTAGTGCCATTTTCGTTAATCGTATGCCTATAGCTATTTGACTGTTTATGTTCATTATTAAGTTTACGGCAATCCTTTTGTCATATGTCATGTCATAGCCAAAAAGTAGGTCTAAACTCTGAAGAGTAAAGGCAAAAGGTCAAATCTTCTTCCTCCATCTCTGCCGGGTTTTACTTTGAAAAGCTGAAAAAATTACAGAGCAGCAGGTCTGCTGCTCGCGAAATTTGTAGTACTTCTATCTTAATTAGACGTAACATTAGAGGCAAACACTAAGTAATGGAAAGTAAAAGACATAGAATGATAAAATGTATGAATTGATTAATATACACATCGTTTAAATTAAGAAACAATAAAACATTTATAATAAATGCAATATGTAAAATATTCAATCAAATTTTAGGTATGTTTAACACAATTCTGTTAGTTTTCGCGACGCATTTGGCAACTCGCCACGGCGAACGCATTAGGAACCGCTACATTACACAATTTATCTTTATCAATTTTACCCTTTCATTTTTTGGTGTTCCCCGAGGCAAGATAAAAAGTGTTCCGAGGGTGAAAAAATTTGGGAAACGCTGGTTTAGACTTTAGATATATATAATTCATGCCACGGCGATAGTCTGCGAAATATCTTTGAGTCACATTTTTACATTCCATAGTTGCCTTAATTTTTAACGATGGCGACATGTTAAATGGTTCTTTGTAACATCGCCATTTCCAATTTTACATTGATACATTCAATAGATTGTGATATAGAAGTTTTTTATTACCTTTTTTTTTTGTTTCACAATTTAAAGCTTATTATCAGTCGTCATTTCTGTGAGAAAGTGTTTGCTTTCAATAGTTACAAGTTGTTTTCATTGATGTTCGAATAGGCAGTTTAAGGTACAACATCGGTTGTAAATTCTATCAGTATTGAAGCATGATATAGTTACCTTCGCAATTCTCAATTTTTTTCCCAAGTTTGTCAAAGAAGTCAGTGCTACATTCTCCACATATATTTTTTCTACATTCTGCATCCGGAAAGTTGGGACAAGTTTTACCGTCACAAGAACACATTTCAGTAGATATGGGAAAAGGACATTCACCTAAAACAAATGAAAATACTGTATAATACTTACATTATCAAATTGTTCTAGAGTTGGTTGACTTCAATATGCATTGAAGTAGATCTTGTTCCGCATAAAGTAAATGAACTAAATTCGGGTGATTTTCTGATAGCCTCTTAGCCTCCTAACTTGATTTGAAAAGGACTTGGTATTTCAGTCTAGTGGATATGAACGATAGCAAATTTGAACTTTAAGTGCTTATTACATTTTCTAGCAACAGTCGACTTTCAATTTGGACTTTCTCCCGAATTTGAAATAAGCCAGGAGAAACCGTGCTTTGGTACTGCTTAAATTTTGTAACAAGATTGGGTAATATTCAGAAAAAAGTCAAGTACTGATAATTAATTGTAAAAAAGGATGTGTTCAATTTTTACTTAGAGCATGTGTTCTGTGTTTTTAGGCCACAACAGTTGAAGTAGTTAGCAAAACATAATACTCTTACATCCATCAGCAATTTCGTTATCAAACTTATCGAAGAAATTTGCAACGCATCCGTTGCAAGTACTCCGACATTCAGCTCCGGTGTGTGTCGCACAGGTGGTAACGTCACAAGCGTTAATGACGCAAAAAATAGGTATCCCTCCTGGACAATCTGATAAGATACAATATGAGAATAACTGTCTGCTCTATCGGCCATAGAAACTTAGATTGGTTCGACGGAGCATTGGATAATCCAAGAATAATCTATAGGAATAATGGAAATAAAATCTATATATATATATATTATTATATGGGAAGTAATGCATAAATCAAATCTGAAAGCAGCTATACCAGTGGTTCCCAAACTTTTTTGACCATCGCCCCCCTAAAGTAGTTTATACAACTTCATCGCCCCAATGCACTACAAAAAAATATAAAGTCAGAAACGAATTTATTACAGACCAAATAAGAAGACAAATCATAGTTTATAGTGTTTTTTAATGAGATAGATGAGCTTGGTGTTCTTCAGCGAGTTTTTTATTATATCTAAAATTACCCCATTTACTGATGGAAAGGTGATTTCATTGTTCTAATAGCAATAGTAGCACGGCTGAAAACCCCTTTTTCACCATATAATAGGTCGGAAATGAAAGAATCCAGGGTCCTACCTCCTCAAAAACCGCCGTGTACTCTTGCCTTATAGCATTTCATTTCCTAAATTCACCCCATTTCACATTAAAATAATAAGAACAAAGTTAATTTTCCCAAACTTATAATAATGATTTTCGTACATCTCATTCATTCGTACAGCCTGATGACCTGCACCAAATACTTCGGAAAAATCCATCCCCGATTCCTCATCCTATCACGGCCTCCAGTCCATAATTAACCAGCCATTTTTTTGGATTCATGGACTCGGATGTGGAAGAAGCCGTGACTGACTATCGGCTACGGCCCAGGGGTCGGCAAATTTTATGTCGCTCGCAGGACAAAATTCAGGGTTGCTAGTCTTTTGCGGGTCGCATATATTTTTTGAGAGTTAAAAACGGAATACACGCGAAAACTGCGACAATCGTGAACTCAACTCAGTCGTCTTATTAAAAAAATATTACAATGACATTTAATGTGACACTGTCTTGTTGCTGCATCGCGCTGGATAGCTTTACGACGCCAAGATTGAAACATTTTCCAAATGGGCATCACCAAACCCACTTCTTTGCTTGTTCTTTGTAATGTTCATTTTCGAAAATAATGGTTTGCACAAATATGTACTTCCAAACATCGAAGTGAATATTTTCGCACGATTTGTGAAATTTTGATAAATATATATTTTCTTTAAGAAGATACATTCTTACAAAAATCAAGCAGTGGTGAATCTCCCGAATATGAATATGAATTTTATTTCCTTATTGCGTGTTTCCATTTGTCTAATTATAATTAAATTGTATGCTCGTTAAACGAGTGGCTGTTCACTAAATTGTTAGGATATACACGATAAATTCTGTTACGTAAAAAAATGTAATTTACTCCTCGAGCGTAGATTATAAATAAAAAAATTTCATCGTCAAAACCGCCGTTTGGATATTTCCCCGGGCATAGACTTCCTTGTTTACTTCGTGACATTGGCCAATCAGCAAGATGCAAAAAACGTAACAATGCCCCCTTTCGCAGGCGCTCAGACACTCTCACTCGGACAGATTTTCAGGGGTGGTCGTGAGCACTACCTCATTTTCGCGTTTTTGAATTATATTCGTTAGTATTTAGTTGTTTTTCGGAAATTTAAATATAAATCAAATAAGTCAATGATTACTTTGTCTTTCTATGAGTTTCAGTTTAAATACAGCAATCAAAAATTAGTGTAGAAATAGCTGTGATAGACTAGGCTAAAATTCTTTATCGGTACTTTTAAAAAACAGATTGTTAAATGGTGTGTATTAGAATGATAGTTTGAATCAAATACCCCATTTTACAGGCCACAGCTCGCGAAACCACTCTTAAAATAAGCACCGACAATTTTAAAATGGTAAAGTATGGAAAGAATTTTCCGCGGTCAAAGGTCGGGGAAAAGTCCATTCAGTGAATCGTCCCGGGCCAGATTATTTTACTTCGGCAGTATTTAGCCGACCACTGGGATACGCAAACTACCTTACCTTACTGCAAAGACGAGACCAGAAATCCTTTCGCGTGTGAATATCGCCCACATGATTCAAGCCTGCGAATGCACACAGAGTACAGAATTAAGTGCGCCGAACATAAAACAGCTTTCGCGAAATCGCCCCCCTATCGCCCCCTTAGACTTTTTCGCCCCCCTCTGTATCGTTTTCGCCCACTGGGGGGCGATATCGCCCACTTTGGGAATCACTGAGCTATACCATGGCGACAGTACGCTTCGAAAATTCAAAATAAATGGATCTATAGATAGTTGACCTGTCTTGCTATATATATTGTAACTGATAATAATAGTCTAGAAAAAAGACGCTTAGAGATACTATCTATATATATCTTACCTGATGGCTGTACGGTTCACAGATAATGAGAACTGATCTCATTCGCATTTCGCTTAGTCGGTGTTTGTGGACTTGAATGGACTTCATTACAGATCGAGGTAGGAGTAGCACGATTCGATTATTTTCTTATATTGTGTATCATTTTTGAAATTTCGTCTATTTACTTACCATTAGTCTGCACGCATTGAGTTCCGCATCCATTTGAACAACATATTTCTTCCATTGGACAAGCTTTTCCAACGCCACATTCTGATGCACATGTACCAATACTTCCTGGCGGGAAAACGGCTTCGCATCTCGGATCTGATTTCAAGAGAAAAACTTGAGTTTTCACCAAAAAGCAAACTCATAACAAATACATCAACATTTGTTAACAATATTCGCAGCAACATTTGTTACAATCATATACACCCCCCCCCCCCCCCCCGAAAATTCTGTTAAAGTTCTCCGTGCTAAAAAATTATTTCTTTCAACCAGTTTTCATTTCACGGCATCATTGTAATTGTACAATCACTGCTAATTTGGGTGTCAACATTAACATGCACGTAGATAAGTCTATAATTTCTATTCGATTTTTTCATCCTCATTGTCCATGGTCCATATTTTCGAATAAATAAATTGAATATTTCGAGTTTGAATTTCTTGCTATTATTACAACTTTTGACGCCCGCAAAGTACTGCCAGAACATTTGTTTGTTTATCTCACCGTCAGCGATGACACGGGAGCAACCAGAATAACAACAGATCTTGCTTGTTCCAGTATTAGTTGGTGTATCGGTGCATTCATTAGTTTCATCTCCGTTGCACGGAGGTCCAACAATGTCAGCTGCCGGGCACAGATCGACTAAAAATATATTTTTAGAACATTTCAACAACAGGCTTTGTACTAAAAAAATTACGACAGCGATATTATTGTCATAATTTATTCAACATTTCGACAATATAACAATTAAGAATGCCGAGATAATTTAATTGAATGTTTCCCATAAAGAGTCAAGAATGATAATTCACTCATCTAACGAGTGAAGCAATGACACACAATTTTTATTGCCATTTATCCCATTATAGGTAATTGCAATCGATGAAAAATATTTAGAAAAATAGAAAATCACTCACCCATAATGGGGTCAACACAGTCTAATCCACATCCTGCTACAAGACAGCATATTTTACCACCTGAGCAGCCATCATTATTCTCACACTGGTTTGAGAATGTAATGCAATTTCTACCAAATGAGTCGGGATCGGGACATGTCAAAACTTAAAAAAAGAAATATATATATATGAGTTTTTGTAGTTGAGGTTTTCGTTAATCACTTTGTAGTTACATTTCCAAAAATGTTGTGTTAATTAACGCAGCTGAGTTTAGATCGAGCAAACAAAATTGAAAATATGGAGTAAAAAACGATTCCAGACATTTTTAAACAAAATTAACTGAGAAGTCTTTTTGATCGCAGCTGCTCAAGCATTTAAAAAATATGTAGAATTTGAGAAACTAAACTAGTTTACACGCGTCCAAAAATTGAGACTAAAACTTTATTTTTATCGGTTCAACGTTAGGGAACCATCTATTATCTTCCTATTCCAGCATATACAAAACGCCAGAGAGCGCACAAACACAATATATTCATTTCTAACCTCGCGTCATGGGAACTAGACATATCGACTTAATGGTACAACAAATTAATTGAGGAATCAAAACAAAAAACGAGAAGATCGATCAGAGACCGAAGACTTATCGATCGAAAGTTAGGGGATCCCCCAAAACAGCGCTCTTACTCCATAGTGACACCTTGTGTCCTATCACTAATAATTAATAACTCGCTAATTATACGACATAATTCACCCAAAATCAATAGGCCTCTGGTCCGACATATGATGAATGCACATACAAAATCTGGAGCAGATTCAATCTCGCTTTCGAGAGATATCGCGTGCATCTAACAGGCAGACAAACAGACAAATACCTATCAACATACTTACCGATTAAAATCGATTAGTAACAACTGCTTTATATACTGTCAAACTATCATATCAACCTTTAACCTCCAGAAGTAAATCCAATCGCCAGTTACCGGGTATGTATACAGATACAACGTTTCGCTTTCACCTGATGCGTCACCGACTACATTTTTATAATATAAGGTCATATATATATATGTATATATAACACGTCTGGAGGTTAATAAAAATAAATGACACAAATATGACTCACCCACTTCCCCAGCCAAGGTGAAATCTTTCATGCAGGCCAACAAGACCATTGCAAATTGTAGAAAATATTTCATTGTTCAATGCGGGGCCTAAACGGTCGGATATGAAAATATCGAAATAATAGGTCTAATTAGGTTCATTCAAAACCTGGATAAAAGCAATTGTTTAAATCATATATCACCCTAACATATTCCAACAATAGCGTAACCTAAAAGACACTTGCCAGAATGCCAATTCTAATTATATAGTCTTCGCATACCCGAACAACGTTTGCAGCTCAAAAGTTTCGTTTGAGTTGTGCAGCAGAAAAGTTCAGTTTTAAATTCGGCCTTCATTTTTTTAATTGCGAATATTCTATATATACAACATTTTTTCATGACTCTTGCTAGTTAGCCGCAAGGCATGAAAGGAGCGTTATGTTTCAGTATCATTCGCAGGGTGGTATCCCATTTTTTGCATTATTTATTTTAAACCTATATTTTTATAACTATTGCTTTATAGTTGTGAACGCGGAATATTGCGTGCATCGCGCTTGGTAGCTGAATACAGCGGTGTCGGTTTTCAGACATATACTCACTCTATTGGTAAAACACTTTTAATTCAAATAGGCTTTAATTGCACTATGAGGGCTTAGAAATATTACAATTGACAAGTGTATTTCTAGCAGACCATCATGTATTGAAGTTACATGTAAGAGAAGAAACTTTGCAATATTAACACAAAACTGTTAAACCTTTACCTTTAGGGCAGATAATCATAAGATGAATGGAAAACTAAACATACATTTGGCTTGATAGGCAGTTTGCTGTTTATACGTATGTTTACATTTGTAATACTAAATAATGCTGGCTAAAGATGACGAAAACTATGGCCGGAGGCAGATTACTATCGGTCACTATTCTGAAAACTTAAGTCTATGAATATAACAAAAATGCATTTGTTTTCCAAGCATACATGCTTATGAAGAGGTGACATTTTCCAAAATATTTCTCCTCGAACCTAATCAGCCCAGTCAAAGTTTGAAAAATATTCACAGTCCGAAATGGACACCCGGGCAACAAAGGTATCTTAGTCTGAATACGAATATTGGTTATTTTTTTTACTGTGATATATACAAGAATTGACAAAATTGTCGGGAATCATTGAACTAAATAAACACGCGTTTATAGCGCTGACTCGTCTTCTAGCAAACCTAGAAAAACGTCGAATATTGTAAATAATAAAATATCAAAGGTATATAGTTATAGCAGTTAATAAAGGTATAATGAGCCCTTACCGCCATTAACAACATCCCGTGCTACTGAAATTTATATATAATCTATGTCATTTAACAGCAATTAAGTTGAAATTTAATATAATCTACTTTAATTACCCAAGCTAAATATAAACTAAAGATATTCATATCCAATATGTTCCACAAACTAATAAATACAAAAATATATGCGGTTTATTGTTAGAATAGGTATTTTCTAATGAAGCCTTAAAATGTTTTACGAAGATTTTCTCAACGCTCTTGGTACTTGTTACGACCTGGTGAGGTTATATCGTATAACATCCGAGGTCAGATAAAAATATATGATAACATCCGTTCCTGGTACAATGCTGTTGTAATCTGTTAAAAGCGTTTTTTACTTTTTTTTTAATTTTTTCGTTGTGGTTGTTACTTTTTTTGCTGAAAGTGTTTCAATGCTGATGTAGTTTTGGTGTTATCAGACGACAGTTATTGCCCAGATTATATATAACTGCTGGTTGATGATACAGCCTATATGTTTTCCGCAAACTGCACTGTTTAGAAACTATCAGTGTTCTTCACTTCGTAAACAGGTCATACTCATAATATGCAATATACCATCAATAGTCAATGTGATGTATGTCGAATAAAACAATCCGATAACGTGGTAGATGTTACAGAAGACTCTTTACCGCCGTAGGGTGTTTGGGGAGCCTGCTAGTCTGCCAGGCACATTAGGCTACCACATACGGATATGCCGAAAGAGAGATTTATTGCCACAAAACAAAGTCAACACTATTATAAATATAATACAATAACAAAAATATTTCAGCAGTAATAGCAGTGATTGACTATTGCTTTGTGCGGGTCGGTGTGCAAGACCGACTTACCCTTTTTTCTCTTTCTCTTAGGATAATATAGGAAAGCACTACGCTAACCAGAAATTCTGCTGTGGACACGACTTTTACAGTATATTTTAATCATCTGCCTATATAGTTTCATATCTATTCAAGTCCAGAAAATATTACTGACTGCAATTTACTAGCAAGCACCATGCTTCAAGTCAACTAAAAGAATTTCTTGTCGACAGATCCTTCCAAATACCGGTATCAACTCGTGATATTTATGAATTTTGCTTCAGGAAAACACTCCTACTATCAAGCATAGCGACAGGGGCACTGTCATCTCTATTGAACGCAGAACACATGAGTAAAAGATATGTAAATATGTTTTTTTTGAAGAAAAATGTTAACAATCAATTCATAATATATATATATATATAGCAAAAATATATATCTATGGGTATAAAAATCTTTCTACACGAATTCTTCTAGCTAGTTGAATATCTTTTGGAATGATGGTTACTCCTTTAGCCTGAATACCACATAGATTTGTGTCCTCAAATAATACAACGAGATAATCCTCACTCGCCCCCTGCATTGCTCCTATGTCTGCACTTTGAAACCTCAAATCCGTTTTGAAATCTCGATCTCTCGCACCAGTCTTTGGAATGGAAGTTTCCGAATGAGAATTCGGTAGATTTTTGGTAACGACAAATATCCCGATGAGCTACTGTGCCTGGTCTATATCTGTGTTGCTTCTTTACTCCTCCCGCCGAAGTTGCGCATTGGTTGCAAGTTGCTTTCCTGGTACTTTTACTCCAATTGCATTGTTAGAGCAGTTTGCTTCGTACGACTGGCTAAAATTTCTGGGAATTTGTTAGTTTGCAGTCTTTTGCTGTACCAAAATCATATTTTTGACAAAAAAGAGAGAAAATTGCGGATGCAAGTAATACTTCTATCAGTTATGCAAATACGTCAAAATGAGAATCGAGTTGTTCTGAGATACCGCATGCAAATCCATCAATACAAGTGAAATCAAATACTCACAACATAATACAAGAATATGTATCACATCCTTCAAATGCTGAATCTCAACAAGGTGAACAAATAAAATAAAGTATGTGTGGAGAAAATGGCGAAAACGACTATGCAAAACTATCAAATATTGTTAACGGTGCTTAAGGTGAAGGACTTAAGGTTCCATAAAATGCATGCAAACATTTCTTACAACCATGTTACCCCTGTATTTCTCCATTGTTGCCAAAACTTTCATTCTTTAACTAATCTACTGCCTACTCAGTGCATCTTTGTTTGCATTACTTTCAGCTTTGCATTCCATGCAGCTCACCGTAATATTTGAAATAAATAAAAGTAATAGACTTCTGGCGAAACATTTAATTTTTAATCACTAAAAATTTCAAAGCAATTAGTTCAGTAATCAAAGAGAAAAATGATTTTTTGTGACAAAGAACAAGAAGAACAACAACAACAACATAATAACAAAACGACCCATAGATCCACTTACGTGTTCAAAAACCTCGCATTAAACACGTTGTTCGTTTCAAAAGGGAACTTGGTGAATATGACTGTATAAGTGGATATGAAATGTGTATCAATTTCTTTGATATATATATATTGGAATGAGCAATTATGCGCGAAATGTTGTAATTATAATGTTACTTGGAAAAATGTGCTTATCCTTTGCATCAAGATAACGGCATTTCATGGTCCCATTTCGTAACAAGTTAATAAACTTTAATGTTCTATGTTGCATATACAACGCTATTTGAACAACTCAAAAAAATTTGTATATGCGAGATTTGTCAAGTTGCAAGTAACTGAAAATAACTTGCACACTAAAAAATCTTTTGAGTTTATTGTTTCGAACACACCTCTTGCAAGAAACGTCGTTTGAAGAAGCAGATCGACAACATTTTAACACAGCATTTGAATATCTCGAATTTATGCATGGAGTTGGAATTGCATCTGGACCTATCATCGGCGGCCTGCTTTTTGATATGAGTGGATCATTTGATATTCATTCGCATTTGCAGGAATTTCAATTTTATTTGCAGTTAGTATACTTCCTATTGGTCTCGGTATAACAGGTCAAATTAAGAAACTGAACTTCTGAAGTTTATTCCATGATCATGATAATTGAAAAAGTCACTATACACAAGTATAATTTTAAGGGAATATTTAAACTAGCCCAATTTCGTAAACATTTATTTTATGTGGTTTAGTCGAATATCTCTGATTGATGCGAATGCGTTCGTCTGTGTTGTCGACACAGATGCCTAATTCCTGGAAAGGTGATTACGGTAGACAAGTAATAGGATTCAAAATTTAAATAAGAGGTCCTTTTTCATAATGAACTTACTAACTTCAAATTATCTAATTTAAGAAAACCATCATGAACTTAAAGCTGTATAACATGATGGGTACGTCATATTTACGACTTTCGTGTTGCCCGCTACAGCGTAAGAATTAGTAATAGCCGTGAGATAGGCAGATTCGTCGGAAAGTCCGTGGGATATATCAATAAAAATCTATTATTAAATATATCATATAAAAGACCTCGATCTCATTTGCGGCCGCAGTTCACAAAAACGTAATGTGGCCGTCTATATAACAAGAGAGCTTTGCTCAAATATATGGACACGTCACAAGGTGTCGCTATTTTTTACTCTGACACATAAAAAACGAATCTCCTAAAGTCCACAGAAATTTTTAAAATAAGTAAAAGTAATAGCCTTATGACGAGAAAATCAATCTTTAACCACTGAAAATTTCAAAGCAATTGGTCCAGTATTCGAAGAGAAAAGCAATTTCATCATGACGAAAGAGAAGAATAATACTAACAAGAACAACAACATAATATTGAAACGATCGTTATGTACACTGACGTGTTCAATGAATGATGTACAGCCATGGTCTAATAATGTCTGAAGAAGAAAACCACGATTCACCGCGTTCACGACATTTCAAGAATGAACCCCGTCAGGGAGGCGGCGAATTAAAGTTCCCCTTGAGAATGGAACACTCGCGACACAAAAAAAGTACACAAAACAATGTTACAAAATTATTCGTATGCAATAGCCTGCCACTTACTAGCCTACTAACGCTTTTCAGAGCCATGGCACCAATGAAATCTTACTGAGATAAAGTCGGAGGCGACATCGAATATTTTTCTCTATTAGGAAGCTCAAGTACCTTCGTCTATAATAATTCGATGGGATTCGACGGGAGCTTGCAGAGTAGCGCAGAGTAACCTTTGTAATTAGTTGGAAATCAAACACCTTTGACTTTATACCCTTGGTTTTATATATACCATAAAAGTAGTATTATATCTAATATGGTGAATAGGGTACAAAAAGCTTCTGGAGGGGAATCACGAGTCATGAAAGTTTCGGAACCGCTGCACTACTACAACCAGACAACCGCCTGCAAACACTGCAATAATTACAAAACACCCAATTCGGAGTCGAAACATTGACTCATCAGAACAAAAATGAGAGAATTTGTTTTATTCGTTATCGGTACCCGAACTTCATGGCTACTACGTGTTCTGTAGATTTACTGTATATAGATAGGTAAGTATCTAACTATAGTATATTTAAAAAGTTATGACAGGAAGTGCACATATGGAACGTTACGCTGAATTCTTTATGTTGCTGAAAAAATCGATTACAAGTTTTCAGTGCTTGGACCTGGAGCTGCTATAAGACATTAGTTTTATTTTTTCATATTCCTCTCGAAATTGTGGAGCGCGATATTTAACCCAAAATGTTCAATCTTTTTTATTCTAGTAAACGAGCTAGTTGTTACTGCATAGTACGTTGATAACCACATCGGAACTCCACGCTCAGCATTTCCGTGAAGTTGTCACGATCCAAAGAAAGAAAAAAAATTAATAGCGGATACTGGCAGCGTCTTGTGCTACTCGTATAAGATAGTTCTTATTGATTCTGACTTGCATTCAGCGCGTCAACTCGTTTGTGGTAATGGGTTTTTAATAACAGAATGGAGTGCGACAAAAATTGAAAACTTGACAGCGGTCTGATTTGAAAACTCCCGGCGCTAAAATGGCGACTTCCGTCGTAATTTCGTACACTGTGTCAACCCTATGAAATCATGAACAAACGAAGGCAAGAATACTACATTACTGCGACTAAGTTAACTTATTAGAATAAAATAATAACTTAATTAATTTCAAAGGACTGAACGTGATTCGCCACGAGACGAATACAATTAACGACTGTATGTATACAAGCACGTATGCTGAACACCGGAATCGCTACAGTTGCAACAGGGCAATCAATACAATTACTTACAATGACTTACCGATAGTGTAATTAATATTATTCAAACGATTATACGTATAAAATTAACCCGTTATTACACTACATTATTGACAGCGTGAAAGAAAATATGTAGTGTATATATTCAGAATATGATTTCGATTTATGCTATTCTCAGATGATTTTAGACGTAGGCTACTGGGGAACTCGATGGAACTTTTCCCGAGCATTCCTTGTTTACTTCGTGACATTGGCCAATCAGCAAGATGCAAACAGTGACGTAACAATGCCCCCCTATTTCGCATCCTCTCAAACACTTTTCTCATTCAGACAGATTAATTTAATTGCAGTAATAAAAAATTAGTGTAGAAATAGCTGAGATAGACTGGGCTAAAATTCTTTACCAGTACTTTTACAAATCAGATTGTTGTATGCGATGATTCATAATGATGGTTTGAAACATATACCCCATTTTACAGGAGCCAACTTGCGAAACCACTCTTAAAATAAGCCCCGGCAATGATAAATTACAGGAAGAATTTTTCGGGGGTCAAAGGTCGGGAAAAGGTCCATATATATATAGATATATTTATTATAATGACGCCCGTATGTGCTTATATTAATCCTACTATAGTTTAGTTTATGCTAAAGTGGAACGCCTTTACGCAAATTGCGAAATAGTCTTATATAATAGGTTGTGTGTCATTGCCTAATAACCAACTTTGGTTTGACTGACTATTCGTACCGAAATTCCCTACTGGGTCCTAATGTATTATGACCAAATTCGTAGAAATTTTAAAGGATGTGTACAATATGAACCATACAAGTATTAATTTGAGTCTCTCTCTGATTTGAACAAAAGTCAAATTAAGGTTAGTCACAATATTTATGTTTGGAAACCCTTGTTCTCTTAACAGATTGTTACAATTTTTCTGGCGTAAAAGATCCGGTTGAGACCATCTACAGCTGACATGGGCAAACTACGGCCCGCGGGCCAAATCCGGCCCGCGTGGTAATGCAATCCGGTCCGCCTGATGCTGTCACAACTAAACTAAATCCAAATTTTGATGTTTTACCTGAAAATGTGAAGGAATTTGTGGAGACTGTGATTAAATTTAGTTTTGGCACGAGGCTTATTGTTTTCTACTTTTGCTTTTGTAACACTGTGAATATTGGATAAAATGTAACTTTTTACCTCACACTTACATGGCCCGCCACTCTAGCGTGCAAAATTATTGGCTCCTGGTCCTAAAACCTTGCCCACCCTTGATCTCCAGGGTAAACTTCTTCGAGCAACAATTAAATATCGACTACTACTTTCCGTTAATTTTCGAAACCTAAACGAAAAATACGTTATTTGATTCCTAGGAAACAATTTGTTTGTGCAATAACTCAGACAGTTTTCACCAAATTTATTTTACAGTTAGACGTTTAAAATACTTTTAGCCGCTTTGCACAAAAAAGAGCAAATGTTGAACTTTTCAGAATGGTTGAAAAGTTCATTCTGGCTTTCAGATGGTATGTCTTTCAGTGATTTTGAAGATAATGAAGGTACAACATACCCAAAACCGAGAGATATGTTGTTTGTGCCATGTTTTGCACTCGTAATGCTGTTAATAAGATATTTATTTGAAAGGTAAGTAATAAGGTAAACGTAGGAGTTGGCGAGAGGACTAATAAAATCTTGTACATAAAATAATTATTTATTTTGTTCCAAAAGTTAGTTGTCGGATTAACAGAAGGCTGATTGATCATCTTTGTGTATTCTGAATGTGGAATAAAATATTGCAGATGCGTTGCCCTCCCGTTTGCACAGTACAATAAACTTTCTGATGAAATAAAGATGAAATCTCAAATACCAAATAGGACGTTGGAAAATTTTTATAGAAAAAACTCGGTACATCCCACGAAGGTATGAGGACAAATTTATATTTGCCAGATTAGTCTAAAAATCATTTTTGCTGAACTTGATTGGCAAGTATATATAATAAGGAATTACAGATGCCATGTATTAGTATTGACACCCTTTCAAATGTAAACTTTTCGGGATCAGACTTTTGATGTGTCCTAAACATCAAAAATATTTTATAATTTCATGTGTGCTTGCTCATCGAGATTTCGAATATATTGAAATATTCCTATTTGGGATCCCCACGGATATATACGTCCTTAATATAATTCCAGCGTGATAACCCTAATTCATTTTTGAAGCCTTGATAAAGAAGATTCATTTAGGTTTACAGTCTTATGAAACCGAACAATTTTGTTTCGATTTAGTCGAATTTCGAAAAGTTATCAAAACGATTAAACATAAATCAATCGGACATACGTATTTGGTTCCGGCACAGAAGAAATAGTGACAAACCGAGCGTACAAACGAAATTTATCGAAACGAGGTTGTTAATGAAGACTATAAACATATTATCAGAATAAAGTATTGAAAATTGTGAATCGTTTGACTGTAAATTTGTCACACTAACCATTTTGTTACCACTATTATCTGTGCATAACTGTAGTGCTTGTTATCAAAGCAATCTCGAGTCGATAAAAAGCGTTGGCCAAAAGTTAGGTAACAGTCATTATTACATATAGTTATATTAATCAATTGTTATTAAATATTACGCTACTTTCAGCCAACTCTGTATATGCAATGTTACAAGTAATACCTAACAAAATAAAATCGAATTGACATCGTATCATTTTTAAAGCTTAGACTGACAATAAATATGGCGGCATATCAACGGTTTTACAATTTCTTACAGCTGGAAATTCACATATTACACCGCAATATTTATTTATGGGATGTCATATCTCTGACAGGTAAACTGTTTTTTTTTTTTATTCCATTTTTTGGTACAGAATTTATAAATATTTGTCATTGATTGATGCATGCAATGTTATTCATACAATTCGACGGAGTTGACAACATTTGTTTCTTTGACAGGAACCTTGGTTTTGGGATCACGCTAAATGCTGGGATGATTTCCCACATCAGAATCTCGATGCTGCCATTTACATTCATTTTGTTATTGAATCAGGATATTATGCATCACTTGTGATTTCAGCACCGAATGATATTATAAGAAAGGTAAAGAACCATACACCTCGTTTACGGTGTACCACGTTTTTTTTACAGCGCTTACCTAGCCGTGGTATATATCCAACACTCGTCTAGATATTTTGTAAGATATATTTGCCGCATTCAATGTTTATGGCCCTTTTCATATATACTTGAAATTTGATGCTATTAATGACTATTAGGACTTCTTCTTCAATACGGTTTCATATTTTCAGTAGGATTTACTTTAAATTTAAATTCATATTTTCCTTCTTAGGACTTTTGGGAACAGATAATACATCATATTGCAACATTGGTGCTAATAATATTCTCATATTCCTTGAACTTTGTTAGACTAGGGGCACTGACTATGGTGCTCCATGATGCCGCAGACTTTTTGTTACAAGGAGCAAAATGTCTATAGTATATCTTCAAAAATCAAAAATGGCGGATTTTACTTTTCTCTGTTTTGCGGTTACTTTTATTGTGACGAGGCTTGTCATATTTCCATTTTGGTAAGAATCTTCATGAAATATACGATTGGTGCATGCATGCATACAACACAATGGTGATGGGAATCCTCGATTTCTATTCTTTTAAGTCTCGAATAAACTTGAGTCGTATAAAAAAGATAAGTGGTTGATAAAGTATGATTCACAGCATATCCACATCTACCTGATATATTGATTTAACATAGCGAACTTTCGATTTCATTTTCAAATTCTTTCTCTTTTTCATAATTTTTAATTCTCCCCTTCTGATAAGTTGAATCATAAAATTGATTTTTGACCTTTTTTTATTTTACAGGATAAGTTATAACATCGCCATCACGAGCTTTTTCATAATAGGACCATACATAGCAAGTTTTCTCTCTACTGGACTTCTATGCATTCTTCAGTGTTTGCATGTATACTGATCTTTGATTATACTTAAAATAGCAAAGGAAATGATGTTCCGTATACCCGGAAAGGTATTTTCCTAAACTAAAGTTTAAGTGTTGCTGCAACAACGCATTATATATATACATTATAATATCGTTTATACCATGACAAATATTTTATACCAAAACACTGCGATTGTTTTAGCGTAGTTTCGGTTTAGGAAATATGATCAAAATTTGTGGTAATGTAAGTTAGATCAGGTGCTATCCAAGGTGTCAAGAGAGAAAATATCAAAACCGCGGTTGTTTTCAGAAACTCAGCGACGATCGAAGTGATGAGAAAGAGTTATCAGAAAATAAAAATGAGAAGAAAATCACATGAAAAATACAATGCATCTGATTGTCTTTCACGAATGACAAAATCCAATGAGATACAGAAATTAACGAATAAACTTGAGATTTTAAACTCAGTGTAATATACTTTCGACGCGCGCGTAGAAAGACGTAAACATTCTAATGCGCGCTACCTCTGCCAAGTATGGCGCAGTCGAAATCATATTTATCAAAACATCACAGCGCCAGGGATGATATGTATGACCGAAAATACATGCTGAACCAATAATAAGTCATTATAAAGGAGTTAATGTTATTGATTTCCTGTTTGAGTCGCGTCAACAATCTCACAAATCTGACTGGCGATTTTGAAATCAACGCTATTTATACGATTCGCACTTTGCGTAACGGCTGGAGTCTCTTTTTCGTGAAATATACGACTCTACTATAGTACATTGACTGTAAAACACCATTAATATCTTTTAGAGTTGGACTAGGCATGAATAATACTGAGTATATGCCATCCGGCTGTGTTGGGTTTGTTAAAAGTAGGAATTACTCGCGTTCTTCGTTGCTGAGATTAGGGGACACTAGTCTCTCGCTTGATTTTACTTCATCTGAACAAGGTGTTTCAGAATTGTTCACGCAGTTGACGTTGATCGTTGCTCAGCATCTTAAAATTGTTCTTGTATTGTTTCCAATTTCTTGCGATCATAATATATATGTTAGTCTTGAAAACATCTTTTTTTCTCCTGTAGTATTTTCCATCGACATTCACGCGATATAACCTTGGGGACAACTGCTGAGTGCATGTACTAAATGTTCCTTTGTTTCCAACAGGCTACATGAGAATCCTCCGCCCTTTTTACAAGTTTTGAAAGTTGTTTCGTGCCACGATCGTAATATTTCTTGAATCTGGCGCGTTTCTGCTCAACTTTCGATTTGATATTTCTTCTCAAATTCGGCACGATCAGTTTATTCGATGTTTGAAGAAAACATCTTGTGCGCTGGGACATTAGCCACTTTTCTCCGTCCAGTATGGCTTTATACACATCTGAACTGTCTCGATGAGCCTTTTTTTTTTTATCAGATTCTTTCCGAACTTAACTGCTGATTCAGCTTTACCATGCGATCCGCTATGAAACAAAGATGGCGTTCGATGCACAAATTCCCAACTTCGGGCAAATTCTCGAAATTCGACATTTGCTAATTGTGTACTATTGTCTGATATCATTGTTTTCCGTGTCTGTTAAAATTCTCCTTGCAACATCTTGATCACCGATCATGCAGTTGCATTGTTCAGACCGACCGGCTGAGTAGGGTTTTTAATACTTATTTATGAAAATGGGGATGTTACGATATGACGTAATATGATCCTACAACTGGTACCCTATGTGTTTAATTCCGTGTAAAACGTAGTAATCTTTTCTAACTGTTCTACTATGCGCTATGTATTTTATGTTTACTGATATAAGTTGGTGATGCCGAGAGAAGTCTAGATAAAAAACGAAACTTTGAATAAAATTCTTGTCATTTCTATTGTCAGTTATCCGGCACATTTAGTGAACTCTGTCAGAATTAGAACTCACGTTTTCTTCAAAAATAACTTACAGAGTTGTGTGGTGCTACTATATTACAGCAATTGTTGGATAAATTACCAAAGAAAACTTTGTTTTTGAAAAGCTATCAATGAATTTAAAGTTTTTTTTAATTAAATTATTATTATTTTGTTGCGTCAGCTGCGACGTGTGTTCACGGAGCGATATGACGTACCCCGATCTTGTGAGACTCATTTAAACTCGTGTTGAAGGTGACGACCTGAATTTCAATTCCAACCAGGCCAGGCCACTTCACTAAATAAGGCACATCACCCACCAATTAATCATAGAAATCACGTTACCTGGGGGAACAAGAAAAAATACCAACCAGAGCCATGAAATTGAGTTTCGAGAGTATTCACTGAGAATATTTTTGACAAAAATAAAGCTATATTATATTTAAACTTCAAAATACTTACAGTGGGTATATTAGTTATATATATACCGCATTTCTCCCTCCTTACATAATAAGCACTTTTTTATTCTGAACTTGAAATTTGGCCTTGAAAGTGCATATTATACGAGGCGAAATGCGGTATACTTTAATAATTAGGCGGATCTTCAATCACACATGGGACACTGATAAAGTGAGCTCTCGTATATCCACCGCGCAACTCCAATTGGTTTAATATTAGATTATAAAATATAAAACACAAAAGTTGAATGTAAGGGAAAATTATGTATGTGCATCCTGCATATCCAATGTATCGACGTCTTCGCGTAAATGGTCGATGTAGTTTGATATTTCAACGACTCGTTTTCTGTTCCGAGTCGTTTCCTCTGCATGGATTTTTGCGATCAGCGCTGTAAGCCACGCCCCACTACGAGTGACTATATCATCTTCACGGTTGTCGATTTTCAAAAGATGAACGTCATGAGATGCGCCTATAGCGTTGACGATTGTTTCTTTGTCAACAAAAAGCTGTAACATATACCGGTGAATGAAAAGAGTGCTCATAAAAATGATAGGATCTAGGATTTACATATTTATCCCGAAGGAGAGGAAAGTCGATAAGACGGCTTAATCATATGAAGAATCACGGTCTCTCGTTCGGTTACCAGTCCATGTCGGGTACGGTATGGGATTAATTAGCCAGATATATGTTTTCGAAAGCATGGACTAATAGATATCTTTGAAACGCTAACCCCCACTGCATCACGGGTTAAACATCTTAGATTCAATCTCCATGACCTTGGGGTCTTGTTCAAGGTTAAGGTATGAAACATGTGTTAAAAATCTTCATACCATTCTAATATCTTCAGGTAATTCTTCTTCCATTTCATTTTTAACAACTTTTTCCAAAATAACCATTGACATTTCCAATAATTTTTCATTGTGATTATTTTCCAATTCACGAATTTGTGATATGCTTTATTATATTGGTAAAAAAATATTTGTCAAGGAAATAAATTGTATTTAATCGAAGACCAGATATATTTACTTACTACCTATTTTTTAACCACGTGTTTTGGTGGTGCAATTCAAAATCAATATTGATAAAAATAGAGATGACATAATATGAGCATAAATGACTACCTATTGCTATTAAATATTGTCATTATAATATTGGATACTATGGCTGATTAAGAAATTATATTTTGCACTCCGTCTAAAACATTATACAAAAAAATATTTGATATATGAAAGGATACAGCCCTTGCACATATTCCACGAAACTTGTCATCATATCGGCCAAATTTCGTTCAAAATCTTTTATTGTTTCTTCCAATTGGTCCACAAGTTGCATTTCAAAGGCCATCAAGGTATCCCATAACTTATTGACAGTTTCATGATATTCACTTATTTTGCTTTCCAATATTGTAGCGTCACTTGTAACTACTAATTCAGCAAAAACCTGATAAATTGTTTTTCAATGAATGATCATAATGGTAGTAATAGTAAAAGCCAATATTTTTTATAAAGTCGAAGGACAGGTAAAGGATCTGAAATTTGATTCCGTATGTTACAGACCACAGGGCGCACGCACCATCGATAAATTGCTTAGATTGTGTTTTGTCCATAGATAGTCTTATCACCAGACTATAATACCCAACCAACACTGGTATTGATTTCGAGTGCAGGCATTAAAGCGCTTAAAGCACTACCTGATCCATACATTAGACGCACACCGATATATACCGATTATAAGGCCCTTGATCGATATTTGACAAATGAAAAGACGAAAAGTATCCAAAGTGTACCTTATCGTCCATAAAAAGTGGTAACTTTTATCTTAACCAGTGATTCGGCTCGTAGGAAACATTACGAGCCATATTGATTTACGAAAAGTCAGAATTACCACGAATCTCACATGAAACAAAGGGATTCCTTCATTACCAGCATCTTATTTGGTCGATAAAAGGGTTTTTGGCTGTGATGCCTTTGCTAACATAACAAATAAATTGCTTTTTCATCAGAAAATGGAGTGCTTCAGGATTGTACCTGACACAAATGTCTCCAACTATGGAAAAAATCATTGGAGATCACGAAGCTCATATGCGCTATGATTAGTCAAGTCTACTCGTTTAATAGATTTTTATTAAATTTCTTTGTAATGTATGATTTTTTTGTATTGCTGAGGTTATGACGATGATGATGTATAGAGTTATGTGTAGTGGCAACGGTGCAAAAACATTTGAGAACCACTGAACAAAACTATTTCAAGAGAATTATATATATAAATTCAGGGGTGAACCCCAATGCAAAAATTTGAACTAACCTTGCCTAAACAATGCAGTAAAACCAAAATTACCTTTCGTTTATATTGTTCAAATTTATCAATGTCAGTTGTTCCCAATTTTTTGTTCTCAACTTTTGCATCTGCGACACATTGCATAAATTCATCAACTTCATGAGTCCTTCTTCCATGTTCTTTCATTCCATACTCGTATATTTTATGACATACATCGATAAATTTATCTTTGAAATCCTGAATTCAAATGACAATAAATTGGGTACTTCAAATTTCGACAACATTGTTTGAATATGGTTTTACAGTTTAAAACTCATGTAAATTTAGAAAATCGCATACTTGTAATAGTTTTGTTCTAACCATCAAACCCAAAAATGGACCTAAAGCACAACCTAAAATTATAACTGAAACAGGTACAGCGCTAAAACCAGATCAAAAATTGGCCCCTTGCCCATAATCGCATTTTAAAAAAAATGTGACATAAGCTACATTTGTTTTACTGTGCTGACATACAAAAAATTGTAGATAATAATCATATAGATCAAACGTGGCCAACTTATTTTCAACCAAGATCGACTAAAATCTTAGCAATACAATGCGATCAACTGATTGATAATAAATTAAACAAATTTTACGATGTTTAGCATGTTGCTAATGACGTCTGCTCTAAATCACACCAATCCAGACTTTGTGATAGACCGGCCGATCGCGATCGACGTGTTATCAACCGCTGATATGAGTTATGAAAATGATATTTAAAATGGACTTCAATTTACCTGCAGCATTTCTTCCAGTCCAGGCAAAGTAGCAAGTTTTTGTCCTTCTGGATCTTCAGTGTAAAGTGAATCAAATAGGAATGAACCATTCAAGTATTCGACATAAGCATCCTGAAAAACAATCAGTAAAATCGAAAGATTCCAACAATTGCGAATTTTAAAAATTTGTGGCAATATTGTTTGCTATAATTTGGCTCTGTGAATGACACAGCATGCCATGGGTTCACACCCATAATTACCATGTGTGGGTTCGCAGGTTTGAATCCTGTGGGGTGGGGGATAATTATATGTGAGGGTGGTTCACGTAACTCCCACCATAAAGTCCATGCATTTGATTGACACAAATAACCGGTTTACTATTCCCATGGCTGGTTCCCCATATGATTAGGTCTTACTTTGAATGAATCCATATTTGTCATTTGCTTGAATGAGATAGTATTATAGAAATACATATAGGAAAAGCATAATCTCTTCCCAAAAAATAGAAAGTATATTAGTAATCTTTAAATATTCGAATGAATAAGTTCTATTTTGTTTTGTTTAAAGAAGTTGGATTATGATATAACAAAAACTTACCAATATAGCTACTTGCTATTTCATGGAAAGAGATTACTGGTATGCTATCTTAATTTATTAATTTATTACATTGGTGAACCATTCAAAACTATATTCCCTATACCAGGGTGGTCCAAACCCAGGCCCGCGGGCCACATGTGGCCCGCAGTGTAATTATCCATCGCCCGCGTCACCTTTACTGAAAAGTAATCAAAAATCGCATTTGGTGTTGTTTCGTCATAGAAATAATCAGAAAATCTTTTCGACATCTTGTTACATCACTAATGTCACTAAATTGACTAGTGACTTCACGGCCAGCTGAAGCAACTAGCAAAGTTGAATATTGTGCTTGGGTATTCCAAATTGTTCACTGGCTTTATATCTTATTGATTGGGAATATATTTAACAGTTAAATTAAATAAATATCAATGTTATGGCCTGAGAATATAAATCATTCCGGTGATTTTTTGCGACCAGCCTAAAGTATTACAAAAATGCTTCTAATATGTCTGAAAAATTAGTAATTTCTCTCCTTTACCTTACATTTGGTAAAATGTGATAATCAATTAATCTGCAGTTATGGCAAATATAATCTAGAACGGCATTTTGCTATCATGTGAGCAATGAGCATTTTCAAATTTTGAGGGATTTTGCTTTGAGAACCCCACTGATGTTCGAACGTACTTATATTTGCGGGAGCACTTTCTCCGTTGTGAATAGTTCGAAATTTTATATCAAACATAGATATTTTGCATGTTTTAGCTTGATAAATGACAAATAATGATCAATTGTTTGCACAATAAAGTGTTTGTTCCTGTTTACCTATTTCTGACACTATTGTGGCCCACGAACAATACAAAAATAATTTTGTGGCCCGCGAAGTCGACAACCTTGGACCACCCTGCTCTATACCAAGTAGTGTCTACCTTTATTGTTGTGTAACAGATACGCAACAATAGATGCAAGACAGATACAATGTGACAAAAAGTAAACGACGTAGAAAGAATATTGATTCATATACACAGCATTTAGAATAAGAACCAATAAAACATTTATAATGAATACAATAAGTAAAATATTCAATCATATATAAGTTATGTTTTAACACAATTTTGTTAGTTTTCGAAGTGTACTTGGCAACTCAGTGTGGAGCACTAGTCAGAACCCTTCAGGAACAGCTGCCCTATATCACTTCCACATTCGTATAAATGAACAATACTCCCTGCTTCCTGATTTCATCTCACCTTTTCATTTTGTAATTCTTGTTCTTCTTCTTTTTTCCTTTCTAGTTCTTTTTCTTTCTGTTTTTCATTATGCATCAATTCTCCGAGCTTGTTTTCATAGAGATTGTGAGCTTTGTTCCTCTGTACATACAGTAAAATTTATATGAAATATGAAAGCACAGCTAATTTAATACCAAAATAAGTAAAAGTAAAGATGAAAAACTGTAAAATATGAACTGAAATTGTATGTAATGAAAAATTAATACATGAAATGAGTGACATTTTTGCTCTGAACAAGGTCATAGAAAAGTAGTTACAGACCTGGCTGGGCAGTAAGCGTTAGGAATACGCTCGCCCTGTACCTCCTATTACCCTGTGTTCGCAGGTTCGAATCCCATGCGGAGATATACCCCACATGGACTGGTAACTGGACAAGAGTTCGTGGTTTGCTGATTTCCTCTCCCCCGGAATAAATAGGTATGGTATGTAAATCCCAATCTATCTTTGTCGCACTGGATGAATGATGAGTATAGCATAGGGCTTAAAATTGAGCTATAGAACATATGACTTAATCATACTTAATAACAATGCACTAACAGAAATTGCATCTCATATAACCAACAACTTAAAAAATTCATAAAAAGTTAACTACAGTTAATTTCATTTTCACTGCAGATGAAACTAAATCACATACGCTTACCGTGTCTTCATCAATTAATCTGAAGTCCAAATACACGAGATGTGAGAGATAAGCGACAGTAAATAACCTATATCCTGGATCATCACATACGGGACAACCAGATAAATTCAATGTCCGTAAATTAGTGAAACGACGCAAGTAGATGAGCTGAAATAACATAATTCATAAAGGCTATACTTCAATATAATGTTGAGGAGACTCAAGCAGAGTCAATGACTAATGCACTGTTGTTCATGGAATACACTACAAATCGGGACAATAGCAATTTGACTGAATTTGTGACTTGACGTACAGTGACTTTAAATGGAACTCGAAGTTTAAATTTTGATGGACTTCGGATGACTCGGACCCTCAATTCAATCATTTTTGATTAAATATTGGGAAGTATTTGTTATAACTGATGTAGAAAATGCACAATCAGGGTTCCTCAAACTGGGCCCCCGCTTCATGTTAAAGTCAGAACTAGAAGAGCACGAGGTCACCGAAGGTCTTTGGAAGGATGCCACAAATCATAAACATTTGAAAAACACTGATTTAAATATTAGTTCCTTTCTAAAAGAAATACCAAATGAGCAAAAAAAATGAAAATTGCTCATTGAATCAACTTGAGTCTGATTACTGTATAATTCAAGGCGATTCACATGAATACTTCTTACATTGTCAAGCTGATTAAGCTTGTTATTTCCCACAGAAAGTACATGTAGATTTTTGAGGGAATCCATGTTTTCTAGTCGAGATATTCTGTTGCTGTACAAAGTCAGATCTTCTAACTTGGTCAATTTTGATAAACCTTCTAGCACTTCTATGTTGTTGAAAGACAAATCTGTAATTCATTGTATTTGAAATCAATATACAGTAATTAAAATTATATTTGAATACAAAAATAGGTTTACCAATTTATGATTGAAGCTTCTACTTCATGGTGAATTTAACTTTTTCAACTGTTATGTCAAAAAATTCCTTTCATTGTAAAATTTTTCTGACCTAAAGTCCTCCCCCCCTTCAAGATAATAAATGAATAAATAATAAAAAAGCAACGTAACTTGAGTTACATATGTCATTAAAACAATGATGGCAGGGAACACTAGAAAGAAGGATAGAAATAACATCTTATGATAAAATAAAGAGAGTATCATACCTAGCCATACTAAATTGACCAATTGATCTAATCCTTCAATTTTCTCAATAATATTGTCATCCAATTGTAATTTTGTCAGCTTTGTGAATTGCCAAAGATTATCAATCTTCAATATATCTGTAAATAAGTAAAAATAAAATGATGATACAAATTAAACAGAGCAGATAACTTATCCATTGCATTTATCACAAATGGGCATCAGTAATAAAGTTTTCTAATATTTGACCAAACTATCAAGAGCCATATTATTTAAGCTTTTATGGATTTAGCAAATGAGAAAAATAACTGCAAGATCTATGGAAAGATTGTAAATGAAAACTTGAGAGATAATTTAGACTGAAATTGACAGGTCAGAATATGAGTAGAAGGCTTCTACTTCATAAAATTATATTTACTAACACGTGTCAATCCTAACCCCTACCTGACAACACCATCCAAAAATGACGTCACTACGGCGTCACAGTGACGTAATAGAGCCCTTCAAACTATACGAACTGTCACCCAAGACGCGCAGAAGAGAACCCGAAATCGGACAGCTATTTCCCTCGTTTTTTCGCCGCAGCGATCCTGATAGGAGAGAGATCGCTGACGTTAGTCAGTTCTTCATCGTCGGCACCGATGCCATTTCGGGCGATCGGATGTGTGTTTGGCAAGCTCTATGACGTGATTGTGACGTCGTAGTGACGTAATTTTTGGATAGCGAAGTCAGGTGGGGGTTAGGACTGACTTGTAAAAAAATTGTTATGCTACGCCTAGTAGAAGTACAATGGGTACGAAACTACAGGAGACCCCTTTTTTCGAGTTCGGTAACACAACAGAGTGGAGCATGAAAATAGTTGACTCGTACAAACTTGTTAATTGTTTAATATGCACGACTTCCTAACTTCAAGTTTGAAATTTCATTATAATCACCACAAAATATGAATATTGTCCATTTAGCATAATATGTAAGATGTAATTTTTCCTGTTCCCTTCACTTAATAACTTCTATATGGTTGTGTGTGTGGGTGCGTGTGAGCGTGTGTGAAATATTTCAATTATTTTAGGTGAGTGAACACGTACCACATCTTCTTGGCAAAACCTTCCATCTTATATACATTCTGTACGTTTTAAACCTTATCTAGGGTTTTGTTCGCTCTCCTGATTTCATAATCAGTTTTTATTTATTTATTTTTAGCATTCATTTTATTGTTTTGCTGATTATGGAGTCGAAATAAACTTATACTTATTATACTTATAATATACCTAAAGTAAAAATAAAAACTAGCTAGCTAAGTTTTCAAAAAAAATTGTCTGTCATTGTATTTACAGGTTTATTTACCCTTTTTGTGATATATTTCGCCATAACGTTTTTACCACTTACTTCTAAAATCTAGTCTTAATGACAACACGTCTTTGTAATCAATTCCTTCTTGTTTTGCAATTCGACCAGCTTCTTCCTTCGGGCCTTGCTCTTCTACAGCTTTTCTGAGCATTTCATCGTCGATTACCGCAGGTTCAACGGTGTCATAAAGGCGACTCATTTTTGAATCAAATATATTCAAGGAAGGGAGATATGCAGAGGAAACAGAAAATGGAAAATCACGGCGCTAGCCGCTCACTACGAGCACCAAAAAAATAAGTGTTATTTGTTTAGTCTTTGGCAAGCACTTCGCGCTTCTGCGTTGCTATGGATTCGGGCTGTACTTTGCAAACGAAAGGATCCAAATTGTTGGTATAAATGTATTCACATAGATATAAAATACTTTGGATTGAATTTTTTTATGATATTTAAGCAAAAAAGGGATTCAGTATAAAATATCGTGAACAGATTGCCAATTTTTTCGCACCATTGGTTTTTATAATAACCATAGCAACCAGTCAAACGAAGCACTATCATCCAGGCATGACTAGTTGAAAAGGTTGATCGCGATTAGGAATGTAAGCATAGAATAGGTGTTCTATTTTCGAAACAAATTCTGTTTAGTGGTCTGTAGCATCGTGTTTTTGTTGAATTTAATTGCATTCGAACTATAGATAGGTTATTTTATGACTAGATAGCAGGAAATATGACTAGCAGGAAGACTTACCGGTACCGTAACACGGGTCGTCAGGTAAAAGTGAATGCGTCGAAATCGAACGCCTATTTTATTGTAGTCGAGACAAATACTGAAATATGCAGCTATGTAAGCTTTTTTTAAACAATAGCGGGTATAGGATTTTCATTTGATACTGACCGTCAGAGAATTCTCACAAATGTCGCTACTGATATATACAAAATGTGTTATTGTAGTGATTTTCTATAATTCTAAAAGTAGTGAGGTCTGAATGTCTTCCAGTGAGTCATGCCTAAATAGATATAATAGCAGTATCTTGGTCATTTAAAGACATCTTACTTAATTTAATGAGTTTTTGAGTAGTAGAGTAGATGTAGGGTGGTGTAGCCAGTCTGCGGACGATTTCATTCAAACCCCTATAAAACAAAAACCAATATTTCTAACCTGTTAATTTTTTCACCGTAGGTGCATTGGCATTCATTCTACACGCTGAACTTCGAATTAACTTTCTACGACCAGGGGTTAAAGCTATACAAACCACCAAAGTACGACACTCTGAAGACGTATTTGCGACCGAACGACCAGTGTGCGACCACGGATTTCAATCCTTGAACATCGTTTCTGCTGCGTCGAGACTAGATAATACGCAGCCATGCGTGAAAAAATGGGCTTCTAATTGCATTTCTGACCGTCATATATTTTAAGAATACGATTATTTCGAACAAAATTTTTCAAATTATAAACAAACACCGCATCACAGCAATCAAACAGACAAAAACACGGTGGTCGCAAATTAGTTGACAAAGATATTATTGACGTATTGGAAATGCGCACCCCCCTACTCCCCCTCCTTTGAAGGTAGAGACGCGAAACTTTAAAGATGGTTAAAAGAAACACAACTCTACCCACCTTCCAAGTTTCATCTTTTTATCTCTTATATTTGTATGGATTTTCAACCTTTTTTGAAGGAACAATGGGTAGTTGGCGACATGGTAAAATGGTCCGTTTTTTTTCTTCGGTCAGGTTTTCGGTCGTAACTTTTTCATTTATGGCCGCATTTTAGTGTAATTTCGTAGAGCTACGAGGGATAAGTGGACGATAACGCGTGAGAAATATCGGCGCGGTTCGTTAATTTTTTCGGCATTAATTTAATCGATGAAGTTGATGGTCGCAGATAGGTCATGGCCGCAAAGTGGGTAAGCCACCCTAAATGTAAGAATTTAAGAAAACTGAAGGAGACATGTTATTTGATGTTGTGACAACTAGACTTACTTCATCATGACATTGTCTCATTGCCCAATAATTTATTTAATAAAATTGAGCCATATTTTGGAGAATTGCTTCTTACCGATTTGAATTGGATTAAATTGAGTCACTTAGAAATTCAGAAACTCTTGATTGTGATGCACTGAGTGTTTGAAATGGCAGTGACTTTTTGTATAAACAAGGCAAACTAAAATATTCAGGTAACTGAATAAACTTCGGATTAATTTACTGGGTTTAACCCGGTATAAAAGTATCAAATCAATTCTTATAGCTATAGACATTCTCTGAATGACAGAGTAATTCTGATTCTGTGTTTTCTAATTATCACTAAGTAATATATCTTATTTTATGTCTATTTATAGTGTTAAATAGTTTTTGTGATTCATATCATACCACAAATATGTTACATGTTGACGATGGGGACGAAGAAAGTGGGCCTTCGGTTGAATCTGTAAATCCAGAAGAAAGAATCCTTGCTAGGAGGATCCGAATCCAACATAGAATCGAGCAGCTCAAAAGAGAAGCTCTGGGTGACGATGCTCTCATGAAAAAAGAAGTCAAAGAAGAACAAGGAAAGGGAAAAGAACAGATTGAAGAAAGTCGAAAACGCCTGAAAAAACTCCTTGGAGATGGTAATGAACTTGTAACAAATGTACGAGTTGCCGGTGATGCTCGTGAGTCTGGTCATCGAATTGTTGAAGAAGAAGCTAAACGAGCAAGGGTTGAAAAACTTGAAGCAGAAGCAAAGGCATCTGCTGAAAAATTCGATGAAATCAGTAAACGATGGTCAGCAGCTCGCATGAAGGAGATCCCTCAGGATTTACATGATATGTTGAAAGAGCAAACAACAGGTTGTGACGCTGTGATCGATGAAAAAAATAAATTGATAAATATTTTACAACAAGAGTTAAAACAAAAAGATGATGAATATGTCAAAGATTTGAAGAAGCAATCAGAAGATGTTGATCTCATTATTGAAAGAATGGAAGAACAAATTAAAAATCTAACAAAATCACACAGAGAAGAGCTGAGACAAATTGAAGATGCTTACACAGATGGTCGCAGTGATATGAACAAAGCTGATCGACGGAAATGGGATTCAATGATGCAGCAGAGACGAGATAAAGAAGAAGATCACATGAAACTGAGAGAAAAAAGAGTTGAGGAACATGAGCGCCAATTGGATCAACTTCGCACCCAGGATGCTGAAGAATATAACATGGTGAAGATTAAATTAGAAACTGATGTACAAATTCTGGAGCAACAATTGCAACAAATGAAAGCTACATATCAGTTAAATCAAGAAAAATTAGAATACAATTTTCAAGTCTTAAAAAAACGTGATGAGGAAAATACCATCACTAAGTCACAGCAGAAAAGAAAAATTACCAGACTTCAAGATGTCTTGAATAACCTTAGAATCAAGCTAGGAAAGCAGGAACGTTCATACAAAGATGAGAATCAATCACTCGTTGATGACTACAAAAGAATAGCAGAGCAATACAAGGAATTACATAAAAAGATGAAGCACTTCTCAGCAACTGATAACAAAAAATTTCATGATATCTGGTGTATGAATGAAGAAGAAGTACGAAAACTTGTTGATAAAGTTTTGAATACAGACTGCATCATACATCAGCAACAGCTTGGCTTGCCGTGGTCTGCTCCTGATACCGCATTCATGGATTCCCGTGGTCCATTGCTGGCAGCTACAGAAGGAAAGGAAAAATCTGCTTTGATGATGGCCAAAGAAGTTTTGGCATCAGTGGCAAAACCAAAACAGGATGATAGTTTGCCTTTGACATTTGATGATGAAAAGTCTCATTCAAGTACAAAAGTTTCTTTGAGTGCTGTTAAGAAAGTCTTGGAACTATTATGTGATGAGGCTGGATTTCTTGTCGAGGAAAAGTTGAACAAGCTGTTACGTCCCCTTCAAAATGAAGAAAGGTCATTGATCAAGCTGGATGCAATATTTAAAGCTTTAAATATCGAATCAGAGGATGACATCCATAAATTGGCAGCCTTTTTTGCTCAACACAAAGAAAAACTCAGTGACGAAGTGAGTGAATCATCTCTTGATCATGAAGTGTCATCTACTATGGACGGGAAAGAAAATATGCATCCAAATGAAGTTTTAAAGGTTTTGAAACAATTTGTTCAAGAACATATCAAACCTACAGAAAGAAGAAAATCGAAAGGTACAAACAAACTGACTGCACCAGGACGTGATGGCTCGCAAGACGAACAATTTTGGAAGTCAATGGCAAACATCATTCCAGAGCACAAACTGAAGATGTGGGATGCACTGACACAAGCGTTTGACAAGTATCACAAAGTACTCACAGAGAGAGATGTTAAAATAAAAGAAACAGACAGCCTTAGGCAACAGAATGCAGAACTGAGAATGCTACTCCACCAATACATCACTTCCGAAGTCAACAGAGAGCTCGAGATTCCACCAACTCGTGTCCTTCAACTTGAATACAGCTAAAAAACATGTGCTTCTCCTAATATTTTGCTCTTCTTTAACAATATTATTTTGGTTTTGTAGTCACTGTCGATTGTTTTTTCTATATATATATTGTTATCATCAAAACAATTATAAAAATTACCTTCAACAATGCGATGTTCAAATGCAATTCTTTATACCAATGATTTAGTAGTGAATCTTTACTTTAGTAGCTTTATTAACTATTTACCTAACAAAGGAACTACGCCTGAAACACAACCGGGCATAGATTCATTGTGAGGTGAAACTACACCGTAGACGTGTTTCAGCGCATTAGTCATTATATTTTAGTGGTATGTTAGTTGTTGGCTGATACCGATATTAAACGCAGTGGGTACAGCTTGTCCTCAATAAATTTTGAATGTAACACAAAGAATAACTCACGCAGGAGTGAGAGTTTTGAGGGCCGCCTGTTTTTATAATTATTGTTTGTATTCCTTCTGCTATGCTCATCTTATCTACCAAGATTTCATGTTATATTTTGATGTGTAAATTGAGAAAACCACATATGTAATTTATTTTAAAAGTTTGCGTTAGGGAGCGCGAAATACTTAATTAAGAAACATACGTATGGTAGGAAGTAATGTACTGATACAATAGAGATTTGTAAATAATTAGCTTTGAATGTCTTTCTAGACAACTTTTTGTATTTCAAGATTTGATTTTTCAGATAACCTCAGTTCATCGAAGCTGTCGTTCAAACTGTTTCTGATCTAGCAAGCTAATGTTTTGCCAGATAATCATAACTAAAACCAAGGTATTATTATCCGTGCACCTTAATAGTTTTTAATTTTCAACGTTTCGATCGGTATTCAATTGAGTGTTCTTTCGGTGCATTTTGCTTTGTTGGTGACAAAAAATCGTGTCGGTTAGAATGAGTGAATGCCAAAAAGAATGCTTCGGCATGCTGGGTAGGCATCGTCAAGTCATGACACCCACTCTTTGTGATTGCTTCAAATATTGCAGTGAGCGTTTTATCCGTGCATTTTTCTTTGCTGGTGACAAAAAATCGCTGCAAGCATCGGTTAGAATGAATGAATGTCAAAAAACATACTTCGGCATGATGATCGGACATCGGCAAGTCATGACACCCACTCTTTGTGATTGCTGCAAAAATTCCAGGAGAAAGAATTACCAATTGGCTCGACGGTGTGGCGCATCGTGCTAAGCGTTAGGAATACGCTCGCCACCGCATCTTTGGTTAACCTTCGTGGTATCGCAGGTTCGAATCCCATGCGGGGATGATCATGTGCGAGAGGATTGCTGGACTCCTCGCCGCCGTAGGGTGGTTCACGTAACCGCTGGTCGGTTACGGCTTCCCCCACCATCAAGTCCATGCTTCCGAAAAAACAAATACCTGGCTAACTAATCCCATACCCGACCTGGACTGGTAACCGGGCGAGAGGCCGTGGTTCGCCATATCATTAAGCCGTCTTATCGGATTTCCTCTCCTTCGGGATAAATATGTAAATCCTATCCTAATAATAATTATCTGATTTCATTTACCTGTCATATTGATAAACATATTTTAAAAAAATACAGATGTGGATTGTGGACCAAGGTCCACGAAGTTTGCCATGAACTTTAAGTTAATTTTTTTGTTCAACCAGCGAACGTCGAACTGAAAAAGCGCTCTTGAAACAATGTAACACACCACAACTTTCTGAAGACGATAAGTCAACCACCCCAGTCACATCAGATTATTGATGTTTACTTGACGTCAAATATACCTCACATTCCCATGCAGCAAAATTTCAATAGTTGGATAGATACCTGGGTTTACGAAATTCAATACAGAAATATGAAGTTTAGGCTCTAAACTCAATCAGATGACTTTTCCAGATTCATTTTTACTACTATTTGGTGTTAAATGTATTCCAAATAACTAGCGTCTTTTTATTGAGATCTCTAGCCGGAGTCTAAAAGGAGTATTTTTCCGCAATTAAAGTAAATATTTCTCTCTATCCCGGCAGCTCACCCGGTACATCTTCGAGTTAAATTGTGAAACTAACTAATATTATCCGATCGCTTCAAACGGCCAGTAATTGAAAATTTCAAGCAATAGAATTTCCAATCGGTCTGCAAGGGGGCTTTCCAAAATTTTGATGTTACCTTCGACGATGGAAAAGTAGCGACTTTCAGTTTTACACTACAACTGTCGCAAATGATAAAATGGGATAGAATCTTCTGCCGTTGAAATCAACGCCGAGTGGGACCCTGCCAAATATTTATGTCAACTTTGCAATTAAAAAGAGGCCGGCCTTACGACCAATTGAAAAAGGCTCAGGCAAGGATTTGAACGGTTTCAGATATTATGATATGATATTATCAGACCTATGAGAAAGGTCGATGGTCGTGGATAGCAAAATATTTATAAATTCCTCAAGACGAGAAAGAGTGACAATTAGAGATCTACCGATACCACCTTTGTCGCCGATACTGACAAAAACGCCGTTAGCGATGCCGATACAACGATATTACAAAAAGGCCAATATTCCGATGCCGATACTATGCATTTATTACCGCAAATGCGCAGGGCAAACGCGTTAAAACAAGTCTTTGAGCATTATTCATACTACGCATTATTCCAGATTGAAACAGAGATATATCACATCATAAGAAATTGATGTTTGGGATTCAGATGCGTTAATTGATTTAGATGCATTGTGCAGGTATTGTCAATTCTAATTAAATATTAATATCGCGACCTTCGAATATTGTTATTCGTGTTTATCGAATATCGCCCACACATCCTAGCGCCGCCGTCCAGATTTTAATTGAAAGCACTTTACAAATATTTTGTTTTGTGTTTTATCGTAATTGTGCAAATAATTACAACCGACATGAAAGAATTACAATCAGCGCCGACTGGAAGTACCTACAAGCTATAACACGTCGAGGATGTTGCCAACAAGTGCGGGCGCTGTTAATAAGGACCTCGATTCTACAGTATGATTTAAAAATAGACGCCTAGTTGAAATGTCAAAATAGAAAATTTGGCAGCGAAAATAGTCAAATTAGTTGAGTGTTAGGACTGATAGGAATTTAAAAACAGGTCAGAATTTTATTCCCGTCTCGACCCACGGAGGTGGGGACGTGCATGGCTCTTAGTTCACGATTCCTTCATGCAAAAAATAAATATTTAAACATCAGTATTCCAACCTAGTTTTGAAAAATTTTGGATCTTTTCAAAAAGATAAATATATATATCGGTCTTAATTTAGCCGATACCGATACCGAAAAATAGGGCCGATACCGATACATCGGTATATACATCTGTAGTGACAATACGACTTAATTATACGGCAAACCACGACCTCCCTTCCTGTTACCTGTCAATGTCGAGTTTGGAAATAGTTTGACAGTTGTAAGATTAAGGTGCATTGACATGATGGTGGAGGAAGCGCTAACCTGCCAGTGGTGACACAAGAGCTACCAACCGTCCCGGAGTGGCCGGGACAGTCCCGGAATTTACGTCTAGCGTCCGTTTTTCATTAATAAAAACGATTACATCTGTATGGTTCATTCAAATAGGAGTGAGTTGAAATTCGTGGATACGACATGTTTCGTCAGCCGTGACCTCCTGATGACATGACACTAAAACAGGGTGGTCCAAGGTGTTCGGCTCCGCGGGCTACAAAATTAATTTTGCATTGTTCGCGGGCCACAATAAAGCCAAGAATAGGTAAACAGTGCAATACAAAACAAACACTTTCACTGTGCAAACACATAGTTATCAGGCATAGCCATTCTAGGCTAATAGAAGCCGCATTCGATTTTTAGTTTTCTCTGATGCCTATATTGTTAGCATATATATATGTATTCCCGACCAAAAAGTTAGAAAACCAGATAACAATTTAGACTAACAAGCACATTATTTTAACTTCGCTAGTTGCCTCAGCTAGCCATAACACTATTTAATTCAGTGACATTAGTGACGACAATATGTCAAAAGATTTTTCTGATTAATTTTATGACGAAACCACACGAAATGCGATTTTTCGATTACTCTTCGAATGTGACGCGGGCCACAGATAATTAAGCGGCGGGCCACATGTGGCCCGCGGGCCTGGGTTTGGACCACTCTGCACTAAAATAAGCTGAACAATTGCAAAATGGACGATAACATTATATACAGCAGTCACCTTAATTTGAGAGAATCAAAAACTTGATTGAGATTTGTTGAAAAATTTATTCAAGAAAGTTGCGGCGTGTAGCAATATTTTGTGTTTTCAGTTGCTAATGTACTTTCAGAGTGAGGCCCTCTTATGAGCAGGATTCCATTATTCAGTCAGTTTTCAGGCTCGCATAGCCGTCTGTTTTAGGACGACTTGCTGACAGCTCTTGTCTTAGCGAGAGTTCATTAATTGTTATCTTTCCGTAAAGATTACAAGTTTTAACATAAAATTTATGAAAGCTAACTAAAATCACAATAAAAATTTAAATACCGAAAAGATTGATTATCTTGTATTTTATTTTGAGTAATTGAATCTACTCAGCACAAATTGTACATTTCCACTGTTTTAGTTTTTTTTTTGCATTTACGAGTCAACATTTCATAAGTTTCTTTGATTATGAAAAAATTATTTACAGTTGTGAAAATAACGCTGCACGACGCGCAGCGCGCACTGTTGCTTTTGACGTGCTTCGTGTTTCACAAGCTTCTGTTGCATTAATTCTGAAATCGATATAAAAAAACATATTTCAAACAGTTGATAACAACACCTATTTTCCTTATCTTATCTATGTATTGTTTTCACACATAGATGTAATTGAATCTTACAGACATTGAGGTGTCCCGAAATGGTTTAACACAAAATTGGCAACCCTAGGTTACACGAACCACCCAACTACGACGATGGGTTCAGAAATACTCTCGCTAGCATTTATTTATCCTTCGCGGAATTCGAACCTGCAAACTCACGTATAGTGATTAAAGTAAACGCAATTTATTCCATGAAAAACTGATGTAGGATTCTTCGTATCAGTTTACCGGTCCATATACAGTGGCTTGGGTCTTAAATACCACCCACCATGTTTCCCCGAAAACAAGACCTGGATTTTAATATAGGCCCTCCCCTAAAATTTGAAAATCTCGCACTTCACTGCCTTATCTATTTGATAAAGGAAAATTAGAGACATCCCCCCAAAATAAGCCCTAGTGTTATTTTTCGTACTACGAAATTAGGGTATCAACTGTATACATTACCTTCGTGCTCTCTGAAGATAACTCCGACGGTGCATATATTTCGAAGATTTTGCTACCAACCAAGCGTCTTCTCCTGCGATAGTTCTGCCATAGTGCGGATTAATGGGTCAAGGAAACAAAAAATAAAACTTATTCCCACGTTAAGCTTCCCTAAATGTTGTTAAAAACATTTTTCAATCATGCATGTCCAGATCCGATCATCCCATATATTCCAGTATATCTCTAAGTATTAGAGGACTTTTTGCCTTGTTCAGAGCGAAAAAGTTTATTTTATCTTACCAAACTCAAGATGGTTACCATAATTTTTGATCAAACATTAAAAAATATATCTATATCAATGTACAAACTTGATGAGTAACATTGTCATAAAACCATCGAAACTGGCCAGCTATGTTAGTCAATGTGCCAAAGCTCCAAATCCCTCCAAGGAAACTACCTGTATATAATAATGACCTCATTTCATCATCAGACATCTTTTTATTATTGATATTAAGATGCATCATCTTAGAATTATATAGAACTCGATTTCAACTTGAGATCATTGCTTAAAAATACATATTCTGAAACTCTACATATGACACTGATAAATCAAATAGTTAGGATTTGATCTATCAGCAGCCACCACAGAGAGAAATGATTGGCAAATTTGCTTATAATCAACAGTTAATACAACTACTGATGCACGAATCATGGAGGGTAAGCATAAGAATGTTTGGTAAATTTCACAACAAAATTTAGTCCAAAATAATAAATTCATCGTATTTTTATTTATTTTCGGAGGCACAACACTGGCAACAAGTTTTAGAATACTACAAATAAGTAATCAAAATAAATTTACGCAAGAGAAACCATACCAATATAAATCATAGAGATTACAACCAGGGCAAAATATACTGTAAGTCGAATGGAGAAGGAATGTTTTGATTCTTCGGAGTATCAAGAAAGGACTTTCACCAATAGTATTACCGTAAATTAAAAGTCAGTTAGACCGAATCTTTTTAAAATACTCACTATTTTTTAAAGAAATTCTGACAAATTAATTCCTTGAAAATGCTACCGAAATTTCTGCCAGAAAGGATTAAATTGAAATATATTATATATTTAGTTCGCAAAAACAAACTTTGTGACAAATCGTATTTAACGCTACCTAGCGCTTCCATAACTGGATTACAATGTTTGCCCTGGCTGGAATAAAGATGACTGAGACTTACATTAAAATACAGTAATCAATCTAAAGGAGATACAATATAGATAGATGTTACTACTAAACTTCACACAATAATAATATAATATTAAATATGTTTCACCCAATCTTTAAATTAAAAGGTGTTTCTAACTAGTGTAAATTACATAAAGACAAGTCAACACTGCACTCATTTCAGTTCATTACATCATAAGAGTGCATTTACGCTCGTGAGAATTAACAATGATCTGTTTAAATGGGTAAAATTCTTGGGCTCAAGTTAAAGATTGATGAATGAATGTCAAATCAACCAAGATTTTGTTTATTAATGATGACTAAAATTAGTCTCGAAATAGCCAGATCATGACTTTTTAGAAAAATAGGGTATATTGAAATATTTGATTTCAAATGAAAATCAAGACACAAACAATTTGGTTTTTAGGATAATTTAGCACTGAGTTTCCTTTTTTGCTGTTAAATAAACATTTTTGAATATACCAAATGCAATCCATTTCGAGTAATATCTTATATTGTGAATTCATTAGGAACATATTGTATATATCAGAAACAGGAAATATTTTAAACAGACCAATTGGGTACGAACTATTCATTTTAGAAGCCAAATTTTTGAGGAACAATATAGAGCAGAACGGTTGAAAGAACTTGAAAAAATTTAATCGGGACTAAGCAAAAGCGTGAAAACAATACATGGATAAGATAAGAAAAATAGGTGTTGTTATCAACTGTTTTAAATATGTTTTCTATATCGATTTCAGAATTAAATTGGCTTTATATTTACAAAGCTATATTTCAAATCTGAATTTGCATACGAAATAACACAGATTTTCAACATTGGCTAGCTATTTTGGATCATGTGAAATTTGAAACAATAAAAAATTAGCCATATCTAATAAATGTATATTATGTCCTTTTTCCTATTTTTTCAAAGAAAAAGCCATGTTAAATAAAGTGAAATGGAAGATTAATGAGAATTTACGGTGAGTAACTCTTGCACCAAAACACAATAATGTTTGACAAAAATAGATAATAATATTGAAATAAGAATTGATTCGAATACATATTTAATGAACGATACATTACAAATCCATGTAATATTTTCAAGTAGATTTGATATAGATATCGGTAAAAAATTGATTTTTGAATCAAGGGTCAGGAACTTGCTTTACTCAGATACAGCTAAGCACAATACCATAGTTATGGTCCCTGGATTGTTCCACTATCGCTGAGATACTAAGCATCTAGAGTGCTTTGCAGCAGGCTTGTTGTTTGTTAGAGGGGCCATTGGAAGTTGACGGTATCACTATGTCGACGCCCTGTCCATTTTTAGGCGAATCTTCGCTTTGCGTGTCGTGGATTTGTTTCTGCGACACAATGCGGTAAATCTCTGTTGTGGGGTAAAGGGTTAGGTAGGATGAAAGAAGCAAAAGAAAAATAAATGCAGTTAGTGCTCATGCGACAAAAAAAACAAATTCCACCAAACTAAGATGTTGAAAAATGAGCAAATGTATTGCAAGTGCCTCAGCTCCCATGCCACAGCTATCAACATTTGGATAGAGTTTGTATGTAAAACAAAACATGTTATCAAAAATAACCAAGGTTATTGATTTAGATCTTTGTTTTATTTAAATCAAAGTTGATTATCTGTCTATACCAAAACCTTTTGCGAAATACAACAAGCATTGAGGAATTTGCAATGACATTTGAAACTACTATAATGACTACAAACATAACAGGCATTACATTCTATCAAAGGATGACTAGGGAGCGAAAAAAATTCAATTTTTCCAGGATAATTGAGGCATTGACATTATAGCTTTACAAAGGAAGGTACAGTCAACAAAACTGATCTTTTGGACTTTTGGAATCAACGCCAAAATATACACTTAGTTATGATTATGACTCGAGACCCATGCATGTTTTTTTCAGTATTACCATTCTGATTATATAAAATGCATGAAAATATGACATAAATGTGGTCATATTACTAAAATATTTTTCAAATTGCTGATGTAATTGAAATGATTGATTCTTTACCATTGAGCATTTATTAACAATGACTTCATTCATGGAGTTACAACAATATACATTCCATGCATTTCTGATCAGTAAGCAAATGTATGAATTCATCCTCAACTACACCCAAACACATACCATCTCTCTAGCAACATAGAAATGAAACAAAATTGATAAACTAAAAAGACAACATCAAATTTGTCCCCAAAGAAAACACCACATATAAAATTAATTGTTATGTTGACCTGTTTTTTTGATATACCCTCATTTTTCGTATACTGTCGGCCTCAGATTAACTTCATGCTAGAAGCAATAGAAGGTGAAGATAAAAGAAACCCTAAACCGAAACTCGATCAGATTTCATCGAAGTAGCCAGCTACACAAGAAGATGTGTACTGTCAGTGCAAATTCCTAATTTCACTTGTTCTAAATAATATTCTAGCATAACAAATGAAAAATACTGAGAATGTGTGATAGGGCGCAGAATTTAAAACTAATTTCCATATCACACATTTCAATTTAAAAATAAAATAACTTTTTCTATGAAAAACAAATCCCACCACCATCGGACAGATGTACACATATACACTAATCTAAAACATAAGGTATGTAGTAGTCTAGTAAATTATCTTTAGCATAGAGTATTATGCTAAGCAAAATAATTTGCAAACTAAGTTCATACTGACACTGGCCCTAGTGCTGTGGCCAAAAAGGTTCATTAGCTCGTGCACTGATGAACTATGGTATCATGCATCACCCGAAATACATATTAGTAAAATGGAAGTGGGAAAGGTGCTTGGGTCTGGTATTGTGGAAGTGAAATAGGTATTTGGTAGAGTCTAAATAACGCTGATGTACCGAGATAAATCGCAGTTCGCAGAGATTCTCCATACAAATAAGGGCTGCAATAATGCACAACTATATTGAAGCCTCGTCCCGAACCAACGTTTAAAACCAGCCGCTGTTGATTTTTAACTTTATTATAGAACATTGATTGAAATTTTCTTGTTATATGAGTAAAAGTAACCAGCTGAATAAAATATGATATAATACAATGTTGAGTAACTTTGCTATATTATTAATAAGAAAAATGCACATCTCAACAATTTCGGACAGAAGAAGTTTGCCTTTGTTTAATGTGTGCTCAATCCACAGCGTTTATTAATTAGACATGTCAGATTGATAGACAATATTTTCTGATGAGATATAAACAACACAACTTAGATCAAGATCATTTATGATTAGGTGAATGAGCGTGTACTTCCTGCATTAATGATATAAGAATGATTTCACAATGCAACAGAGTACTGAAGTACAACCAATGTTTCACCATGTCATTTAATTTCTTGTAGTTATAATACAGAAATGATATTGTTTAATAATCCTGATGATAATATGAATGCAATTTTCAAACGAAACTTCTTTTTATTTTGGTTTTGGAAATAAAGAATATATAACAGACGATGTAGCAAAGTTGCATTGTCCATTATATATCTTCAGGTGGTTTTTGGTACTGAAATTTAATCTTAGCAAAATATGAATAATTCCTTAATCTGTTCTTATCAAAGCATTGATAGTTTGCCTCAAATATTATACACCACTGATAAGAGACTGTAAGGGTTGTATTCTCTTCATCATTTTTAGTTGTTACAGCAAGATTTCCTATTCTCTTTACCGCCCTCTGTGTTTGTTGGCGGGATGATGTCGACTACATCATTGGTCGGTGTATCCTCTGTTGTGTTCTGTGAGTCTCGAATTTGTTTCTGAGATACTATGCGATAAATCTCTGCGAGAAATCAATATAGTAAATAGGCTACATAGTTGACTTACCCATACTTAAATGCCCAGAATGAAATTAATATATACATAATCAGTGTAAATATTCTCAAAACAACGTTTTTTTTTAATTTGGGATAATTGCAGCCTTCGAAAAAGAAGTAAATATTACAAATTTCATCATCAAACCAATATTTATAGCAATCTCATAGTCATAATAAAGTTAAAATGTAGCGGTTAAAAAACCCTTTCTTGTATTATAAAATCAATTTGACTTGGGCAATCCTTTCCGAAATGGGAAAGTTATTCACCAATTCCAAGAAGAACCTGTGTTGCCCAATGCTTACTCATAAATGACGTTATAGTAAAAACACCAGTCAACAATCAGTACTGGACCGGTAATGACTTCCTGTAGAAATTCAATCTGAAACTGTGCCATTATGCTCGGGCTACACAACATTTTTAAATCATAAAGTCCAGCATTGAAATAGAGCACCGTTGGTACAGGATGCAATTGCCTCCTCTTTCGATAAAATTTTTGCGTTGCCTACCGTGTGAGATTCAGAGTAGGCTACTTCCAAAAATTTATAGCTCAGTAAGTATATTAGGCTATCTATTTAGTATTTAATATGAATTATGATTAACGCTTACTGTAATTGCGATAATTCTTGCTTCAAATATGAAAATGACAAGTGAATTCCCAATTCTATGAAGCAAGTTTCATTTATCATACCAATTCACTTTCATTTTATAAGAGACAATAGAATCAACATTACTATACCAATACAGCAATTCAATCAACTATCCAAATCTTTATGATAGAATAATAAAATAGTAAGATATTGATGTGCTTGAGTTAAAATTGTTCTTTAAGCCCTTTCCTCCAACTAATAATAAATCAAGCAATGAAAACTAAGTTTGGCTTGAAATAATTTTACAAGTATCAGAATATTAGACACATTGAAGCTTTGAAACAAGTACCAATATAGTCTTTTGATATATATTATTAAATGATGCCAATATTATTTGAAATAAGATACCAGAATCTAAGTTATATATTATATAGGCACGTTCAATTATATCAAATCAATTCTAGTCAACTGTGTTTAATCATCACAGGGAACGCTCTATTCATAACTGTTTAATCTCTAAATATGAACGAGATGTCACCACAGAGTCGTTTGATTAAACATATGACATCATTCTCATGAATGAGGAAATATCCACATGAATAAACAAATAACCTAACATTTCTGAACTTCAGTATTGAAAGCAATAGCCTGGTTTGACAAGATAACTATAAGTTGTAATGTTTGCTATAAATACATTAGAAATGGGATTTTTATATACTGAAATCATGATCTCAAGATGGAAACAAACTACCGTACTAATTTAAAATTGTGAAAAATTATTATTCAAATTATAAAAGACTGAACCAAGATGAAAATATTCCACCACATATTCAGCAACTTAAGTCAAAAACCGAATCGCTGGTAAAATTTCCATTCCACTAATAGTGTTGAAAAAATCAGCAGCATAACCTCAAATATCCAAAAAGGATATGAAATTGATTTCATAGCATATAAAAATGCACACAATGCTAACACAATTACAATTGTAAATAATAAAAAAAAATTAAACGTACATTACATAACCAGTGGATTCTGAAGGCAAATCTCAAACAAACAGTCAAACACACTCTCAACTCTTTCGTTATACTAACAATCAACTAAAAGAATTTTCTATTATAAGTAAAACATTACCTGTAAGTATATTATGGAAAGCTGTCTCTACATTGGTTGAATCTAAAGCCGAAGTTTCAATGAATGATAGACCATGAGTTTCTGAAAAAAAGAGAATTAGGTTACAGATTTGTAGATCTCACAAATTTGAATTGACAAAAATATTATAACAATAGAAACAGAAATTCGAATTGTGACGATTCTTAAGAAAATTTTCGTTTTTATGAATCATACAGGGTGGCCATAAATGGTTCCATTACATTTGAACCCACGTACATTTGAACCCATGGCAATTGCACCTGTATGCTATTGCACCTATGGAATTTTTTTTGTTTTTCGGATAGTTGAACCCACACTAACCCTAACCCATGAGTTTTAGCACCCGCATATAGATTGAACCCGTGGATATACACATGGGTTCAAATGTACATGGGTTCAAATGTACGGTCACCGCCATAAATACCTATACAATATCAATTTTGTTATGAAGTCAGTTCTCAATATTCATCTGTGAGCACCAAAACAATTTATGGTATCGATAAATTCCCTTTGCAATTGTATTGTACTGCAATTGTACTGTATTTGAAAAAAGATGTAGCTCACCTGAAAATGCTTTCGCCTCATCAGAAGGTACAGCTCTCAAATGTCGTAAATCACTCTTGTTTCCGACTAACATGATGACTATATTGTTATCTGCATGATCACGGAGTTCCTTCAACCATCGGTCAACATTTTCATATGTCAAATGTTTTGCTATATCATAAACTAACAAAGCACCAACTGCACCCCTGTAGTACCTGTTAAGCAATAAACAATTTTTTCCATCTTTCAAGCAGGACAAATGTAGGCTTTTTTATTTTAGAAGCGTTCAGCAATATTTTCTCCAATCTCCAAAGATATTCTCATATATTCCTTTATTGGGCTCATATTTCAATGTAACGTGTGCCACAATTTGAAATATATGGTTTTTTCAAATAAAAATGAATGGTATGGAATAAAAAATAATCATACTACAACAATATAGTGTCTATATCTATAGCAATTATGTCATCCCAACAAAATGTACGGTCAGGTAATGCAGCCAATATTGCAGATTAAGATACTATATGATAATGATAATCTTACGCCGATGTGATGGCCCTGTATCTTTCTTGTCCTGCAGTATCCCATATTTGAGCTTTGATTGTCTTCCCGTCAACTTGTATACTTCTCGTTGCAAATTCTACACCGATTGTACTTTTGCTCTCGAGATTAAATTCATTCCTCGTAAATCTTGACAGAAGGTTACTTTTTCCGACACCAGAATCTCCAATTAGGACAACTGTAAAATGAAAAAAAAATCTTTGTTACACTGGGATGTTCTGATTATCCCAAAAGATACGAGTTGAAAATGAGTAACATAAAAAAAAATCTGAACTGCAGTGGACCTCAGTTAAAAAACAACTTTTTAAAATCAACTTGGTATCATTAAAGTTGTGTTCACAAGTGCATGGCTAGAATTGTTATTTATATCGACGATACCGTCCCTATTAAACTATCAGTTTGGCTTATCAAATTAATAAATGAGTTTTAATCTTTACTCATAAACTAACGATACTACAGAAAACTTATCCATTGTAAGAGCTCATGACTGAGGGTATAATAATCCATAGAATTAAATGTTCAGGTGTCTATTGATTTATTTAAAACATGTGCATGAGTGCCGATTACATACCTGTGTTTTTAATTTGAGACTACCAATCAATGTTAAATTAATTATCATGCCAATTCAAAGCCGAAACAATAACGACGAACAGGGTTTATTTTACATTACCAAGTAGCCTTTCAATTCAAAGTATTTTAATGATGTTTGTGGTTTTAAGGTTAATGAGAGAAGTTTTTATCTTGGATTTTCCAACTAACAGGTGATTTCAAATTTATTCTTCAAATTCAGAATATTAAAATTACTATTCTGACACTGACACCCATCTGGTATCTTTCTTCATATCTATTATATAACATAATTTCATGGTATAGTATTGGAAAAGAAAATAGCAGCAGAATAATGATACCTCTAAAGATCTCTCATTCCAAAGATGAATGACTTAAATATAAAAAAGACATCCATGTTCTAAAAGCCCCAAAATTTGAGTAAATGGAATCTCATTGTAAAAATTCATGTTAAAAGCTAGTTTGAGTAAATGGAAACTCATTGTAGATGTTCATGTCGAAAGATAGTTTGATATGCCTGATTTCAGGTACAATACAATGGTATTTCACATAATAAACAGTTGATGCTCTTTTTGTAAATATGAGAAAGGTCTTGTCTGGGTGCAAGCCGGCACCAACATCAGTGATGCAATACCAATAGTTCAATAGAAAGCTAATGCAAACACACAATGTATGTCAAATTTGTCTATATACTGCAAATCATTTATTAGCTCTGATGCATTACATACCCAACATAGTTGTATGCATTGATATTTAAAAGAAAATTCTTATATTCTCTTGTTATCAAGAGCTATATCAAGATAAATATCTTACACTATCTTGTATAGGCTACTAATTATAATTTGATACCAATTTAAATGTCTTCACAAAACATGTATATTTTAATAAATTTAAAAAAAATATATATTTCTCCATTTGAAAAATGCAGTCATTTTAACAACAAAATAAAGTACTACAAATAAATTCTATATATAATCAACCGCAACAAAATGATGGCCAAAAAATTGATTAATATATATGACATTTGAGTCCAACGGCAAAGCATTTTCTAGTCTAGCTAAAGTAATAATGGTGATATTACATAACCTAGTGAAAAAAATTCTAGTGTAACGTGATGTATAATTTTGAACTTTCATTTTATTAAAAACCGCCACTTTTGAATTTGTGGATGTGTAAAGGCTTGTTCATGAGCTCTAATAAGATTTCAGTTGTAAAATGCTTTAAAATAAGTATCAAAATAATTAATGATTAACAAAATTATGAATCGGCCTGAATAGACAAACACCACAGCGGTTGAAAGACCATATATATCGAGAGTTTGTATTCACAATATAGAATGTAATTTGAATTGAGAAATATGCCTATATTTGGTCTGGAGATAAATGCCTAATTTAACAAAGGATCAAGCTAGTCACATAGTATATGTCGGACATACCAAAATTTCATTTAGTGTATTTATGCCTTGATACAAACCTTTAAATAAATAATCGTATTCATCATCTTTAGTACCCATGATTTGAGTTTGTGATTTTGATTTTCAAATTTGCCCTGTGAAGATAAGTATAAAAATCATTACGTCAACGACTCAGCATCAAAAATTCAGACATTGTTCATCAATGTCGATATGCAACCAATATATTTAAAATTCAAAGGAATACATTGACATAAAAGTTTTTAATTCAGAATTACAAATTCTGGCAAATCTATGGGAAAATTTTTTAAAGTCAAAAAGTGAATATAATTTGGTAGAAGTATAACTTTTTATTAATAATGATATGTTTGATAAAACAAAACTAAAACTTACTGGTACACTGGTCCAGAGATCAATAAGAAATCCAGGTAGATTGGAGTGTGATACCCAATTGCTAAAAAGCAATTAACTGTACTGTTCTGTGGCTTGTAGAGCTTAATTAGGGAAATATGTCAATCACACTAAAATAGTCAAAAAAAGAACAAATCATATTTAGATCTTGTTTGGGCGCTCCAGAAGTACGGTATGTGTACCAATATGAAGGTAACTAATTTTGTTCAGCTACTTGACATCAAGTGTAAAGGGATGGGAGCCTATGGGCAGGGGGTATATTCACTTGGCTAACACAAACAGTGCCCAAAATCGTAATAGGACTAAAATAAGGAAAATCGGAATAAAATTATGGCCTAACCCTCACCTGGTACACATACTATGGAGATACCCTTGTTTGATATGACACTGTATGGCCACCCTCATGCTCCATGGAAACTAAACTCTCGTCATTAAAAGAACGTAACATGGTACCATTGATTGATTTTGGGCCACATTGAAAATATTATAAAGAAAGCAAGGCAAAATATAAAGTGACAAATCCATATTTTGCAAAATTAAAACTAAAATAAATATGAACTGCTCACACAATAATTAGTTTACCATTATAAATTTGGCATATGAAGGAATACTCATAAAGGATGCAAATAACAGAAACAAAAACATGGGCTATTTGATGAAACACACCATGGTATGTTCCACAACACACTGGTTTGCAGTGAAGTAGATCAAGGTGTACCAAATAGGTTTTGAGCTCAAACAGAAAGCTTATAAAATGCTTGGTCCATGCTGCACTGTTTGTTTTCAAACTACCCTTATATATTAATTAACAATTATTGTTGGGTTATTTTTACTTGATCCAAGCCTTCTGAGCATAATGAACATGAACCGTGTGGGCTTTGTCAGCATTTGAACTACCGGTATTTCACACCTGTTTTTCACTGAAATGGAGCATACTCTGCAATAATTGTTAACCCTAGGAAAATACATAGGTATGTAAATCGCATAGTGAAGACTACTGGATATAACAAAGCAAGCACTTCAGTAAGATATTAATATGACACTGCTGATATTCGTAAAATGTCAGCAACCAAAGTAGGGCCATTCCAAGGAACTGTTGAACTTCATAAATTTTTTTAATAGTGTAGTGAAAGTAATTGTTTTGTATTTTTTATATCAAAAGACACTTGAACGTTATTGGACTGCATTCATTTCACCAAAAAAGTTTAAATTTCATCCAGGTTTTTGATGATTTGAACAAAGTGGCCTGAAATGTAGAAATTTTGTTTTCTGGTGACTCATAACATGAATTGTTTGATTGTCTGGTACAGTTATTTCATTTCGAATAGATGCACTAGACTTGAGTTTGAGCCTAAGTGTTTGCAGTGCTGTAGGACATGTCTTTACCGATTTAACGATTTATTACCAGAATTTTAAGAGATGATAGAGGCTGCTGTTCCAAAGAGGAAAAATGTGTCCCGTACAATGTGCACATTATCGTCATGGATCTACAGTGTTACATTGAGTAACTTGAGTGACACAGAGGGGTCTGTCCTTCAGTTATTGCACCAGAAAATAGCTCTTGCTGTACTAACGCGACAATTTACAACACAACACAATGAAACGTTGATGCATGGTGAACTTGCCGTTCCGTAATGTCACGCTATATTTTATATCCACTAAGTGAATCTTGTTTTTACCTTTCGTGCAGTTTTGTTCAAACCCTCATAAAGCAACTGATTGGACAATGATACAAAACATGTAGCTGACAATGTGAAAATATAGTACATCTCACAAGTCCGTACATTGTTCCGTAGAGTCACTTGGAATAGCCCAGTACGCAAGTAATAAGTTCCAAACGGACGCCAAGAGCAAGTGGGACAGGACTTAACAAATCACAGCTAACCCCAATACAGCCCATGTTACAAAGGCACAATGATATTCTTTCGCTTAGAAAACAATAATACAAAAGAAAAAAATCATTGAGTCTAAAATGTTTGATGGAGCCACATAAACAAGTATGAATGAACTTATTACAGTATTTCTGTATTGTGGATGAAACAAATGTTCAAAACTGGGGTACACGTCCTCAAGTACTTCTACTGGCAGACTGGGCGTAGGATAACGATTTTCGCATATAATATTCCTAACCCCAGCGACTTCGCAGTGATGTAATTTTCGGATTACGTAGTCAGGTGGGGATTAGGCATGAGATATACAAAAATTGTCCAGCCGGGCCAATTAGAATTACTTGCTGCGTGTACTTCACGAGACCCCAAAACTGGAACCTATTTCAGGCTGTTTTGCATGTATTTGAAACAATGTTCGCAATGGCGTAGCCAGGGGGGTGGTTTTGCGGGTCGAAACCCCCCCCCCCCCCCTTTTAAAATGTAAAAAAAATAAAATCAATTTTCTGTATCATAGATAGCAATTTTCCGTAGCTTGAAATGCTTTTTAGACCCACAAGACTACTAGAAACAGGCGTATTCCAGAGTTCGATCGAACCCGCTAGCAGTTTCGGTCTAACTTGGCAAAAAAAAATTCAGAACCCCCCCCTTCGAAAATTTCTGGCTACGCCCTGGCATGTTCGGTATGATAGCAGGGGTCTGGTGTAGTTTCATAACTCAAGTACTTCCAATGGGCGTAGCATAACAACTTTTGCATATGTCAATCCCAATCCTAACCTCCACCTGACTGCGTCACTGAAAAATCACGTCAGGACGTCCTAGTGCAGTAGTGATGTAATAGGGCCCTTCAAACTATAAGAACTGTCATCCATAATGGGCAGGCGATCACCTAAATTTAAGCAAGCTATTTCTCTCGTTTTTGGATGACATCGTCAGGTGGTGGTTAGGATTGACAAAATCGTTATGCTACATCCACTAGAGGTATTTGAGATACGATACTACACAAGACCCGATAGCAGTCCTTAGCAAGCTTAATGCAGTAATGATTTCATGGTGCCGCGGTGTCCAGTAAAGTCATTATAACGATATGAGTTTTTTGAATCCAACTACTGAACTACAATATTTATCTGCAAGATGAGTCCTGTATTCTTTCATGCGCCTCGAAATACAGCATCACTGTACCTAACAGATAGATTATCAGAAACCTATAATGCCAGATCTAAAATCAAACGTTTAACCGCAAGCACACTATTTCATTGGTGGACATTCAGACATTGGGGTCTAGTAAAGTTTAGTACCACAAGTACTTCCAGTGGGCGTAGCATAACAATTTTTGCATATGTTATTCCTAACCCTCACCTGACTACAGGACTATGCCATCCAAAAATTACGTCACTACCACGTCATAGGGATTGCCAAAGTATAACTACGATCGCCCAAAATGGCATCTGCGCCGCCGATCAGAACTTGCTAAAGCCGGCGATCTCTCTCCTATCGTGATCGTTGTGACGAGAAAAATAGCTTGCTCGATTTCGGGTTATCGTCTGCGCGTTTTGGATGACCATCCGCATACTTCGGTGAGCCGTATTACGCCACTGTGACGTCGGAATGACGTAATTTTTCGGTGACGTAGTCAGGTGGGGGTTAGAATTGACATATGCAAAAATTGTTGAGCCAGGCCAACTAGAAGTGGATGTGGTACTAAACCAGTAAACTATACCAGACCCAGACATTGAGTGGGTGTATAACTGCTGAACTGTATAATGGTATCTCTCAGATGCCCCAACCCTTAAACTGATGCCTAGATGAGAGGGAATTTACAGACTATCTACGTACGGTCCCGGTACCGGTACTATATAGCATCAAAATTGTTACAATAGCATTGTGAGGCAAGTTTTATTTTTCATTGGAATGCAGGAATGGCATGCTATTTTCGGGTGGAGACTGACTCGCCATGGAGGCTGGTATGACATACCAACAGTACCAATGCGGTAATTCAGTAATATTTTGATCTAGCCAGACTGTACAGCTGTAAGAGAACTAGCAAATCGCAAGCAATACAGCAATGACCGACTGACGTCTCCACCGTCAGTCGTAGTCTACCGATAAGGTGCTGAAATAACTCTGTATCGTATACCGTAATAGTATAATGAAAATCAGATAGAACTACATCCTATCCCTGGATACGTTACACACAAGGTGGTACGCCACTTACATTATTCAACACCCTCGCATAAAATACGATAATACGACTAAATCAAAACGAAACAAAGATTTGGCCAGGCCGGCACAAACGCCCCGATGTCTCAGATTGAAACGCTTGCGCGATTAATGTGACGTCATAAATAACGACGATTTCAGGAAAATATGAGCTCACGTGACGGAAGTTGACAGGAGGAGGATGGGGTCGCGATCGGGTTTGCCGGTCGTGCATTAACTTTTGTGGTGTTTTCCCGCAGTGGGATTAAATATTTTGAAAACGAATTATTTTTATATCGAACTCACTAATAACAGCTTCTCTCATTTCAGAAAATATATATGTCACTGAGTTCTACCGTAAATATGGTTCTACCGGTACTCCTATCCTAATGATCTTGCTGTCCTGGATAAGGATTACGGAGAAGGTTCGTGTCGGCTCCGTGGAGGGAGAGAAAGGAGAAAAAGAGTAAATAGCCATTGTGGTTCTATGCTATTAAAAGTTAAATGAATCAAATACATAACTTTTGTAACTTATTTCCTGCAGTCGTGTAACGGATAAATCCAAAACGGGTTCGCTTATTATTAAGACATTTCAGGAACGGGTTCGAGCCAGTATGTTCCCCAGCTTTTCCATTTAGGGGGGGTGTTTCGAAATTTAGGGGGTGGTAAATAATTTGCTATTTGAGATAAAACTAGGCTATTTGTATTCTTAAAAAAATGGTATGTATTTAAGAAACGATGTACAAGAGGGGCCCCCCAAGTTGATTGACGGCGAGCCAAAATCCACAGCAGAATAAAATTGTAGGGCCAGAAAAGGGCAGCGAGGAAAAGTGCGGGACGGCACGGCTGGGGTTCAGGGCGCTTAGAAAATTTTGAGAAATAGGCACCAAAATAGGCTCTAAGCTTGATTTTAGATACACCTAGCATCGCAGTTTGTTATGTAATGAAATCAATAATTATAATATTTAGCTGATAGAACTCCCGGGAAATAGATAATAAAGCAAGGCTTTCAACCGTAACTATATACTACTAGGTTTCAACAAGTAATTTGCAATTGATAGTGACTAATGAAGTTACTAGCTCATCTGGTATTGTATGAATGGCTACTTATGGCTTGTTTTGTTACACATTTCACATTGTTTTTAACATGTTTGTTTGAACTTTGTATGAATTATGCAATGAATTAAATTTTGAAATACGCGCGTCAACTGATCATAATGGCGCATAATGTTGTATTCCTTCAGAACTGAAATATTTTGTTGGTAAGAAGACAAATCGCTGAAATTTGATTCTTTTCAATAAAAAAATAAAAACGCTGTCATTCATCTAAAAAACGTCTGTTTTCGGTGCCTAGTTTTCGTTTTGTGACATTATTGAGCTTTCCTAATATACGGCTGATATCTAAAATACTGCAGTGTGTAATCCTAATACCCATACGTATACATAAGATACCGATATAATTCAATTGTTACGAAATAAACGTCCTTAAACTATGATAATGATGTAACAATAGACGGTATCTAAAACTCAAAAGGTACCATATGAAGGGTTAAACTATTTCACTCAAGTTCGGCGGGCCATTTTAAATCGCCACGCGAGCCGTAATTGGCCCGCAGACTGCGGTTTGGAACCCCTCATCTACACTGATGAATATGCCATAGGCGTTATATTTGAATACAATTATACTAGAGTTAGGAATTACAGTGTGGAATCTCACCCTATAGGGGGGGTGTAGGGAAATCACTGGTTCGAGCGAATCCCCGAACTGCCTACCACTGGTGAGTGGTGATATCCAATCGCGAAAAGTTATGAATTATTTTATTCGAGGCATGTGAATGACCAAAAGGATTAGGTAGGTGCAAATGATTTATTAATTTCGTCCAATGCATAAGTGGTTTCCGAAAGTTTCAAATATTAGACCAGAGCCGGTATATAATGGATCTGATTAAGGATTCATAATAGAGGTAAGATCGGGCCGAAAAATTCCAGCTCGGCCTGACCCAGTCCCGAAATTACCTATTTTATTTAGGAGTTTTGTGAATTGTCATTGCAAGAGTTTAGTACAGTATGCAGACCGCGGTCTCTCGCGGCCGAAACGCCCCAACGCACTGTGATGGGGAGGGAGAGAGCGCAAGCAAGCAGCGGGCACTGCACTGCTGGATTATCGACTGACGTGATTTAAAATTAGTTAGCGGTTCAAACCCCGAGATCCTTCTTTGATTTATGAGGTGACAACCTCGCTCACAGGCTATCGCCACGGTGACAGCCAACTGTGAACCATGCATAACACCATATGTTGCAGGTGTTTATTTTTTGGTGAAGCTCATATCATAATCTTAATCAAGCAATATTATTAACGGACAGTCACCAGAGAAAGAGAGAGGACGGAACTGTAGTCCGTATGAGTGATTTTTGTTCTGAAGAGACTATTTTTAGCATCTGGTGATCTGATTTGGGCACGGTGTTTCTGGCTCAACATGGGCCATGCTATTACCGTAGCTCTGACGCTGACAGGCCATTACGCACTCATATGCGCACTTGCTTAATAACGGGAGAAATGCTGCAGCCCACTAGGCTTACAATAGAAAAAATGCGAATCAAATAGGAAAAGGTATATGAAATTCAGCTTTAATTTTCTCTATCTTTAATTTGGTCCAAAAATGGAAAATCTAATGAAATGATCAAAAACCAAGAAAACAGAAATAGCCTAGGCTTACAATAAATCTACATAAACTAGATCAGCGAAGCCAACGCAAGTTTTTGCAGCATTTTCAACAATCAGTTTGAAGGTTTTCCACACCTTACTCTTACCAGTGTTTGTTTTCCTTTTCAGTTCCCCTGTCTTTAGTTTATCCTTAATTTATTGCTTCTCCATATCGGGCATACCCCGCCAAAATTATGCGGACTTGCGGAGGGGAAGATTATCAAGAGAGCAGTGTCCAAATGCACAGAGCATGCCCTGGCCTGCGGCTCGTGTTTAGTAGTTAAATTGCAATTACGGCTCCTTCCCCGTTTTATCCATGTTAGCGTAGGTATTTTATATCAAGTATCTTAATTTAGTATCCACACATAGTTTTAGTATATATATATTATTTATAAACATATATATACATTTATTTAAAGAAAAAAAAGTCAGCGATAAGGAAGCCCGGCCCGAGAAAGCTGCGCTAAAATTAGCTATTGGTAAGTGAGAGGCAGAGCTAGTTTGGTAGATACTGCCCTTCTCCCGACCATACAATACACTTCAAGAAATTGATTGATGCGCTGGTGTTCGGACAGGATATTATCTTATCTTCTGTCAGTTGTCTTACGATGTTGGCTGCAGGATGCTTGGCGGCTTGACATTTTGTTGAAGATGCTTGAATGTCTTCAAACGACCTAACTCTGGGTCGCGACTAGGGCTGGGCATTTCGAATCGAATAGTAAATTATTCGAATCGGTTCAGAGCGAAATTCTGAATCGCCGCCATCTTGTTTTTTTTCCGCCAATTGTCGAGTTAAATTTCTCAATTTTTTTTATTGAAGCCATACTTTTTCAACGCAATTGTGACATATGACTCTTTTTCTGTAGTGAGTTATTGACGAAAACGTGTTTTTTATTGTGTGCAAACGCTCAGCAATCTGTCTGAGGGATGTATATTACGTTCCCAGTGATTTATATATATGTCTGGAGAACCAAATACAGAAAGAAAGTTACATACAATTCTTATCTCCCAAATATTCGGGATTCGATTCGAAAAAAATATTCGATTCGATTCTGAAATCATCAGGTATTTGAAAATGCCCAGCCCTACTCGCGACCCACAGGTTGGGAAACAATCCATCAGCACCCCTGAAAATGTACTTCCACCTATGTTTATATTACTACGCGTAAACTTTCACAACCACTTCGTCATATGGGGATCACCGGACTGACAAGCAACAAAATCTGGCTGGAATGATGAAGAACGTATTCTTGTGTAGGATATCGGAACATCTCCTACGCCAGGCATTGTATAGCAAATTCAAATGACAGCTATGACATTGAGAAATATTTTATCTGGATTCCAATCACTGGAATATGCCCTTACAATCGCGATATTTTTATCGATGTAGATTTTGGCTCTTCCTGTTAGCGTGAATCATATAATAACGCGTTTATAATTTGGTGACATTTTACGTTGTTACGCAGACGTTGCAAACGTCCTGTTTCTAGATTAATCCCAGGAACTCTAAATTATCGCCGCGCTGCTCCGATGAGTTGGCACCTTCTGTCTTGTATCCAGTGTAGGGTTACCATATTTGAAAAAGCAAAATTCCGGACAGTGCATGAGTATTTTCAGCGCTCCCAAAGTATGTGCACCAAGATGGCACACAATCTATACTATGTTCAGGCTCTTATGTGTAATATAATTATAAAAACAAGAGAGCTATGCTCAAATATATGGACACGTAGAGTCACATAATTTTGATGACGTCATAGCGAAAAAAAAAGTAATAGCCTTCTGGAGAAAATTTTTATCTTTAACCACTAAAAATTTCAAAGCAATTGGTCCAGTATTCGAAGAGAAAAGCGACTTTTTAAAAACGTGTCAAAGAACAACAAGAACAACAACAACATAATATTGAAACGATCGTTATGTCCACTACGTGTCCAACAATAAACCACATTAGTGTATTATCCATTAAAAATAATCACAACCAACAGTAAAAAAAACAATTTTTACGAACATTTTTAGATTTTTCAACTGTTATATATAGCCGATATATATATCGACCGTTTACTGCCGATAGAGATATCGGTAAACACACAACATTTGGCCGATGTAACGGTTGAGCTCTAATCATGAAGGATTGTGACAATAAAGATTCATGCCTCCAGTCTCAACGTGAATCGAAATACCAATAGATACAAGTCACAACTGTAGTTTGAAATTTTACCGGTACCTAGTAGTCTACCTCAGGGTGGTTCAAGGTTGCTAGGTTGAAGGACCGCAAAAACTTTTGAGGAGGTCTCGCGGGCCGCAAGTCGGAGAAACCCAAAAGTGATCGAATTATTGCGAGTTTACTTACTTTTAATTTGATAAACAACGAGAGTTTACCGTTCTAATCAGACTATTATTATGTTGTTTCTAATAAGTTTCAGTGTTTGTTTTTGATAAAGAAGGATAATATTATGATACTTGAAGACGAAAAATAAGCGAATATGGTGAAGTTTGAGTCGCATGGTGAACTCGTAATATTTTAAATAAACACCGATAAACTATATAAAATTCTGCTATAAAAACTTCTGTGGGGCCCCTTTTTGCTTGGTGCCATAAGCACGTGCTTATAATGTTCAATGGTTAATCCCGCGCTTCGTATATATTCAGGCCTGACTTATGGCTAAACCAAATCATTTATATCAAAGTTTAACATGAGATTTCAATTGCATCACAGATTGTTTTATATAATGACCTGCACTTGAACCAAACTCAACGGAATTCTGGATCATCAAATATTTCATTTTTATAAAATGAGTTTCATTTCGTATGACAAAAGCCCAATTTTTAGAATAAATCATCAAAACTATACTGTACATCAGCAATGCAGTTATTGCAAATTTGCAACTCAGAATTGAAGCAAGAAAAAATGAAGTTACGTCTTTTAACGTATTGAACATGGATACTGCACACAAACTACAGATTGAGCATAGTATCAAGAGTTATTGCACACACGAGAGTCTTGCTTCGCCACTGCATATGCAGTATATGTATCGGCTAATTCGGCCAATAAGCTGGTATTCGTTCTCCTGGAAGTGGGAATTATAACGCCAGAAAGCGATGGGAATGCAACAAGAAACGGAGCAAGTGTCACCGACAAGTGGAAACCACTCGGCCACGCATGAATGTCGTCAATGGTAGCACAGTTCCAGTACTACTAGCCTTTTAACTACAGTAGCCAATCGCAATCGCCCCAATCTTGGTGAGCATTTTCGCATTGCACTCAGGTGAAACTGAGTCGTGAATATTACGAATTGGAAACTTCAGTTTCATCTATCACACTTATGAGATAATGACTGCTTTCTATAATAAATCCTTGTTTCAGAGTATTGTGTGCTATTACTAGGGCTGGGAATGGTTATCTGATTAATCGATTTTAGTTGGTTAACGGTTACGATTTATTTCAACCGTTAACTGACACCTCAGGTACAAATCATCTTTATAATGTATATGTATAATGTATAATGCACTCAGGTGAAACTGAGTCGTGCATTGAAAATATTACGAATGGGAAACTTCAGTTTCATCTATCACACTAATGAGATAATGACTGCTTTCTATAATAAATCCTTGTTTCAGAGTATTGTGTGCTATTACTAGGGCTGGGAATGGTTATCTGATTAATCGATTTTAGTTGGTTAACGGTTACGATTTATTTCAACCGTTAACTGACACCTCAGGTACAAATCATCTTTATAATGTACAATTTCCACAAAAATGATTACGTCATCGCTAATTTATCTCCTGTGGCGTTTAATTGAGAATATATTGTCAAAATATATTGTTCACGATTTTATTGCAAAATCGTATATTCAATGTCATCCAAAAAGTGCGCAGTTGATTCTTTTTTTTTATGATATCTCAAAGTAGAATTTGCAAGTAAAGCACTAAATATTTCGCACATAAATTACATTTAATACTGGAATCTGGTTGTACTTATATGCTTCAATATATCCGGAGCACGCTGCAGCAGAGCTCTCTTGGATCAGAGCGATCACGAAACTATCTCTTAATTAGGCAATGCCGGGATAAGATCACGCGAAATTGCTTTGTAACCATTGTGACGTAACAAAATAAAATCATAAATCACTACGTCAAACGTCACGCTGCGGTTAACCGGTTAATTTTACCCGATTTACGGTTAAAGTGTTTTCCCTGAAATTTCCAGCCCTAGCTATAACTCGTATGTGCCATGAATATATCACACATATCTGAAAAATTAGCGGAGTTCTAATATCAATACATTTGCAAGAGGTTCATAAAACTCAAATTTGAGTCGTGCTTAGAAAAGTTAAAGAACCACTGGCTTAATATACTTCACACGTCGTGTCGACCGAAACCTGCGGACTTTTGCTATATAAAAATTAGAATATTATTTGGGGTATTTTAGATCAGTGGTTCCCAAACTTTTTGTACCATCGCCCCCCTAAAGTAGTTTATACAACTTCATCGCCCCCCGGCACTGCGAAAAAAAAGGTTGAAACGAATATATTACAGACCAAATAAGAAGACAAATCATAGTTCATAGTGTTTTTTAATGAGATGGATGAGCTTGGTGTTCTTCAGCGAGTTTTTCATTATATCTAAAATTACCCCGTTTACTGAGGGAAAGGCGATTTAGTTGTTTTGATAGCAATAGCAGCACGGCTGAAAACCCTTCTTTCACCATATCAGAGGTCGGAAATGAATTTCACATTGAAATCACCGCATTTCACATTGAAATAATGAAAACAAAATTAATTTTTCAAAACTTATAATGATGATTTTCGTACATCTCATTCATCCCTACAGCCTGATGATGAGCTTTACCAAAATACATGATATACAACGGTCTCCGGTAAAATTCATCCCCTATTCCACGTCCTCCAGTCCGATTACCAGTCCATAGATTTAATCAGCCATTTGTTTTGGATTCGTGGACTCGGATGGCCCAAGGGGCGGCAAATTTTACGTCGCTCGCGGGACAAAATTTAGGGTTGCTATTCTTTCGCGGATCGCATATATTTTTTGAAAGTTAAAAACGGAACATCGTGCAAAAACTGCGACAATTCGTGAATTCAACTGAGTCGTCTTATTAAAAAATTATTACAATGACATTTAATGTGACACTGTCTTGTTGCTGCATCACGCTTGATAGGACGCCAAGATTGGAAGATTTTCTAAATGGGCATCACTAATCTTAGTTTTTTGCTTGTTCTTTGTAATGATCATTTTTGAAAATAATTGTTCGCACAAATATGTACTTCCAAACATCGAAGTGAATATTTTCGCATGGTTTGTGAAATTTTGATAAAGATTTTCTTTAAGAAGATACATTCTTACAAAAATTGAGCAGTGATGAATCTTTGGAATAGAATATGAATTTTTTTTTCCTTATTGCATTGCAATATATTCGAATATTTACTGCGCTATTGAACTCCTGCATAAACTTTTCTGCGTGTTTCCATTTGTCTAATTATAATTAAATTGTAGGCTCATTAAACGAGTAGCTGTTATATATAATAGCTGTTATATAAAGGATATAATAAAATTTAGTCTAAACGTGTCTCACGATAAATTCTGTTACGTAAAAAAATGTAATTTACTCCTCGAGCGTAGATGATAAATAAAATCAATTCATCATTAAAACCGCCGTTTGGACGTTTCTCCTGGCATAGACTTCCTTGTTTACTTCTTGACATAGGCCAATCAGCAAGATGCAAAAATAAACGTAACAATGCCCCCTTTTGCATCCACTCAGACACATTCCTCACTCAGACAGACTCACTTTCAGGCGTGGTCGTAAACATTACCTCACCTCATTTTCGCGACTTTGAATTATATTCGTTAGTTTTTAGTTTTTCGGAAATTTAAATATAATAGGTCAATAATCACTTTGTCCCCCTAGGAGTTTCAGTCCAATTACAGTGATCAAAAATTAGTGTAGAAATAGCTGTGATAGACTAGGCTAAAATTATTTACCGGTACTCCCTAAAAAACAGATTGTTGAATAGTATGAATTAGAAAGATAGTTTGAAACAAATACCTTATTTTATAGGCCACGGGAAACCACTCTTAAAAATAAGCACCGAAAATTTTAGAATGATAAAGTATAGGAAGAATTTTCCGGGGTCAAAGGTCGGGGAAAGGTCCATTAAGTGAAGCGTCCCGGGCCAGATTACTACAGATTTTCCGACCTCTGGGATACGCAAACTACCGTACCTCACTGCGAAGACGAGTCCAGCTATCATTTCGCGTGCAATCACATCGCCCACGTGATTCAAACCTACGAAAGCACGCAGAGTACAGTAATCAAGTGCACGAGGCGCCGAGCAAAAACAGGTTTCGCGAAATCGCCCCCCTATCGCCCACTCCGACTTTTTCGCCCCCCTCTGTATCGTTTTCGCCCACCGGGGGGCGATATCGCCCACTTTGGGAATCACTGTTTTAGATTACTCCCACATCCTTCGTGTGTGCTAACATTAATTGATCCGTATTTGATTTTGAAAGTAGAATAGTATAAATCGTTTCATTCCATCACATAGCTGTAGATCACAAGCTCTCGCCAGGTCCTCCTATATGATTAAATATATAAATATATTTATATATTCAGGGTGTCCAATAATTCGCCCGATTTTATAGTAATAACAATTAAAAGTTTCGCCTGGTTTTAAAGAAATAACAATTGTAAGTTTAATTAAATTTTATTGTATGATAGATGAGAAATACGATCACAAAAGAACTATTAATAAACAAAGACAAGGAAATTTTTTAAATGATATTACTATAAAATCGGGCAAAACTTTATGGACACCCCGTATATAGGAATAAAACAAAGTAGAATTTCCAATCAAAAAAATCTAAAGATTCTTGGATAATAAAAATGAATGTTTTTTTTTTCAATTTTATTTTTCAATCAAAATACTGTTGTTTGTTTTAAACGTAAAATAAACATGTAATTGAACAATTTTATTTACGTGTATTGAACAAAATTTAAAATCTCAGAATCTCTCTCGAGAAGGACAATCAGATTGTATTGTATTTTTTACGTGATTTTCTTTTCATTTTCTGACAACTCTTCCTCATCACTTCGGTGGTCGCTGAGTTTCTGAAAACAACTGCAGTTGGGTATTTTCTCTCTTTGCACTTCTGATGGTACTCATGTAGTATGCGAACCAGAAGGCGGGCACCGGAACGAACGTAGTATGTGTATCAGATTAGGCCATAATCCCCGAACACGTAATAGAACTAGGATAGGGAAAATTAAAATAAAATTATGGCCTAACCCTAACCTGGTACACATACTACGTTCCGGTGTCCGCCATCTTGGTTCGCATACTACGGGAATACCCTTCTGATAGCACATGATCCAACTTACATTACTATTTACAAACAGTAACCAGGATATAATTATACGCATTACGATAATATTCTTTAAACCAAAACTGCACTGAAACAATCGCATGGTTTTCGCATAAAATATGTGTCATGGTCCAAACGATATTACGATATATATATATATATTGAGTTGTTGAAGCAACAGTTTAATTGTAGTTTAAAAAATACCTCTCCAGGTTTACGGAACATCATTTCCTTCGCCATTTTAAGTATAATCAAAGACCAGTATACATGTAAACACTGGAGAATGCATAGAAGTCCAGTAAAGAGGTAATTTGCTGTGTATGGTCCTATTATCGAAACGCTCGTGACGGCGTTATGAATTATCCTGTGAAATAAATAAAAAAGGAAAAAAAAATTTGTGATTTACAAACACATATTGTATCTAAAGGCGAATCTAATCAGACATAAATAAGCTGTAATTTGTGACTAACTAACTTATTCGTAGGGGGGAATTCAAAATGACGAGAAAGAGGAAAAAATTGAAATTAAAATCGAATATTGTCCTTGTTAAATTAAATTAAGTGAATTTGGATATTTTGTTAAATCATACTTTATTAAAAAAGCAATTTTTTCTATACGACCCTAGTCCACTCGAGATTTAGAAAAATACAAATCGAAAAAACTTAAAAAAGAATGTGAAACTTCTCATTCTCACCACCTATTGTGTTGTTAAATAGGCATGTATCAATCGTCTATTTATGAATATTCTTACCAAAATGGAAATATGACAAGTCTCGTCACTAAGAAAGTGATTGCAAAACATAGAAAGGTAAAATCCGCCATTTTTGATTTTTGAATATATGCTAGGCATTTTGCCCCTTGTAACAACAAGTCTGCGGCATCATGGAGAACCATAGTCAGTGCCCCTATTCTGACAAAGTTCAAGGCGTATGAGAATATTATGAGTATCAATGTTGCAATATGATGTATCATCTGTTCCCAAAAGTCCTAAAAAAGAAAATAGGAATTCAATAAACCAATTACATGGATTCGACAACTATATTCAATACAAAATTCAAAGTAAAATTCCGTGCTAATAATCATTCGAAATGTCAAATTTCAAGTATTAAAGGTGCCATAAACATTGAATGTGGCGAGTATTGCTTACAACAGTGGTTCCCAGCCGCTGATCCAGTGCCGTTCCGCGAAACTTTTTTGCCGGTCAGCGAAAAATTTCGTTGTTTTCCTCTGACTCAATCGCTTTACCGAAGCCGAAGTTGCGATGGTTTATTACGCAATTTCTCTTCCGCCGCGATATTGCTGTTTGATAAGTGCGGTATTAATGACCCGGTGACGTCTTGGCTCCGAGTAATCACGCTTTTCCGGTTCCGATTCATCGCGAAAGCGCTCCGTCAAATCTCGCAAGATTCAGAAACCTAAAGATCGGCGTGATTTTTCAATTCTGCATGCTATTCCTGCTTAATATGACCATCCAAATAAAAGGTTTTAAGCCTGGTGCCAAATTGCCGACGACTTTGTTACTATGTTATTATTTTCCGTTCCACTCATTTCAATTTTTTGCCGGTCCGGGAGTATATTTTATTTAATTTTACCGGTCCCCCAGGGTAGAAAGGTTGGGAACCACTGGCTTACAACGTAAACAGACTAGAGATGTACCGATGTATCGGGTATCGGTATCGGCAATATCGGCCATGTATCGGTATCGGTGAGATTAAGGCCGATATTTCCGATATATTTACCTTTTTGAGAATGTTTTAAAGATAAGTTGGAATACTACTTTTTAATTTATTTTTTGTCTGGAGAGATCGTGAGCTATGAGCCATACATGTCCCCACCCCCGCGAGAGAATAGGATTCACGTGTTTTTAGCTATTTATCAGCTCAACTAATTTGGCTATTTTCGCTGTCAAATTTTTATATTGACATTTTTATTATTACATAGTAATCATGAAGAAATATATCAACACGGCACATAACAAAAAGCAATTAGACGCCCAGTTTTAAATCATACATGGGGTCCTTATTAACGGCACATGGACTTTTGGCACGGGTATAAATTCTGACTGTTTGTCGTCAAGTACGAGTGTCATTTAGTCCGTCGACATCAATAAACTAAATTCCGACACAATTATCTCTCTACGCAGGTATTAATTTTGTTTAACTACACAATTTCTTTATAGATATATTGACATGACCGCCTAGCCCTAGACTGTCACAAAATATATGATAGCAATTGTATAATAATATAAAATAGTAAAGTAAAAAAACGTCCTCGACGGTTATAGGTAGGCCTTCTTTTGGTCGGTGCTGATTGATATTCTTTCATGTGGGCTTTGACTTACTTATTGCGTCGACGATTACGATCAGCCACGAAATGAAATATTTGAAAAATGCTTTTAATTTGATCGTAGGACGGCGGCTCTAGAATGTGTGGGTGATATTCGATATTCTTTTAAACACGAATAACGATTTTTGAAGGTCGCGATATTAACATTAAATTCATATTGGACATTCCGGCTTATGAGTTTCAATTGAACACCGAGATTACTAGCGTTACTGTACAATGTATCTTAATCAGTTAAAGCATATGGATACCAAACATTAGTTTCATATTATGCGACATATATATCTTTTTTTTTCGATCTGAAATATTTTGTACTATGAACAACGCTCAAAGACCATTGTTTTAACCCGTCTGCCCTACACAACACATCTAATTAAGTAATATTTACATAGTATCGGAATATCGGTAATATCGGCCTTTTTGTAGTATCGGCGTATCGGTATCGGCGTTTTTAGCTGGTATCGAATCGGTATCGGCGACAAAAGTGGTATCGGTACATCTCTAAAACAGACTAGTGTTTTGTATACCACAGCTATGAAATCGATGTGAAATAAACGTAGTAACACTTAGAATGAGGTGTATGATTCCCTACCTTTCTTATAATATCATTCGGTGCTGAAATCACGAGTGATGCATAATATCCTGATTCAATAACGAAATGAATGTAAATAGCAGCATCGAGATTCTGATGTGGGAAATTATCCCAGCATTTAGCGTGATCCCAAAACCAAGGTTCCTGTAGGAGGAACAAACATTGTCAATCCAGTGGCAAATTATTATTACATGCATCGATCAATGGCAGATATATACAAAATTTGTAACAAAAATTGGAATTAATTTAAACAACAGTTTACCTTCCAAAGATATGACATCCCATAAATAAATATTGCGGTGTAATATGTGAATTTCCAGCTGTAAGAAATTGTAAAACCGTTGATTTGTCACCATATTTATTGATCATCAAAACTTAAAAAATGCTTCGAATTTATTTTATTAGGTCTTACTTACTTGTAATATGGCATATACAGGATGGGTCAAATATAGTGTAATATTTAAAAGCAATCAATAAATAAAAGTATGGGTGCTCCCGAAGTATGCGAACCAAGATGGCGGACATCGGAACGTAACACCGGTAACAGGTTAGGGTTAGGCGATAATTTTTTTCCAATTTTCCTTATTTTAGTCCTATTATCAGTTCGAAGACTAGCCAAGAGCCTCCCGTAGTATTTATACCTAAAATTGTGGCCTAACCCTAACCTAGTACACATATTACATTCCGATGTCCGCCATCTTGGTTCGCATACTTCGGGAGCCCCAAAGTATGTAATGATAACTGTTACCTATGCTTTAGGCCCACGCTGTATATTGACTCGATATTGCTTTGATAACAAGCACTACTGTTATACATAGGTAATAGTAGTAACAAAATGGTTAGTGTGACAAATATACAGTCAAACGATTCACACTTTTCAATACTTTGTTCTGATAATATGTTTTACAGTCTTTATGAATAACCTCGTTTCGATGAACTTCGTTTGTACGCTCGGTTTGTCATTATTTCTTCTGCGCCGGAACCAATTACGTATGTCCGATTGATGCATGTTTAATCGTTTTGATAATTCTTCGATATTCGACTAAAATGAAACAAAATTGGGTTTCCAGTTTTCACAAGACTGTAAATTTGACTGAATTTTCGTTACCAATGCTTCAAAGATAAATTCGGATTACCATGCTGAAATTTCAATCAAGATTAAGGACATATATGCCCGTGATCGTCCTAATTAGGAATAATGCAATATAGTCAAAATCACAATAAGCAAGCTCATTTAAAATGGCAAACTGTTCAGGGCACGTGGAAATCTAAAGTCTGATTTCGGACCGCAGTTTACATTCAAAAAGGTGTCAATAATAATATACGGTTTCTGTTATTCCCTAGGAATTCTTGTCAAACAAATCCAGTACAAGTATTTTAGACTAATCTAACTAATCAAAAATACATTTGTCTTTATACCTTCGTAGGATGTACTGATTTTTTCCTATAAAAAGTTTCCAACGTCCTATTGGGTATTTGAGATTTCATCTTTTTTTCATCAGAAAGCTCATTGTACTTTGCAAACGGGAGGGCAACGAATCTGCAATATTATATTTAACGTTTAGAATATAGAAATGGTGATCGATAAGCTCTCTGCTAATCCCACAGCCACAACTAACTTTTAGAACAACCCATCACCCATTATAGTCGCCATAAAGTAAATAAATATTTTATGTACATGATTTTTTGCGTCTTCCCGCCAGTCTCTACATTCACCATAACATTTACCTTTCGAATAAATATCTTATTAACAGCATTGCGAGTGCAAAACATGGCACAAACAACATATCTCTTGGTTTTGGGTATGATGTACCTTCATTATCTTCAAAATCATCGAAAGATATACCATCTGGAAGCCAGAATGAACTTTTCCAAAACCATTCTGAAAATTTCCACATTTGTTCTTTTTTGTGCAAAGCGACAAAAGATATATTTTATACGCCTAACTGTAAAATAAATTTGGTAAGAATTGTCTACGTTATTGCACAAACAAATTATTTCCTAGAAATAAAATAATGTATTTTCCGTTTAGGCTTTGGAAATAAATGAAAAATAGTAGTCAATATTTAATTGTTGCTTGAAGAAGTTTACCCTGTAGCGTAGATGGTCTCAACCGGCCCTCCTAATTTGTAGAATTACAATCGGTCTTTCACCGGCTGCGGCCATCGAACCGGTAAACTTGCAACAAACTGTTGAGTGAACAGACGTTTCAAAACATAAATATTGTGACGAACTTTAACATGACTTTTGTTCAAATCAATTTCCTGTGCAAGACAAATCAATACTTGTATAGTTCATATTGTATATATCCTTCAAAATTTCTACGAATTTCGCCATATTAAACTAAGGCCCAGTAGTGGAATTTTGGTACAAATATATCTCTACGCAGACGACAGCGTGTTATATAGAGGATTGGATGTCCCTATCTGCGTGTCCTTACTCGCGTATTATTATACACGCGTTAGCGGAGTAAAACCCCAACTGACTTCTCAGAGGTCAATAAGCCCACAATATATTGTAATGCGAGATGTTCGTATATTGTAAAGTTGCAAGATCGAATTGAATCCAAACAGATATATTCAGTGGTGATATTCGATTTTTTTTGTCAGCCGGTTCCATCACAAAAGTCATATTTTTCACCCGGTTCTGTTACAAAAAGTCATTGACAGTAGCCAGTAATGCTAACCGGTTCGCTAATCTCATGAAACTCGGTAAGACGGTTCTATAGAACCGGTGTGAACCGGCTGAATCCCACCGCTGCATATATTGAAATATACACTTACATCTTAATACCAGCTGTCCGATTGAAATCCAAATCAGCAAGCAACAAAAAACATGAAAAACACTGAATCCTTAACTCTTGAATGGGGGCCGGAAACACGTCACAAACTGATCGATATATAGAACGGTCGATAACAAAGAAGCATTGCTAGGACTTTTTGCGATAAATCATAGTCAGGGGAATAGGGCACTGACCATCGCATACTATTAACACAAAGGGGTTAAATAACATTAAAATCCATAGTTACATTTCACATTCGCTATAGTGTTAGTACACTATGTACAATTCTCACAGAACATTTGCATTACCAGTAAGCATTATAACCCGGGAAATATTCCGACGTGAATATTTTCAGTGGAACATATATAATTTACTATGAGCATGTATGAATCAGAGCTTGTTTTTTAATAATGAAAAATAAGATATAAAAACGAAAAAGCATTGTCAATCTATGGCGAGCAACTAAACTATCTTTCAGCACTCTAGAACCGATATGCCCAGTATGTAGTTGTTTGATTTAAGATATAAAGCAAGGTTATAAAGCAACGACACCCAAGTCTTGGGGCCAGTGGTTCTCAACCTTTTTTCTCCCGTGACCCACTTCCGTTGCACAAAAAATTCTGTGGCTCATTAACTTTCTCGTGCAAAGGATAAACTACGAGGAAAGCAAAAAAAATCTTTATACAAAATTAGACTGTTCTATATTCATAATTAATATAATAATTACCATGTAGTAGCTTAGTACAGTATTATCATCCATTGCTACTACAATCAAAGTTTAACTATAGTTAACTCTTGTAAATTTTTATTATGTTTTTGGCCCAGCAATAGGCTAGACAATTTTGCATTTTTCTTAAAAGGGTTCCACTTTAGCGTACGCTCAACCATAGTCCGATTAATATTAGCACATCTGGACGTTATTATAAGAAATGTATCTATTGGAGTTTCCAAGTGTGTCTCAAACCATCTGAGAATAACATATTTGCTTTAGACTGCAATACTCTTCAATCTAACCAAAGTAACGAAAAAATAGGAATCATATCCTGATTATATATACACATACACTACATAATTTCACTCTGTCATTTACACATTTTATACTTTCAATTTAAATAATTACACTGTCGATAAGTCATTACAGTCGTTAGTTAATTTTTGTCGCAGTTCATTCTGTTATATCTACCTACTACCACACACGAGTTGACGCGTTGAATGCAAGTAAGAATGGATAAAATCAATCTTTTTACAAGTAGGGAAATTGCACAAGACGCCGCCAGTATCCGCTCGTCTCGTTTTTTTTTCTAGTTTCTTTACAACTTCACGGAAATGCTAGACGCGAAGCTCAATACAGTCAATGGTGTATGAACGTACAACCAACACAATACGCTATTACTTGAATTAAAAAGTGCCCCCTTTAATTAAAATAAAAGAGCAATATTTTGGGTTATTTAACGCGTCCATAGTCTCGAAAAAAATGGCCATCTAGCGGCTTCAAGTCTAAGCATCTCCATACACTGAGAACTTGTAATCGATTTTCTCAACAAAAAAACAAGAAATCAGCGTAACGTTCCATATGTACGAGTACACTTCTTGTCATAACATTTAAAAATAGGATGTTTAGATACCTACCTACCTACTGACATACAGTATTCATAAAGTTACGTAGTTTTAAACAGACCTGAAGTACGTGTACCGATAATGAATAAAACAAATTCTCCATCATTTTTGTTATGGCAAGATTATTCTGATGAATCAATATTTCGACTCACAATCGGGTTTTTAGTAATTATTACAGTGTTTGCATGCGGTTGTCTGGTTATAGTGCAGTGGTTCCCAAACTTTTATGGCTCGGGGTCCCCCTCCAGAAGCTTTCTGCACCCTATTCACCAATCCAAAAATATTATGTATAATACTACTTTTATGGTATATATAAACCAAAGGCTAAAAAGTCAAAGGTGTTTAATTTACAATCAATAACAAAGGTTAAAATTAGAGAATTCGCGAAGCACATAGGCTACCACTATATATATTGTTATTTTGTATAATCAACTGTATAATATATTTCATGTTGTTGTGATACAGTTATGTCATTTCTGGTTTACACACTGTGTGGCTTTGAGACGACATCTTAGTTCTGATGTTTGTGCCTGATTACAAGTGAGGGTCATGCAATATTTTCATGGATGCGACCTGGCGGTTTGAATTAGTTCTACGTCACTAATCAATTCATAATTACCATGTATTAGAGTGGCATCTTCGACTGTATGTTGCCCCTGAAAAAGTTTTAATCCCCCTTTCCCATATCATTTAAAGAATCGTGATTTCTAATTACATCCAACATGATATAGCACGAAAAATACTACTGTATCTGCAAAATAACTCTTATACTAAGAGACTTGTTCTTCTTTACCCAAATATTTAATAGCTTCTTTATAGCGAAAAATACACACTGTTGAGAAATTGTGGATTTTTGGATAATGCATGTCGTTTCTGACTTGAGAATCAAATCACAGTGAGAATCAAAGTGTTAATTGGCTGGTAAGACCACGGATATTGCTACAATTATCGGTAGCCACCGTCGAAAGCCCGCGAAGTTAATATTAAGTCGCCACACACTTTTTGTTATCGTATGGCGAATTAATTCTAATCGAAGTTATGCAAATACGTCGAAACACAGCGAAATAAAATAATAGCGACAACCCCCAGAGCGCCACGGGGAAGGTGCGAAAAGAGAATGCATCTACAAAACGCGGTTTAATTTATCTCTTTGTGGGGGATAGGCTATAGCCTATTAAATACGAATAATTTTGTAACATTGGTTTGTGTACTAGCATTACACTTACAGGTTTATATGTCCTACAATTGGTCATCCAGGTATTACCGTCAGAATTATATTAACTTGTTTTCCGCCTTAACTGTTCACGTCCTTAAAACTTGAAAAAAAAAAAATTTTCGTGTCGCGAGTGTTTCATTATCAGAGGTCTTTAACAGGCTTCCCGCGTAAAAAAAAATTTGCATTTTATTGCTAGCTGAGAACTTCTGCACATTTGAGGTGAATTTCAAGTTTGTAGGACCAATTTGGAAAAATAATAATAATAAATAAATAATAATAAAACACAGGAATACAATAGGTTCCCTGCTGACAAGCAGCGGGAAGCCTAATTAAATATAGCTCATAAAGGGCGATCTATCTTATTGGCGGCCGCAGTGCTTTTACAAAAACGTAATGCGGCCGTCTGTATAATGATGTACAGTTCACCCATGGTCTGATGTTTAGAGAAAAAAAGACTAGATTGACTGCGTTTACGACATTCCAAGAACGAACCTCGTCAGGGTGGGGGACATTTTAAAGCTGCACGCAGCTCTAGTTATAGAATTGGTTTTTATTGATATATCTCATAGACTTGCGCCTAAAACTGTGTTCATGAATAGTCAAAATTTGAACGAGTTTACTGAGTAAAAGTTTCCAAAAGATGTTGAATATTTTATCGAATGGATCAATTTTCAACGAATGCTGTCAAGATTTATTGCTGTCAGGTTTAGACCGAGGTTCTATGCACACAATAAACTTGATCCAAATATTCATCAGCCGGACGAACGGCCTTTATTAAACAGTATACACTAAGATTCAGCACGATATAATTACACAGTTATAAATAGACAGCAGTCCCAGACAAAGAAGACAGTGACAAGCGTATTCACGCTGCACGTCACTTCTCGATTATTACGTCACAATCCCTTTAATGGAAGTCAACGTAAACAAGTCTGTAAAATCATAATACTACAACAAATACTATATATTCGTATACTTTTAATCTACAGTCGGAGGGGAGACCAATGCACTAAGGGCCGATACTACCTATAAATTATTATAAGGACGGAAAAGTTGTTAAAAACGCGACGTATTTTTCGTCGTAACTGCAGATATTGTTTTCCAGCGTTCATTTATCCCTGAGCAAGTACTCGAATGAGTTATATTTTCAACGTTTCTGCCTACCTCACGACTTGAGCTAATTCTTGCGCTAAAACAGGCGACGCGAAAGTCGTTGGGCTATCATAGATATTGAAGAATTTGGATTTCCGTGGAGACGATGATCACTTTCATCTACTTCACGACTTTTTGAATTATCATGATCATGAAATAAACTTTAAAAGTTCAGTTTCTTTATTTGACCTGTTATACCGAGGCCAATAGGAAGTATACTAACTGCAAATAAAATTGAAATTCCTGCAAATGCGAATGAATATACACATGATCCACTCATATCAAAAAGCAGGCCGCCGATGATAGGCCCAGATGCAATTCCAACTCCATGCATAAATTCGAGATATCCAAATGCTGTGTTGAAAAGTTGTCGATCTGAAAGAAAAAATTGTAATATTTGAACGTACATTTTGCTCTCTCCTTTACCCAAACGACATTTCCTTTAATCAAGGCGTATGTTCGAAACGTTGAAGGCGAAAACCTATTTATTCTGCAAATAAATTTCAGTTATTTGCAACTTGACAAATCTCGCATATACTAAATTTCTTGAGTTGTTTAAATAGCGTTATATATTCAACTTAGACATTGAAGTCTTGTTATCTTGTTAAAATGGGACTATGAAATGCCGTTATCTTGCTGCATAGGATATGCACAATAAAAAATGATACAAAACTTTTTCAAGCAACATTATATTGACAACATTTTCAGCAGAATTGCTCATCCAATAGATATTGAAGAAATTGATAGGCATTTTATATCCATATGTATAGAGTCATATTTACCAAGTTTTGTAACGAAAAATGCGTGTAATGCAACCATTTATTTAAAAATCCATTTGAGTTTTTGGTAAATATAAAAACTTACCGTATACTTCATACACAAGTAGATGGTAATGTGAAAGCGATGCAAACAAAGATGCACTAAGCAAGCAATAGATTAGTTGAAGAGTAAAGGTTTTGGCAAGAAGCGAAAATAATGCCAATGCACCGGCTGTTGCAAAACACGACAGGTACACCACAGAACATTTGATAAGTTTCATTTCCGCAATAATACCAATGAATATTCGAGAAAGTGAATTTATTCCAAATGCTGCGACCAATTGGGATGCTGAAAAGGATGATTTGTAAAATGATTAATAATCAAGAATAGGGTTGCCAAACGTTTATCGTAATACGTCATATCAATGGCGCATGCGCGGCGTTGAAGATAATTAAAGGAGTGAATCCGTCACACAAATTTTGACAGCCGATGTACAAATACAGAGGGTAGGATGGTATTGTGTGCTGAAATGTAACTCCTTATTTAGTGCCTACTTCGGATCCGTATGTGTCAGTTGCCACTAGGGCTGGGCATTTTCGAAACACTGGTGTTTCGAAATCGAAACGAAACACACGTTTGTCACAAACAGTAAAACATGTCCAATATTACCAATCGAATTTAATGTATAATGGACAATTGCACATATTTTCTAGAATTAAAACCACAAAAAGGAAGCACTGGGGGATAATTCGAGAGCATGAAACGATAATGATAATTCCACGAAGGTTTCTGCTTAATGACAAAGCAGAGACCAAATGGCAACATAATAATACGGATTACGTCATTGTTTGAGATGGGGCTCACAAGCAGTATAGCATATGGGGCCTCTCAACGTATCAATGCTCCTTTTCTAGTTTATCCGTTGCCACAGATCCTCGTGATCCAGTACATTCTAAAAAATATTTTTGATCATTGATTGAAATTAGTTCTTTTGGCTCTAGGAAAATAAATACTTGATAAACATTACAGTAGGTACGAACTGTGGTGTATATTGACAAGCTCAGAAAAAAAAAACTAGGCGCCCAGAGAAATGTTTTAAATTATACAGTAAAATTAACATTAACTCAGATTTTTGACACGGCTAATTTCTGACTGTTTATCGTCAGCGTGACATCGTTAAGCTAAATTCCGCCACGATTCCCACCCACAGATATTGACTGTTGTGCTACTGGGGGGACATAATTTTTATTTTGCTTTTAACGCGATCATCATCATAATCAAAGGAGTGAACCCGATTCACAAATTTTCATCCGCCAATGACGGAGAATTAGGACTAAAAATCGTATTTTATTTTTCTTCAAGTCAGCTCTGATTTAAATATTCCATGTCGACTGTTATGCTTTTATTATTGTTTTTGAATTAATACCGCACATGTCGGCAGTAATTTATTGCGCGTCGCAAAGAGTGTCTTCGATTACGATAAAACATAAAAATGAAATAAATATGAAATGATTTCAATCGAAACGTGGACCGCGGCGCTAGGACTTGTGCGCGATATGCAATATTCCTATTAACACTAAAAACGATATTTGAGAGTCGCAATATTCGATTAAATTAAGATATTAAATTCGAATTGGACATCGCTGAATGATACCTTCGTCCTTCACAAATTTCAGATTGCATTCGCTATGACGTCATAATATCTGTTTCGGAAGTCGAAACAGCGTCGTTCGACATATCAGTGTTTCGAAACGAATCGAAACATTGTCTCGAAACGCCCAGCCCTAGTTGCCACACGGGTGATTTACATGGAAGTGTTATTGTAACTTACTATTAATATGAATAGTATCATAGTAATAGTATCATTCATATTAATAGTAAGTTACATTCTCTGAAAATAGGTCACTTTATGATTCATAGTTACAATCCACATTCGCTACAAGTTGCCACAAGGACGCTTGACATGTACGAATAATAGTCTTATAAAGAAAAGATAAATAAGAATAGCATAATCTCTTTCCACAAAACAGCAATCCTGGAGGATTACTAATATTAAAAACAGTGGTTTAACGTCGTCAATTTTTCTGATCTTATGTCTTGTGTCGACTGATCGACTTATCTCTGATCATAAAGTTAATTTAAAGTGAACCACTCATAAACGACTGGAGGATTTTGATTTTTGCAATTGACGAAAAAAGTGTTATTTTAAAACGGGTTACCTTGTTCTATCGACATATCCAGATCATATGATGCTCTCAGTGGAGTCAATCCAAGTACTAGGTAGTAGCCCATGTATAAAGTTACGTTGTGGAGAACCATAATATAGAAACTCCACAAACTTAGCAACGTTTTAGAAATTTGTAGAAATGACATCTTTGTTGAAAAATCTGCTTCATATTTTTCTGCTACAATGTTAACCAAAGTTGAAATCTCAGTGGTATCAGAATGAATATGTTCTACATTTTTGTCAAAATAGGCAACATTATTTGATAGTTTTGCATTGTCATTATCGCCCGTTTCTTCACACATACTTTCTTTTATTTGTTCATCTTGTTGAGATTCAGCATTTGTAGGATGTGATACATGTTCTTGTATTATGTTGTGAGTATTTGATTCTACTTCTATTGATGGATTTGCATTCGGCATCTCAGAACAACTCGATTCTTCTTTGCACGCAGTTGAATACTCGATGGAAGTATTACTTGCATCCGAAATTTTATCTTTTTTGTCAAAAAAATATGACTTTGGAAACGGAGGAGTAGCAGATGCCGGATACAGCAAAAGACCGCAAACTAATAAATTTCCAAAAATCCCAGCCACTACTATCATAGCACCTCTCCATGTGTATTTAACAATTAGTACTTCAAACAAAAGGGGGAAAATTAACCCGCCAACACCGTATCCGCTAGTGACAATTGCGAAAGCAAGACCTTGGTGATCGGTAAAGTGTTCACTCACAGCGTTTACATATGAAACATGGCACAACGATGACCCAAAACCTGTAAAACAAACTTTTTTATTACCCAGGCAATGACATGGCCCATCTTGATCAATTATCTGATATAAGTCAGCAACGAAGAGGCTTTTAAAAATGAAAAGGACTTATGTAACAGACGCTATTGTTGGAAAATTATTCAATATATTCTATATTCACTATGATGTTCACAAAAAGAAACAAACCTCCCAAGATACTGTAAGCGAAAAACATCTGAAGCAGGGTAGTTACGTGTGCTGAGCAAATAAATGAAATCATCATCATTACTCCTCCGATAACATGAGTCCATCTATATCCACTTTTTTCCACAAAGAAACTTCCTAGTGGACCTGGAAACAAATGATGCTTAGATTAAGATAATTTTTTTTTACAGATCAGTCTTCAAGAATAATTAGGTTAGGATTTACATATTTATTCCGGGAGGAAAGCCGATAAGACGGCTTAATCATATGTCGAACCACGACCTCTTGTCCGGTTAACAGTCCAGGAGGGTATGGGGTTAGTTAACCAGTTACTTTCCGGAAGCATGGACGTAACCGACCAGCGGTTACGTGAACCCCTCCCCCCCCCTCGACGGCGAGGAGTTCAGCAGTCTTCTCGCACATAATCATCCCCGCATGAGATTCTTATGTGCGAGAGCATTGCTGGACTCTTGGCCTTAAGAACGATATTGATAAATCTCATCCACAAGTATGACTAAAATCAATATTGCAATAAATTTGCCAATTTGTAGCGATCGCCGCTCCATTTTTGTCAATTTATACTTCAAATTAATATAATTAATTAATATTTATGTATTTATTATAACGATTTCGAAATTTTGTGAGATTCGATATTGCTACATACATCCAATGGAAGAAAGTGCAGCCCCACAACTGGTCACGGTCGCAATGGCAGCTCCAGATGCAGAGAATTCATCTTTCCAGGGTAAAACGAAAGTTCCAAATGCAAAGAAAACGGTTGAATTGGCCATCGTGGAGAAAAAGCAAGCGATAAGCACAACCCATCGCCACTTCCGCTGATCTCTGTTCATTCTACCAATGACTCTAATAATCTATGTTCTTCAAAATAATTCAGTTTAAAAGAAAGTAGAGTCCGCTATAACGAAGGACCATAAAGAAGTAGTGATCTTTTATGAGCTAAGCGGAAATCACGTATGCATGACGGAATATATTTGATATCAACTGAAACAAATTACAATCATTTCCATTGCCAAGCGTACATGGTAGTGAATTATAGCATAATTTGTGAATCGGTCGATTAGTGAATGTCAATTACCCTTACGGAATTACTCACAAATGAGAATATCAAATTTCATCCGAAAGGCTTAGCTATCCTCCGTCATCGAGTCATAATAGATTACTAATACGTACCGTTGGTTCCATTACATTTGAACCCACGTACATTTGAACCCATGACAATTGCACCTGTATGCTATTGCACCTATGGAATTTTTTTTGTTTCACGGATAGTTAAACCCATACTCACCCTAACCCATGGGTTTTAGCACCCGCATATAGATTGAACCCGTGGATATACGCATGGGTTCAAATGTACATGGGTTCAAATGTACGGTCACCGTACCGTTCAACACTTTCGTTTGGGGTAAAAACGAAGATCGTACACAGGGCATAAACATTGCGAAGACGGTGAAAAATAACACTGTACGAACTGGAATAAAGTGGGGGTGATACAACTCTATGCAACTGCCTTACGCTTGCTATTCCTCGTCCAATTCCAAATAACATACATCTACACAGATTTGACTATCAATACATGCGTTTATAGTTTATTTAGATGGCGATTCGCTGTAAAAGGCCGTTAAAACGTATACGTAGCCCCTAACGAATAACTCCTGTGCCTGTTAATTCATTTGAATCGCGCTCTTTCACTACAACAATGGGTAACTCGAGCTCAATTTCAGAATTCAGAGACGATTACACACGCACGCGGCGACTAAACTAAATGGGCGCAGTAATTGAGCATTTTGTGATAATGTAACGATATAGAAATACGCGATTGTGAAGCCAGCTATCATTAGGGAGGACGGTGTAGCCTAGTATAGGTATAGTATATCCAGTGCAGTTAATAAACTACAAATATCAACGTCTTGTTAATAAAACACGAGTATATAATACAATAATATATATATCAAAATGATTAAGAGTCCAACGCAAATACTGAGTTACAAGAACGTGATAAAAGCAATAAACCGCCTTAAGCATTTATTATTTTGCCAACAGAAACAAACATGTATGGAATCGAGAGTAACTCGCTTCCACTAAAACTAAATTAAGGTACGTTTAACTCAGGTAGTTTTTGCAGGCCAAATGAACACTAACCATGCGTAACGAAATCCATTTGTCGCCTGACTGAGAGCAGATAGTTTCATATAAAACAGCCTTGCGCATGTTAGTATGAGACCGCGGATTCTGCCTGTCTTTCAAATGTAATCGTATTTTGGAGAATTGAAAAAATTGTCCAAGCCGGAAGCCTACACTGCATGATTACTCATGGTAATGTTGGCAAGCTAGACTAAGCTAGGTAATTGATAAACAGCTGTCATTTTAGCGCAGGGATCACCAAACTTCTTTGGCCGCGGGCCAGGCATGACTCAAACAGAGTTGAAACAGGCCGGACAAATATTTTTGTCAATGCAATACAATAAATGTCCAAAATTTGGGAAATCCATTCAATTTATTCAACTATATAAATTCTACATTTTTGATGTCTTGAATATTAAATTCTATATATCGCAGAATATAGATCAAGAAGATCATAGCAAAATAAATATACAAGATTTTTAGACAACTATCCCTAGGTTAGCTGTTAGCAAAAAAAATTGCTGTCATGAATATACGCATGTAAGCAGTACATAAGTTAACTTGTACTATAAGCGCAAAATGCACGTTTGATGTTCATTTTAGCACGAAAAACGAACACAGCAACAGTTTCGCCGAAAGTATGCGCCACGAGTGCAAACTTCGCAGAAAACGTTGCGTACCGGTAAAGAATTTTAGCCTATTTTATCACAGCTATTTCTAGACAATTTTTGATTACTGCAATTGAACTACAACTCTTCGTAAAGCAAAATGATGATTGACATACTAAAAATTCGGAATCACCACCAAAAACTGACGAATAGCATTCAAAAATCGCATATCGCAAATGAGGTATTGTTTAAAACCACGACTGAAAATCTGTCCCAGTGACAAAAGTGTCCGAGCGGATGCGAAAGGGTCTATTGCAGGGGTGAGCAATCTTTTTCGGCTCGCGTGCCATAATCGACTAAATTTAACGACAAAATTCTTCCGCGTGCCGACCAAAATTAAAAACAATGCTTTGCTACTTTCAAAGCAAAAATACATAATAATAAATCTTTTAAACATGTACAGACATGTTCACTATTCAGGTAAATACGAGTCTGATTAATAGATTTGATTAATTTTATATCATTTTCTATCAGTGAGACTTCTGCTGCTGCATTACCGCTGATAGAGATTTCACGCTGGGTTTATATTTTGTATCTTTCAAAGAAATACGCGAACTACTGGTTTCATCTTTCGGCTACTCCTGTTACGAGACTTAATAAATTACATAACTGAGAACAGAGATTCACAAATATATTTATATGAAAACATAGTTCCTCACGCAATAGTTAGTTTTCTGCACTTGTATTCCCTTCCCTAATCGCTTGTATTTCTTCCGAAATCAGTTTATAACAGTAAGTTAGCAAGCATTTCTAACCAACACGATGCACAACCTCATAAATCAAGCAAAGAAGAATACAAAGGGTGGCACAGAAGAACTATATGTAAGAATATAGCCAAAGGGATGCTGCCCACTTCTCGACGAGAGCACACCCAGTTGTTAGGTCATAATATATTTCTTTGTGGCCATATGTCATGAAAGGACAAAACGTTCAAATAAATAACGGATTGTTAACAAACGATATTGAATAAACGAACACCTAGTTTCATCAGATACTTCAGTCATGAAAGTTTTTATCTGTAGAAGTCAGAAGAATGATATCGTTTCCGAGGCCTCGCTCGCGTGCCGAATAAATGAGCTCGCGTGCCAAATGTGGCACGCGTGCCAGGGGTTGCCCACCCCTGGTCTATTGTTACGTCAGTTTTTGCATCTAGCTGATTGGCCAATGTTACGAAATGAACAAGAAAATCGATGCTTGGAGAGGAAATACTAGACTCTAGAGCAGGGGTACGTACACAACTTGCGCCGTCGAAAATGAACTTTGTGACTCTGTCGTTGTGTATTTTAGCCGCAAAGCAAGCACAAGATAAAAATATATACAACGCCATTATTAATAATTATATTAATTATAATTAATTAACCAGAATTTAGATGAACTACATGTGGTGTCGTTGACGTGTTGGCTTCTTTGTACATCAAAAACTTATCCTTGAGTTAAAAATAACTCATAAAAAGACATTGACCTCACTGACAGCCGCACTGTTTATACCAAAAACTCAAGCTTATTGTAATAATTACGCATCGCTAAATATTACTTATCAAGCTACTGTTCTTTGCACTGCGTCTGCTACATTACATATCCGTACGAGACAAAGGCAAGTAATACTCAATGGGACAAAACGCGTAGTTAGTCGTTCACCAGGGAGTTGTGAATACCACCAACAAGTTTGAACTTGCTATACTTTAATTACTCAATTGTGAGAATTTATGCTGTGGGGACCTGTAGCAATGGTTGCTGAAGCCAACAAAGAAAATGTGATTCGGAGGATGTGGACAGACGCAACACGGAAAGCTACAAATCAAGTAGTGAATAATAAAGCAATCTTAAGGTAAATGAACTGACTGGTGTTACTGGGAGAGCTGATTACTTGCTGATAAAAATGAAGTTGCAAATCAATTTAGTGCATTTTTCTGATATTGAAAGCAAATTGGTCCCTACAATTAAACCCACATCAGGAGCCTCCACGCTCACCTCTTCAACACTCGCTCATCGCACCATCAACAGATATGGAAGATTATAATGTGATAAAACCTGAAAAATGGAATGGCTGTTGCAGTGGCGGCGCGTGGTCATTTTGACAACCGGGGCAAGCTACTGCGGGACCAAGTCACCCCCATCTACGGGGACAGGATGAGCGCTGTAAGTTCTCCCATCATTTTATGAGTATAAAAACCATTCCATCGGTAACAACCAATCGGCAAAAACAACAATTTTTAACGATAAGAAAGTGTTTTTAAAACCGGTCCAAGTCAAGGGATTAATAAATATAGACATAGTTTATTTTGAAACCTCTTTCAAAAGGAAAGGCAATATTTACCCAGATAAATACAATGACATATTAACAGAAACTTCGGGAAAGCAGACAAAACCTAAAATAAGGTTTAAAACGTTACTATGAAGAAAGGAAAGCTAATGCAAAGATAAGGACATGCGTCGCTCACTCATAGATATATATGCTGCTAGACTTCTACTGCTTGAACATATGTGCAACACGCCGCGGTTTCTTGGAAGCAAAATGCTCAATAACGCGCTGATTAAAGTCATGCATCCCAGAAATAACGTCTCTGTGAATGGATAAAACAGCCAAGGAATTTTATCTATCTTGCTTCATTGTGTTTCTGGGATACGTTTTAATACGCTTCAGCGTGCTGAATGTTCGCTCTGCGTCGGCGGAAGAAATAGGCGTCGTCAAAATGATGTCCAGAAATTTTGCAGACGCCGCAAAGGTAGTTACTAGAGTGTTATCTATGAGGAACCCATAGAGCGCGCAAGTTGATGTGATGTTCAAAAAAGTTTGATTGGTGTATATACATCGCAAATCATTTTCCAATTTACCCACGCTTATCATGGGATAAAATTTGGAGACAGTAGCCGACAAATGGATGGGAAATTGACGTGCAAATTTTGAAAAATTTTTGGGGTTCATCAAAGAGAACGCGGCAAGGTGTTCAGTGCGCAGACGATCGCCTATTTAATTCACCAGAATGTCACAGCATTCCTTTGCAGACAAAATCAAACGCTGCGTTGTTTGCCCGCGGCATAAAGAAGCACTCCATGTGTCGTCGTATTTTATTGTTTCCCGGATACGAGATACAGCATCGCAGAAGTCTGAAATACACGACTGCACAGACGCTCCATCCATTAGCCTTGACTGCAATGCGCCGTATAATACATCCACGTGATAGAATATTGTGGAGAAAAAAGCGAGAAAAAATGAAAACTCACCATCTTCTAGCAGACGCTTTAGACCTGCCGCCTCCCTCACAGAGCGTTCGTCCCAAACCGGAGAGCTCTGAATGCCATTGAAACACTCAATGAGCTCAGACCTAATTTCGGACACGCCCTGCACCACGCGTGATTGGAAGTTCCAACGTGTTGGTGCACAAGCTGGGAGACGGCGGCTACATATCTGGCGAAGGAGGTCAGAGCGCTTCGGCGAAACGGAAAAAAATGAAGAAAACCCCGAAACATTTGCAAAAAATATGCGGACGAGAGGTGTATCAAGACACATATTTTTAATAACGAGGTTAAATTGGTGTGCATAACAATGTAAAGAATGCGCATGAGGAAAATCTTCTTTTATATAAACTTGAACACCATGTTTCGACCCACTCATGACTGTCGCGCCGTCATAAGTTTGAGCTATCAATTTTGACTTCGCGTTGTAAGGCTGTAACACTTCTTTCAGTACAGCCGATATCCCGCAAGCTGTGCGATCAACGATTGGTACAAAGCTGTGAAATCTCTAGGTAGGTTTACCATCTTTCACAAACCGAAAAATCACAGCCAGTTGGGAAACGCACGTGATGTCAGTTGTCTCGTCAGACTGAATCGAAAGGGACTGGCAATTCTCAATTTCCAGAGCCAAATGTTGTAAATAACTTTTATACATTGAGTCGAGCAAATCATTTTGGATATCCTTTGATGTCCCTTTCGAAACAGTTGCGGCATCAAGATGATCTCCACCATATCCAAAAATACCCCTCTATTAGAAGAGCCAGCCCGTTCATCGTGCCCACGGAGGGACAGCTCGTGACAACCAATGAACTTCAAAACATCTATCAATCGACCGAGAACATGGCGGTTTTTTTCGACGTTTTGGTTGTGCCGACGAATAGAAACCGCGCGTCCTTCATCCAACTGTGCTGCAATATTAACATTTCCGAATGTTCGGTATTTTACTGCATTGTCCAAATGCTCCATAGAAGATTGATGATCCCTGGCACGCTCGGAAAGATGTTTAAGATCTCTAAAACCAAATTTACACCAACGTGAGTCACGGGCGGTAGCAAAAAGTAGGCAATAAAAACAAAAAAGTGCATTTTTGTCCTCGCTGTAACACAACCATTCGTGTTTTTTATACCAAGTTTCTGCGCAGAATGTACGCCGACGCTTTCCTCCGTCATGGGATTGTTCCAGTGAACAATTTTTTGGTTGATAAGGCCCAAGACGTTGTACCTCTAATTTTTGTTCCAGCGGCAGCTGCGAAAACGGAGTGCGAAGTAGTGCATCAACCTTATTCATTATGAGGTCTAAGGCTAAGAAATGCGAAGCCGGAAAGAAGTGAGGAGCTCAAAAGGAATGTGGAAAATCGAAAGCAAATGGACTAAAGGTCTCTAACTGATTTAAATATCGAAACAAGCGACAAAAACGAAGGCGAGGAAACTATCAACTCTTCAAGCAACCAACGAACGAGAAGGAATGCGTGAATATGTCAACACGTTGTTGTAAGAAACGTCGGCATTGTGTCGTCATAATTTCGGGGCTAGCCCCAATCGGCCCCGATGATTTCGTAAAAGAAACAGAAAACAAACGAGACAAACGCGGCGAGTGGAAGTTAAAGAAAGAATACGATATACAATGAGCAACCGGGGCAAAATCGGCGTCGCCCCGTCGACGTTCGGCGAAGGCTTTGCGAGCGAAAAATGAACCATGTCGGGAGAATATGGCTAGTGTAGACAGTCTGTGCAACCGATATTGAGGTATTTTTCGAATATTTTTCATTATACCGAAAAAACAACCGGGGCATTGCCCCTATTGACGCGCCGCCACTGGCATTACCACTGCATTCGGCGCGTCTCGAGGAAAAACTAATACTGTTTTAGTGAAATGTTGTGACCAATTCTACCAAGAAATATTTCAATTTTTTCTTCACTACGGTTAAAACTCCGTACATCGAAATGCATCATGTCCATTGCAATTATCTGCCTGAGCTCGCCCTGAACGCCAGCCGGACCGCACGCACCCCTCTCCCGGCCCGTGGATATGCTTCCGCTTCTAATTCTGGCTCTCGGTCAATCAACTTTGGAAACCGCTGTATTAAAGTGTTGGTATATTTTCTAAAGTTAAAAAATGTAGCTAGACCCGATATTTCAGGAAAATTGCATATTTCTAATATGAAACTATCGAATTTTTACTACATCATCAGAAAAAGATGTTTTCAAAGAGGCTTTCATCGTAACGGTTTCAGTAGTCAAGATGAAAATACTTTTTTGGAGAAGAAAGTCAGGCATAGATATACGCTACAGCTATGCAAGGCCGAATTGTCAGGTGAACGGTTATCTGTAGGCGCTGCAGTAGTATGTGTACCATTATGGAGATAACTAATTTTGTTCGCCTACTTTACATCAAGTTGTGTAAAGGGACTGAAACCCACGGGCATTGAGTATATTCACTTGGCTAACACAAACAGTCCAAAAATTCGTAATAGAACTAATATAAGGAAAATTGGAATAAAATTATGGCCTAACCCTAACCTGATACACATACCACTGGAGTACCTATCTGTAATGGATACCAATAATGTTGATTCTGTTGAACCAGGACCAGCTCTAGAAGCACAAATCTTCTTGGTATGGAAAATCTTTCGTCACCAAAGATCGCGCAGTTTACGAAATTTCTCTCATAACCTTCCAGAACAATTGGCTTATTATTATGCCTAAAATGAGCTTCATTTATTTTTACGATTTTACCCCTTGTTCGCGAGTGGACTTGCAGGAGACACTGATAGAATCTGATATGATCAAAGTTTATCAAAAACAGAATGCCAAAAGTGCGGTGGTGAACAAGAGAAAGCCAATGTAGTGGTATCTCATCACTCAAGAAAACTTGCACGAGTGTGACCAATACTATTCAAAAGAAAAATCTACAGTCAAGAAAATTATAAGAAATTCTGGTCATTCTATTTTACAACTATTGATTAGATTTTAAGATCAACCGCAAGAAAAATCCTGAAAACCATCTAATATCCAAACACATATAACACAAGCTGAATCCAGGACTGCAACCAGTACTATATTTATTCATATTCACAATGTCCTTTCCCAAAAGTACATTATCAGATAGCAGAGTTCCAAACAGTAATACTGAATTTGATTGAAATTGATTTCACCACATATAGAACACCTTTATACATATGACACAATAGTGGCACACGCTATTCAAATAGTATGATATATCTTAGTACAATCCATCTGTTAAAGATAGGGGGTACTCCCCTGACTCTCATATCTATGTCCTTAAATCTCCCACACAAACGAGCCATTCAGCTGATGATTAGCATGAAACTAAATATACTGGCTTAAAATTACATTATGCACTGCCCAATTAAGCAAAACGCTATTTTGCTCTCGGCCAGTTTGTACACAGCAGTTGACCCAATAATGGCAGCACTTATTGACTGATAACTGTAAAAGATTGAGAGATAATTTTTTGAAAATATAAATACAATTCTGTGTGATGCGAGTGCCAACGAACATGATAAAAATAACTGCTTTCTGAATTTTGTGACAAAGTCTTCGAAAAAGTTTACATTACTCATGTAGCCCTTGCTCTCATCCTTGGGATTGTTCCAGTGAACAATTTTTTGGTTGATAAGGCCCAAGACGTTGTACCTCTAATTTTTGTTCCAGCGGCAGCTGCGAGATAACTAATTTTGTTCGCCTACTTTACATCAAGTTGTGTAAAGGGACTGAAACCCACGGGCATTGAGTATATTCACTTGGCTAACACAAACAGTCCAAAAATTCGTAATAGAACTAAAATAAGGAAAATTGGAATAAAATTATGGCCTAACCCTAACCTGATACACATACCACTGGAGTACCTATCTGTAATGGATACCAATAATGTTGATTCTGTTGAACCAGGACCAGCTCTAGAAGCACAAATCTTCTTGGTAGGGAAAATCTTTCGTCACCAAAGATCGCGCAGTTTACGAAATTTCTCTCATAACCTTCCAGAACAATTGGCTTATTATTATGCCTAAAATGAGCTTCATTTATTTTTACGATTTTACCCCTTGTTCGCGAGTGGACTTGCAGGAGACACTGATAGAATCTGATATGATCAAAGTTTATCAAAAACAGAATGCCAAAAGTGCGGTGGTGAACAAGAGAAAGCCAATGTAGTGGTATCTCATCACTCAAGAAAACTTGCACGAGTGTGACCAATACTATTCAAAAGAAAAATCTACAGTCAAGAAAATTATAAGAAATTCTGGTCATTCTATTTTACAACTATTGATTAGATTTTAAGATCAACCGCAAGAAAAATCCTGAAAACCATCTAATATCCAAACACATATAACACAAGCTGAATCCAGGACTGCAACCAGTACTATATTTATTCATATTCACAATGTCCTTTCCCAAAAGTACATTATCAGATAGCAGAGTTCCAAACAGTAATACTGAATTTGATTGAAATTGATTTCACCACATATAGAACACCTTTATACATATGACACAATAGTGGCACACGCTATTCAAATAGTATGATATATCTTAGTACAATCCATCTGTTAAAGATAGGGGGTACTCCCCTGACTCTCATATCTATGTCCTTAAATCTCCCACACAAACGAGCCATTCAGCTGATGATTAGCATGAAACTAAATATACTGGCTTAAAATTACATTATGCACTGCCCAATTAAGCAAAACGCTATTTTGCTCTCGGCCAGTTTGTACACAGCAGTTGTCCCAATAATGGCAGCACTTATTGACTGATAACTGTAAAAGATTGAGAGATAATTTTTTGAAAATATAAATACAATTCTGTGTGATGCGAGTGCCAACGAACATGATAAAAATAACTGCTTTCTGAATTTTGTGACAAAGTCTTCGAAAAAGTTTACATTACTCATGTAGCCCTTGCTCTCATCCTTGCTCTTCTGCCTGTGACAGCTTGGAAACCTGATTTGATGCTTACGACGGAGCAGCGTGATTGACATACATTACATCGAAGAAAATATAATCTATCCTTTCTCTCAAGAACTGTGTCAGGTGAGCGGCAGGTATGACAAGTCACATATTCCTCTGAAAAAACGAGAGTAAGAATGTCATGTACTATTCGGATATTAATTTAAAAAAAGTCAACAACATTGGCTTAATCCAGGGGTGTGCAAGGGCGGCCTGCTGGCCACAACCCGGCCCGCCAAACCATTTCGTGTGGCCCTTTCCAACATTCAGATTTTTCCCCATCAAGCATAAAATCTTTATCACTACTTTTCTTTGAAGCCATGATCAACGGCAAAAAAGCAAGAAAAAGCACACAATCACAAAAATTTATTCACACATGTTATTCTGCTAACATCTTGATTCGTCGAATGGTTGAGAGGCAGACAAAATGCACGGTTTGAGTGGTGTCATCTCACTAGGTCGTGCGCTAGTCTCAGCTCAGTTGCAGAGCTCCCAATTTCCATTTGAAGATTCCAACAAAGATTACAAATTAAAACATACTTATGTAACTTCTCAGGACACTTTCAAGTTGTTTTTGTTGGAATCTTCCTTTTATAATGAGTTGATTGTTTCCGTCAACAGAACCACTAAAATAAAGAGTATATTTATATAAACTTGAAAACATATCCACTCAGACTTTGAATTGATTATAGTGAAAATTGCGTCACCAAGAAGCAAGAGGAACAGTTAGTCTGGTTGATTTATCCTGTTGCTTTGATTTATTTAACTCATTTCAAGAAATCGGAAACCCGACAGAAAATTATTTGAAAAATATCATTTGAAAGTACACTCAATGCAGTGGCATATACAATCAATAACAAATTAAACCTTTTTTCGTTCTTCAAATAATTCAGTTTTGAATGGAGTATGAATTCCAACGACAAGAAGCAAACACACTCACGACTAACAAATGGAAATAAATGCTACGAACCTCGTTCCAAGCTCAGCGAGAATAAAAGAAAGGCAATGTTTTGGTTGTCTTCGAAGGCTGTAAAAAGAAGAAAAATAGTAAAAAAATAAGCTCGAAAAATCATGAGAATACTAGAAATAATTCAAACCCGAAAATTTTATTTTTTAGAACTGCAACATTGCTCTTAGGTATACAGCGTATGAAATCGCTAAACACAGACCAACTACACATGGGCTCAAAATTTAGTAGTATGGAACACATTGATGAACAATTGCATTTCATGTGAGCATATGACTAGTTTAACTTACACTGCGCATATTTCTGTGAAGTTAATAAAAGAGGTTTTTCTTGTTCCAACACGAGCACATTGTGGGGGTCTCATTATAAATCTCTTCTTTTCACCGGCGACCATTTCTGGATTTTTTTTTCTCATGATGTCAAATACCCTTGCCAATAACTGAAATGAATAAATTAGACATTTTACACGGGATTTACAGTTAAATGAGCAAACAGATAGCCAAGTGTGCCAACTAAGTACATTTATCCATCAAATATTCATTTTTATTTACAATTCTTCTCCTGATAGAGGGACCAAGTAAGAAGATAACAGTTGACACAAGGGTACTCATATCATATATGAACAAACTTGGCTCAGACAAAAACATCAAATGAAACCACATTTTGTGTACCACGTGTTAATTACATTAACATATTCATAATAATAAAATAACACTTTAGCATATCAATAAAGGTGTTGAAGAAAAATCTGTTATTAACATTACTATAGATATCATGACATTTTAAATAAATTAACTGCCGCCCTCTCATCGTTATTCGGAATAGAAATACGAGTCTGCAGAAGTATTTACTCAAACCCAACTAATTCAGCCAACGATATACATGCAATGACATAACCAGGCCAAAATGAAGATACCAGGTTAGAGTTAGCCCATGATTTTATTCGATTTTTTCTTATTTTAGTTCTATTACGAGTTCGGGGACTGTCTGTGTTAGCCAGTGAATATACCCCCTGTCCATAAGATTCAGTCCCCTTACACATCTTGATGTAAAGTAAGCGAACAAAATTAGTTACATCTATATTGCTATACACACTCCTGGAGCGCCAAAATGGAAATATAGAATGTGTGAATTAACAAACCTCTTCATATGTATAGTCTCTATCTGTTCCTGCCCATGTTGATTCTCCTGGAGTTACATGAATTTCTTCTTGTTCTGAAATAAACAAATGAAACCCATGAAAATGTGTTAAATTATGCATAGAACAAATTTCGACAAAAAATTGACAAAACAAATACCATTTTGTTCCTCAACTTGGTCTGCGAAAGCAACTTCTTTGCCCTTTTTCTTTTTCTTCTTATGAGTTAAATCGAGTTCTTCTTCTTCTCCGTCTTCTTTCTATGGAACAAAACGTATTATCCAATAAGAATTGAGAACAGGAATAATACTTAGAACGGTGGACTATAAAAAGTATTCAGATATAAACTTTGTAGATAACTGATAAAAATGACATTCTATATAAATAACATTAAATTTAACTACCATACTGATGAGATAAAAACAACCAACACATAAAGTAACTCACAATACAATTTCAATAAAGAAAATATTAAAATAATTTACTTTTTCTTGAGCTGTGCCCTCATCCCCAGCATCACCTGCAAAATATGAATAAACAAGATATTTTAGATTTATTTATGCAGAGAGATGATAAAAATATTAAAAAAAACTTTTTCCTATAGGCACCCAAAGTTTTCACCGTAAGTTTCTACAGGTCACATAATGAAATGTATTGTTTTAATTCTGTTGGACCAAAAGTATTACATTGATGCAACATAATTTATTCATTTTTATTTACACCATTTTTATTTCACCTTTTCATCCTCGGAATAAGAGCAAACCACGAAAACAGTTTTATCGTCAATTAAAACACAATTTAAAGCACAAAATTAGTACCACTGCAAAAATTATATCCTACATTTTTAGGTCAAACAAAGCCAACAAAAATATTTTAGGCGAAAGGAATTTGTGCATCACTGTTTACACTATGACAAAAACTTGGTTATCACTTATCGATCTCGATCGGTAAGTATGTTGATAGGTATTTGTCTGTTAGACACTTTCGTATGTTACGCAATATCTCACGAAAGCGAAGTTGAATCTGCTCCAAATTTTGCATGTGCATACATCATATCTAGAAGCCTATTGATTTTGGATGAATTATGTCGTATAATTAGAGTTATTAATTAATTACTGATAGGACACGCAGTGTCTCTATTAAGTCAGAGCAAAGGAATCGAAACCGCAGATCGATAAGTCGGCGGTCTCCGATCGCAATCTAGTTGATCCTTTTACAACTTTGCTTTGCACAAGCTTGTGTTTGGGGCACTGTAACGTCATAGACATAGATAATTATTGGACTAGGCCTTGCAATGCAAAGGGTCGCAAGTAACAGATAAAACTGAATTAAAAAAACTTGTTTCACGGGCAGCACACTATTCAAAATTAGCACTTCTCCACAGGCCGCACTATTTTTGTGGGCCGCAGTTCGCACACCCCTGCACTAAATAACCCCACAATACCTGTTTCGTTTTTATCTTTGTCACCTTCACCATCTTCGTCATCCAGGACAAACTTCTTTTTCTTCTTCTTTTTTTTCAGATTTGTGAGTGATAATTCATCTTCAACTATAAAAAGAACATTTAAAATAATTTCTACCTATATTCCATCTCAAGAATTTTTCCTGCCAAAAAAATTCAAAGAGCAATCATAGTAAAAATGACTCAAAACTTGAGTCAAAAATGGAGCTGGACAGCAATTTTCAAATTTTATCAGATATCACATATTCCCGCCACGCTAATATTCTGTGGCTTATTATCTTATTTTTGAGAAAGTAACTGAGTGAAAATATTAAAAGATTATTTATCTTGTCACCGGATCGTATCATCATGTAATCACACATGGGGAAAATTTGCTAGAAATAGTAATTGTATTAACAAAGGTAGTCTTTTAACAGTTTTTATCATACTCTTAGTGGTAATACCTTCTGGAGCCGGAGTTTCTCCATTTTCTTGTTTTAGTACTTCGGTCGACTCTGTATTACCAATGAGTTCATCTAAATTTGCAGTCTTCTTTTTCTTCTTCTTCTTTGTTAATTCAAGATTCTGTGATTCAATAGTCAAAAAAAAAGTTCGAAGTTACACTCAACTAGTATACAGGGCTTTTTGGTTAGAAGGATGAAATATTACTATTTATCCTTAAAGAGGAAAGTAATCACGGATGTGGTGGCGAGCATATTCCAGTTCCTTATGACTGTATGCTTTGAGTGATGCCCCACACTGCATAGCTGATTAATATGAAATATGGGAAATTTATTTTAAGATCGGTACTCGGTATCCACATACCGTAGGTACAACTGTACAAAGCAAATTTCAGAACACAATGCACAGAATATAGAACATAACTCTGTAACTTCATGTTGCACCTGACAAATCTGAAATGCCAAAACTTACCATATCGTCATTGTCCTCTGCCGCGGCCATTGCTGATTTATTAATCAATTCGTGTATTTATGAAAAAAACTAATATAAATAAGGAACTTGTTAGCTGAACAAAAGAACTGAGAGCATACGGTCCAAACAGCTCCACTGCAATTTCTGCGTTAAAACGTGAGCAAGACCTCGTCAACGAATGACGATTTCGCAATTTTTCATAACAGAACAGATGGTGTTCGGTGTTGCGTGAAGGGTGGATCTCATTAAAATTTCTTAAAATTGCATCATTTTTACATTGAATCAGTCGTACATTCAATTACTTCATGATCAATCAATTTTTGACAAACTTTTTACTTGATATTTGTTGTCGAAATATTGCCAATAATGACATCCATAATACGGTGCTCACTCAGCCGTTAAAAAAGAAATCATTGCATCAGCCATATAGAAAAGGGAACGCAGTTGGCGTAGTGATACCAGAGCCATTATATAACGGCTTTGGTGATAGTGACCACGGCACTTGCCACGCTGCCCTTTGCGATTTTCTCAAAATTATGGTGACTATGGATGTTTCTCCGAGCGTCGATTCCCTTGTTTATTTTGTACCAATGAACAATCAGCAATAAGTCAACAATGGAACTTTGTGCAGTCGCTCGTACACTTTATTTCGGCCTCACTTTCATTATTAAATTTAGAATATTAAATTGTCGACTCGTACATATACATTTTATCTCTATTTTTTATCCATATTTCATCGCCAATGCTTTATCTGACTGATTTTTATATACAGCATGGATCAGGAACCTCGGTGACTGAAACGGCGCGGATTTGACAAGCCAACCTTTCATTCCAGGGGCATAGTAATAGTTTAATTTAAACGTTTTCCATACCATTGTGGGTAGATTACGGGCCTAAAAATTAGCTGTAAATACTTTTAAAAAATATCCTCTATGACTATAAGTCTTTGCTTCAAATAATTGAAATCGTTCAACTCATTAGAAAACTTGCACTTTGTTTCCGGCACTTTGATAATTCAACGACATTCGGGTGTTAAATTAACGCATGGTTCATACTGTCATATCCTAACCATGACGCAAATATTTTTCTCTATATCTGAACTAGTCAAGTGAGACGCGAATCAGTGGTGAATCGGATGCCTCCGTTAAAAACATTTAGTAGTTTCAAATAGAAAAACTATTTATGACTGTCATACTGCAAAACCGTAAACCACATTCAAGTCTTTCGGCGGGACGGCGGAAAACATGCTAAAACCGGGACGTATGGTAAGCCTAGAAATTAGTCCCGAAAAATCTGCGACAGAATAGGCTAAAACTGACGTGTTATGACCTATGGAAATTTATTCGGTCAATCACTTTTACATCGTACATTTTAGTTTACAAATATATCTACTGCTGTACAAAGTTAAATTAACAGTAACTGTCTCATATTCCAATGTCAGAGCAGATTATGGAGGAGGATAATGCGTAATTTAATTGACTCGACATGAAATGAATGCAATAAAATTTCTCTCCCAGTTTTTCGATATCTTTCTGTTATTAGTATAACGAAGTTGTACCCATGTCTGTCAGAAATAATACAAACAAAAAAAGCAAAATTGGCATTTCTGTACTGGTATGTATATATACCCCAGCATCGTCCTAAAAAAAGGTTAATGTAAATGATGAAAACAAAATGTATAAAACTGATCACAGAATCGGGAGAGCAAACAAAACTTAATAGTGAGTGGTACGTGTTCGCTCACACAAAAGTCCAAGAAAAACTGCTTTAAACACTCCAAAAAGAGGAAAAACTTCAGATGTAATAATAATATAGTAAGTTTATTTCGACTCCATAATAAGCATAACAATACATTTGACAGATAAAAACAAATAAATAAAAACTGATTATGAAATCAGGGGAGCAAACGAAACCTTAGATAAGGTTTATAACGTACAAAATATAAGATGGGAGGTTTTGCCAAGAGGAAGTGGTACGTGTTTACTCACCTAAAATGATTAAGTTATTTCACACACGCTGACATGCACACACACTCAACCACTGAGAAGTTATTTTAAGTCAGAATAAAACGCGATAAATTTAGGGTAGACTATAGGGCAGTAAACAAAAAAAATAAAAATAAATACTAGAGAAAGAAAAAAAAAATTATTTGCCACTACATATGGATAATTTTGTAATGGTTGCCATTGCCAAATTGATCGATCTTCTAATCGTTAATTAAAATATAAAAGGAAGATTCTATTGAAAACATATTGCCAAGCTGATTATAGTTGGAGTCAAATGCCAAGTTGCCCAATCAAAGTTACCAGAATTGGGTGCATGAAGAGGTGGGCGAGACCATTTCATTCCCCAAGTTAGAGCCTATTATTGCCAAATTATAGTCCAGATTGTAATAAGTAATTAAAGTTACCGGTAACAGTAAAATTACTATAATTAAGTAAAGTAGGATATGGAAATAAATTGGTTACAAAGGGTGTAAGTGAGGTTTTTCATTTTTGGGTATTGATTTCAGACAAGGATATAGGAATAAGATTGTTATTTCACAGGATATCAGAGTCTTTGTTTGATTTTTTTCTTATGTGTTTTACTTCATTTAATCACTTTGAAGAAACCTGAAAAACAAAAAATAAAACTGCGAGTAGATGTTTCAATGATTTGGTGAAGGGGAACAAGCTGAACTATTTATTACAGGCAAAAAATAAGTGTTTAATTAAATGGGATGTATTGTCATTATATAGCGATGGATAGATGATCTATGATGACATTCTGCCTGGGACAGAGAAAAATTTATCACACCATGCAAAAAACACACAAAATTTTACTATCTATACCTTGGCCAACATGTCAACTCAAACACCAATACCCTGCCTTAACATAAAATGCATGCATACATAAATGATATAAAAACCACATCCAATTAAAATGACCCACCGCAAATTAAAATCTGAAGGGGAGAATCCAACATAGCTCTACTACTCGCCTTGTTGCAATGATTAGTAACCTTGCAGGAACTATATTATACATCTACAACCCTTACACCACCACTCAAACATAAGACCATGCATGTATGATAAGGACATCACAGCTAGAAAAAGGTAAAAACACGAGCGTGAAGTGATAGAATGTGTGCAGTTATTTAAAGATAATATTATCCAGGTATGACAGCTACCTATATATTTAAAAAAAATATACTCATGCATGTCACAATACCATTTTTTGATGCTGGACTAGGTCTGGCCAAGTCATGGCAAGATATAACCATATTATTATAGCTGTTCAACATTTTCATTAAAACAATAATGTGCAAGGGTGGAGTGGAGTGTCCCAAGTTTTTGTCATCGAATACCGCCATTAGTAATTTTAATATTTGCAAACTAAATGAGACTTGACTTGTTTTTGAAAAGATTTTTTGGACTTTAACGTCTTCAAATTTAGGGGAAGAGAATTCCAAAGTTTGGGTCCAGTAAAAGACAAGGAATGCTGACTCACAGATTTACTCATGAAAGGTACGAATAAATCAGAACTACTTCTTCGGTTGGAGGTATTTTTGACAAGTATGTCGTTAAAGCAATTGGGCAGCGCATTATTAAGGAAATTGTAATCTAGGGATAATATTTCAAATTTCATCATATCTTCAACCTTAAATATATTTAGTGATTTGAAGTAAGGGTCTACACTTTCACGTTTTCTTTTACCAAAAACTATTCTTAAAAAATTATTACAAATACTCTGCAGTTTTGAGACAAGTGTTTTATTACCATGAAGCCAGACTGAACAACAATATCGAATATGGCTAAGTAGTAATGATTGAAACATTGCTAGTAGAGCTGATTGATCAACACACTTGGATACTTTGGCAGAAACTGCTAGGTTTCTTTTAGTTTTACGAATAACATGCATTATTTGTGATTTCCATGACAGATTTTCATCAAAGATAACTCCTAGAAATTTTATTTCTTTCCCTCTTTCAATTTCATTGCCATTGAGCAGTAGTTTTTTTGAACAACTCACACTTTTATGCTTGCTTGGATGGAATAATACAAATTTAGTTTTGTTAGCATTAAGAGATAATTTATTAACTAACATCCAGCTATGAATGTCGGTTAGTTCTTGGTTTGCAACTGTGAATAGATCTTCAAGGTTTTTCCCATGAAGAATCAAATCAGTGTCATCAGCAAACATGATCGACTCAGAGGATTTCAGACACCTGGACATGTCATTAATGTAAGCTAGAAAAAATAATGGGCCAAGTAAAGATCCTTGTGGAACTCCGTGCTTCATGACACAAATATTTGTAGACAATGAGTTGTCATATTGCACAATTTGCTTCCTGTCTTGAAGGTCCTGATCCAATTGAATGGGACGCCTCTAATTCCATAGTGATAGAGCTTAGTTTTGAAGATTTTAATGAATAATCCACTAGATAGTGAGTGGTTGAGTATATATGCCTTGATATCAATGATATCTTCTGGAACATATTACTGCAATATTTTGAATGGAGTACAATCGATTCCAAAACTTGAGTTGGACTTTGGCAGTTCGCATAATTATGATGCAGTTGGCTATTGATTGCAATGATGTAGTTGACCTCAATAACATAGATGGGAATACCTGCTTTCCAAGATATGAGAGGTGTTTTTTTGTCATAGCTAGCTGGTTGAGCCATATTGTCAAGCAATCTTTGTGTCACTTGGGTAAAGTACTAAATTTATTTGCAATTTGTGTACTACCGCAGTCGAGTTCAACAGATGGACAGAAATTGCTTTTATTTTCACCAATTAGTTCATTAATTGTTTTTCACACTGCCTCGATTTGATTTCTTTTTTGGAGTAGTCGAGCTTGAAGATTCCTGCATTCATTATATATTGTGATTTGTGTCATCTATCTTTTTATTATTAATTAGTTTCTTATACAGTTTTTGTTGATTTTGCGTAGCTCAGTATCGTACCAAGGTTTGGATATTTGGTTTGTCTGTTTTGCTGTGTAGAAACAAATCAAAACATTATATTATTTATGGTGCGACAAAACTAAACAAACAACAAAATAAACCAGACTAAAATATGACATGAGGCATAGCCTACTGCTGATTTTAACAGTGGTGTCATTGGCTAAGTCACAAGTTTGACAGAAAGTGAGTGGGAATCCTGGGAAACCAACAAAGAGGGCCACTTTCGTGTTTCACAATAGCAGTGAAAGAGATATAAAAGTAGCTGTTTCCTAATGGCGTTGTGGCAAACAAAGTGCGAACACTCAAAAAAATGATTTGTTAGCCTGAAAAATTTCTTTATTGAAGATTAGGTAGCAGATTGGCAAACAGTAATCACAAAACCTGGACCAGTCGAAAATTACAATGCGTCAATTTTCGCATGCACCCCTGACTGACGATTCAAACGATCTGGGACTAGTGACGCATGATCTAGCTCACGCATAAATCAAGTTCTACCGGTCAAGTATATCACCCCTGAAGCCAACAAGTCTATATACACTTGACATGTTATTTTTTAAGTATAATATTCTTCTAACCAGCATTACCAACTACTTTAAAAGTTATGTAGCTCGCCAATCTCATGAATTGAATATATATACAGAGAAGAATATTGCCACCATACCTTTATTGAACAATGGAATAAAGAAACATGATAATAACGTTTTGGTTTCCACATGATATTATTTTTCACAATACAGACAGAATATTATTATGATGAATTGTAGTTAACTATAGTCTAAATATATATATTTTCCCATGCACTTTTCTTTTGATTTGTAATGTTTTGAATGTTTCCTCGAGCAACGGCTTCCTTGTTTAGTTCTTCTGCAATAATGACAAATTAGCACATCGACGGTGTGGTGAAAATGGAAGTTTGTGAAGCAATCCAGACATTTTTCCCAGCATATTTGTAAGCCGTTTTTATGACTATTACGGGTGTTTGACAGTTTTTAGGTATTTTGGGGGAATTTAGGATCGACCAAAATAATTCGAGGGATAAGTATTTTTCCGACGAAGTTTAGTCTAGTTCATTCGATCAAAAATTAGTCCTGAAAAGGCTGCGAAAGAACGATTAAATTAGGTATCAGAACTGAATAACACGTAGTTAAATGCTATTGAGTGAGGATTTTGGTTATGAATAAATACATAACACAGTTTGTAATCGGTAGCTCACAAAAACACTTTGGGGAAAGATATTAACCAGAATTTTTTTTTTAAACAACAAATAAAATGGGTAGCTTAGTGCTAAATTTGTCTTGTGTGATAACTGCATTAGCTCGAAATTACCAAAATTTCGCAACATTTTGGCACTTCAGAATCAATAATCATCATTAAATCACACATCAAACTAAATATCAGCATTAAAATTTGTTTATCAGTGTCAGTCCTCGTTTTATATATGTAAAAAAATAAAGTAACCATTCGGTCATCTAATATTTAAATACGATGGAACGCTTCTTGTTACTTTCAAAAGATAATATCGTCACGCTAATAACCGAATTGCGTAAGTCATTTTTGGCGATTTTGAGTTTTTTATAAAATAGGTATTTATGTAATGCTGCGCACCTGTCTGTTACCTCAGATTTTATTTTAAGAGTTCTGAAACCCATAAAAATGGAGATTTAGTATGACATGCACATTTGTGCAATTGTTTCGTCATAATGATTTATCATTGTTACCGCAGTACTATTGTGACGTCACAAAGGCAAAATAACCTCGGCTATGTATTTTTGAGTTTTTGCATCTCGGATTCTAGCTAAGTGCGTATTAATTTGAATTTATACTACAGTATAGGAAGACGTGCACTTGTGATATTTACTGTCCGAGTCCAATTCACCTTGGTTGGCTTTTATATTGGGTGCATTGCTGTTCTTAGTCTTATTTCGGTGGGTGTGCAGAACGTGTTATATTGATGAAATATATATTTTTAAACATAAAAAATAATGTAATTGAAACTGATTAGCTATTTTGGGGATTAGACATTGTAGATAATGAGAATTACATTCGTTTTTGGAATGTTTAGTTTTCAGGACTGGTAAAGTAAAGTTGCAAAATTGCGTATGTACCCAAGTCATAGACACATTTCTGCCTAAGCCACAGTGTGCCATTATGACGTCACTTAGCTGCGTCATACAAATTAACTTAAATCCGGCTACGATCAAAAAATTGACCATGGTAAATTATTGACTCCCAATGGTATAACAATATCATTAGGAAGTTTTTTACGTTTTTCTCAAAACTGCTAAAATAGACTTACGCAATTCAGTTATTAGCGTGACGATATATATATGCTATCTATGGATCTAACGCATTGGTTACAAGACATTTTTCAACCAAACTTTTCTTTGATTATTGTTTTAATCTGGAGAACTTCATTGGAGTAAATCAGTGTATTGACAAAACCGTTAAATATGGATTCATACCGATAAAAACATAAATTCAGATCACAATTCCACTTACCTTCTCGTTAGAACGTATTATATCTGCGACATTCTAAGATAAAAATTTTGCAATGAATTCTTATTAGAAAATGATACATATTATATATATAGCGGTAGAATTCGCTTTGTTATAATACTATTCATTTATCCTTAGCTGAATTGAAAAACAATAACTTCATTTAATTTGTAATCACAAAATAGTTGACGTTAGAAAAGAATTCATATTTTTGGAAACCATATTGGCCTATATATATAAAATTGGTATTATTACGTATAATAATGTTTTTTCATGTGTGATTTCGTACTAGAAATTTGCGCTCTTTGAAGTGAGTATTTTTGATTGGAGTCAATTTCAGGGAAAAATGACTGAATTATTGAAGTCAACAACAGTTATTACTTACTTGTGCGGTGTTCAAAATCGGACTGTCTTTCTGTAATGTACAATATTTATTTACTACTAATAACAACGAACAAAAAGTTAATATTTTTCTCCATAATTTTACTTTAGTTCTATTTTACCACTGATTCAAGCTCTATTGGTATCGTTCTATGAATTTGCATTCATAATAATAATACTTACTATTTTTTGCAGAAGTCCAGTTCCAACGCTTCCGCCCTTAAAAATTTGAATGATTCATTATCTTATCTAAAATCATGTACTAGTTCTTTAAATAGAATCATTTTCTGTTACTCGCTGAAAAAAGTTGACAAGAGGACATTTGGAGAGAATTATAGTTTCAAAGTTATCCATGATGCTTACCATTATTATTTTATAATATCGATTCTGGCTTTTTGTGTCTTCTTAAATATAATTGGTTTTCAGACATTTTGCAGATATATTCATTTTAAACACAGGGACAACGAAATGGGTTCAGAAATATATATATACAGTCCATTGTCACAGACCCACCGCATGTCGATAAATTACTTACTCTGGTAGCATCGGTAGCATCACTCGACGGAGTCAATATGTCACTCCCTACCTATAATATATAATTTTAGTTTTAGTATATATTTCAAACCAATTGGAATCTCAAAGTGATGAAATATGTTGTAATTTTATATTTTACACAGTAATTTTACTTTCTCGGGGATGTCATGCTTCTAAATTTTCTGTTATAGATGGAACATATAGTTTGAATCATATTTATTAATCGCTACCAACATTCTAATTTATTGTATTCAAGTTGTGAATAAATCGGGATTATCTTAACTTATACAAACGGATTTCAAAATAAAATTTCAACAAACTTACAGTAATCCCCTTTTTCCACGTCTCCGTGCTCTATAAAATAATAAAAAGACGCATATATATATATAAGATACATAAATGCATGAATATCACATCCAAATGCTCAAATACTATAGTAATTACAGATGTGAAAACTTTAGTAACACATCGGAAGAAATTATCGAAGAAGATATTCAATATTTGTCTGAAAAAAGAACAGAATAAAGAACATACTTGGTATTTTAGACTGGCAAAAATATGAAGCAAAATTTATCTACTTTATCACAAAATGTTATTTATCAATCAGTATATATACACGAGTTTCCATGTATGATTACAGAAATGTAGCGATTTTTTGCCACATTCAACGGTTAGCAGTCAATATTCAATGTTTTTCTTCTTCTCGGTATTATAAACAAAAGCAATTTCAAAACTCGTATACTGGATGTTTATTAAGCAGTTTTGTTGAACAGATTAATCATTGAAGTATAGTGTTTTTCGAAGTTTGCTCCAAAATTACTCACTGTTGTCGGTGTAACATCGCTAGACAAAAGAGGGGTTTTCTGAAATTCACGAAAAAGTAGATATTACTTAAGTTTACCAATAACGACAATAATATAACATACTGCTCAAATTTTTGCCCAAGGAGATTTGCTGCTTCTATGTATAAATTCATATGTTGGTTAGGAGCTGCGGAACTGGCCATAACGCAATCTAGTCGAAACTTGGCCGCACAAGTATCACAAGTCAGTTGTTGTTTCTATCAAAATGACACAAGACTATTACTAGATTGATTGTAATAATCAATGATTCGATTCATTGGTGGATGATACAGCGAAAATTCCAAAAAAAAAACAAGCTGTCCTAGTTCTCAAGTGGTAAGGCGCCTTTGAAAAGTGAGGCATTATGTTATTTCTAAGTGTTTTATATTTATTAAATGTAATGCAAATAATATAGTTTTATTTAGGCTCACCGAATTCGTGCTGATTTGCAAAGTTGGTTCGTTCGTCTCTCGCTTGGAAGGGAATCAAAGAATAGTTTATTTTAAAACAACATGCATTCAAAATAGACTAACAACACTAGTCATAAAATTATTTTTTGGTTACTCGCTTTTCGAGTGGGTAGTCAATGTTGGCACTTGTCATACTGCTTGGATATCAGAATGCATTACAGTCTTGAAGCCTGCGTTATAATTGAATAAATTTAAAAAAAAATGGTTCTTACCGCTTCAGGACGTTGTATTTTTATCTAATAAAAAAAAATTGTAGATTATCAAAAATGTGACTACACCTTATCTGCCCGTCGCGCAGAATCATAGATAAATTTATTTTTATGAATTGATGTTATAATCATTGTAGTCGGAAATAGGAATGAAGTATATTCAAACTTTTTGAAGTAGGTGAGGAAACAAGCGTCGAAATTTTATACGTTCTATAAGTCGTGTCTTAATATCTCATTAAAAGTTGAGCAATCTATTGTTTTAGTAAGAAAAATCGTGAAGTAAACACTACTGTTTTGAGAATACACATGTACGCACCGTAAATTTTGGATTTTGTTGGTTCGCTCCTTGACTCTAAAATATAATTAAAATAAGTTTTGTTGTGTGTAGCATACAATCTTTCAAGGCTTCTATATGTTTTGTATGAAATGACCTACCTGCTTCACGTTTTGTTCTGGATTGGTATTTCCCTTATAAAAAAAATTATCCAGTATTAGTAAGAATCAGTAACCGAGTAACGAAAAAACATTATTGTATACATCGAAAAAATGTATTGGTATTATAAAAAAAATAACTCTGCAAATTGCAGAAAAGTAGAAATATTCCACTTTTCTCCATTTTCTAGAACTTATACGCATCAGAGCTTGAGGAAAAAACGATTGTAAACTGTTATCAAAAGGAAAAATCTAGTTTTTATATAGAATCGACCACTCTAAATTTACTACAAAAACTATTATTATAAAATACTTAGATAATATTCGATACTTGAATCTAATTCAATTCTTCTATTTTGATTATTGAGCATTTATTTGAAAAAGGGTCGAGTTTATTATATTCAAATCACTATAGTGCTGATTTTTCCATGGTGTCAAATCGATATTGAGATGGACGAAATAAAAATATCGTTATTTAAAAACTTCTTAAAATTTACCATGATTTATTGAACGCATGTGAAAACGCTGCCATCGTTTGGAATTGTATTCTCTGGAACTGTTCAGACCTTTAATAAACTATTTTGTTCGATACAAATACCACGTTACCACTAACTATATAATAACGAAGAGCATGCTTACCGAACGACCTAGAGCTATCTCCGATGAGCCTACTCTGATATCGACCTAAATAAACCACAATGATGTCAACCAAATTTGGTAATGAATATCAACCACGTTTTGCTGAAAAACAGAATAGTATACTTACACCAGGATTATTATTCGCGTTCTTCTGGCGTGGAGTCAATTTGTCGTTGCGTCCCTGTAAAATACAGTGTGGATTTTTACGTACTGTTTTAAACTCCAATGCAGTGGGAAGAACGAATTAAATGGTTTCTCTGTTGATATATAAAACAATGAAAATGGCAAGAATGACTGAGCTAAAATGTAAACATTTCTTGAAATCAAGTCTTTAAGCTGACGGGATAACATTTTCTTATAGTGTTTCAAGTGTCAAGACTGTGTTTAGTAGTTTTCCTGTCTCGAATCAAAAATATTCCAATAAAATGAAAAAGATAGTTGAATAGCTTGCGGCAAATCTTACCACAACAAGTTCAGGTGATGTATTCTAAAAACAAACAAAATAAACATTGAATATATTGAAAATAATAAACACTTTCATTAGTATTAATTGTGGGTGACCTGTAATAATAGTCAATAATGAAAATAAAACAACTCTTCAAAACGAGTGGAAATATGCAACCAAATGACCAACTTTGTTAGTGATGTATATAATAGGAAAAAGAATGTAAACTTACAGATTGGCTGTTCGGCATCTGATCTCCCCGTTTTTCTGTCTAAAATAGGTGACAGTTTTTAAAAAGATATTATATAAAACTATTGTGTAAATGCAGACCAGAATTGAACAATTCGTCTCTGAAAATCGAAATAAAAGCCAGAAATATTCCTGTAACTTCCTAACGCGCAACGGATAGAAATTGTGACAAGGATGCTATGTATAGATAGAATATAAGGCTACAAAAATTTTATGGCAACTCATTGGGTTGTCAATACTTGACTTTCGCTGAGCGTTTCTATTTATGACGCGAAGAGGTAAATATCTCGGTATCTCCAACAATATTGTAACTCAAACTCAATATAGTAAATAAGTAAAAATAAAAAAGATGTTGTTTATTTACCACTATTTGCAGAGGACGCACTCGATTTGTTGGATCGGTTGTTACCTGTGAAACCATGCAGTTGGTTGAACTATAAATTGGCAGCTTGACAACATAGTTGTTAAAATAAGTTTAACCCTCGCAACAAATGACAAGGCTGACACTAGCTATACTGTAAGTGTATTTCATGAACAAGATTTGTTAATTGTATGTTATATTTTAAAAATGTAATGTAACTTCTAATTTAAATAGCTTATCGATATTAGATACAAAACACCACAATCGCCATATTTATTGTTGGCTCAATATTTCATGGTTTTTCATGATATCAGTAACTTACCCCAGTCTGTATAGTGGGCTGAATATATAAAACATAAATAATGCAATAATATTTCAAATTGAACATATTGAACTATATACATATCGTCTTATGGCTTTTCCACCGACAAAAAATTTAAAGATTAACCTAGTACTGCTTTAATGGAAAATGTTAGAAATGCATTCTTATGAATATTTTCATTCCTTTGCTTTTTTAGAAGTTAATCTGATTATCTTCAAAATCTTCAATATTAAAAATCAGCCATGAAATTACCGTTTGAACCATTACTTGCATATTGTATCAGACTTATATTTTCAATTAGATGTTAAAATAAATTACTGTATTTTTATTTTACTCACCGCAGATTTGACCTGTAAATATGAGAACGGTTGTTAACATTACATACATTGTACGGGCCTATTTCAGATTAGTAATTCAGCTCTTGGTCGGTAATAAACATTTCTATTATCTAAGTAATTTACTCGTCGTGGAAGACTGCTGATAGAATAACTGTGCAGATTCTATGTATATATATGTAAATACCGTAGATTTGAATCTGATTTGCATGATCGCTCAGAGTGCGTGAGGTGCCGTTGCGTTTTAGCAACAACTCAGGGTTAAGATTCCAGGTTTTGGGAAACGTGTTCTAAGTGTTAAGACGCTGCGATATCGAGTCAATAGATCAAATGTATTAGGAAGGTTCGCGAAACCGACTACCTCCACTATCAAATCCATTTGTTTGTTGTGAATCATTTTCGTCCAGATATGGGTTGGTTATCGCCAAGAAGAAATGATTCGCCATATGTCCGAACCGCTTTATTGGTATGCCTATCCCTCGAGAATACCAAAAACATTGCAAAATTGTCTATGAACTGATACTCCCGAGGTGGGAAATCCTTATAATTTATAACATACATACATATAAAAAACATACCCCTTTGTTAAATGAAAACAATCTCGTACGGCCAGATGATGAACTTGATCCAGTATTCTTAATTCAATATATAGATAAATATAACAAATATTATATAACCAATATATATACAAATTATTATGTATTCGGTTGAAGTTTTTTTCAACTGATTTTACGTGATTAATATAAAAAAACATACCCCTTTGTTGAATGAAAAGAATCTTATACGGCCAGATGATGAACTTGATCCAGTATTCTTAATTCAATATGTAGATAAATATAACAAATATTATTATAACCAATATATATACAAATTATTATGTATTCGGTTGAAGTTTTTTTCAACTGATTTTACGTGATTGATGTTATGACTTAACTCTCAGTGCTTGTGCTACCTTTTCACCGAATGGTGTATATGTTGACCTTTGACTCCGATATTTGGAAAATACTATTATTAGGTTTTCCAATTTTTTGGAAAAAAAATAAAATTTTGGTTCCAACATACCTTATTAGAGGCAGACAGTGTAGTTCCCTGTATAATGAAAATTAGTAATATTCACATCATAAACAAGCCAGATATGTGTAGGAATATTATTTTTCAATCTAACCACAAATACTCGTAAAATATCACTCATTTTTCAATTCAAGTAAAGTTAAAATTAACTCTAATTACAATTAACCTCAGTATCTTTGATTTCAGTTTGTTGATTTTTTTCTTGGGCTCAGTAAACTACTGACTAAGTGAAAAGAATTGAAGTAGATTCACAAGAAAGGAACTCAGAATGCGAAATATATTTACATAAAAGCAAAAGTAAAACGAATTTTGTTTTATACATACTTGGTTTGAGTTTTGGTTTTGTGGTAAAAGAGGTTGCTTTTTATTCTGCAATAATATAAATAATTATTATATGTCAAAGCTATAGTTGGCACCTGCAACGTTTTCGATTAGGTGAGCGCAAACTCTAATTTCCTTGTAGATTGCAATTGTGTGATTTTTTGTCGGCTATAACAAATCACTTTTCAGTCGTAATTTGCATGCTGCTTTACCAAAAGCAGTTTTTAAACCGATTATATATATTGTTGGTACAAGAGTTAAAAACTATTCAATGTATCAAACAGGAAATGTATTTGCTTGAATCTACTTTGAAATTTAAAATATAATAAAATGTTTTGCAAACTATTGCATGTCTGATAGCTCTAAAGTTTTTCAAAACTGGTGGAAAGGGACGGATGGACATTAAAGTTCTTTTGGAACGCTAAGCCTTAGACTTAGCTATGTTAGCATCGCAAATCACGCATTCGGGTTCAATCCCATGTTCACTACCGCACCTAGGGTGTGATAAATAAATTGCGTAGGCAATGGCGGACAGGAAATATTCCAGTTCTACGAAATCCTATTTGATACCAGTGGATGTTGGCTTGGAGAGCGAGACAAAATCGACGACTTACCCCACTGTTTGAAGTTCTGAAAATAAAATATTTTGCAATCATAATAGATCAAATTGAGTCAAATAAAAGAATGATGTAATTTATGACGTTTTTTTTTAAAAAAGAGGAAATTTTCACAATCAATCAAATCATATAATTCATGTCTAATTCAACTGTTGTCTCAAAATATACTCACCCCGTGTTATCACCATTTTCACTCTCACTTCCACACAACCCAAAGCATCCTAGTACTGACTCAATGCTGAGACATATTATCATAATTACAAAAATTTTATTCATTGTGATAAATTATTTTTCGACAAATTTCCTCAAAAAATAACCTGTGACGTGGTGGAAAAAAATTATCATCTAGTAATCTAGTTGATTAATTCATTTGACGAAATCTTTCGATGCAGTGTGAGAACATGCGAAATTATTAAATATTTCAAATAGAAAAAGAATTATTAAATTAGTATTTTCTTTTTTATTTATTTAATAAGTGCTAGGTTTCAGTTACCACCCAATTGTACCATACCATCTTAGGTGCAATGAATTAGGCATAGCATCTAGGCAACACGTTGACTGAACTTTCTGCGAAACTCAACTGCGGAACATGTAGTGGTTCACGCAGCAGTGGGTCAGTTGTCTTTCTTTACGACCTAGGTATATGGATAAGCATGAACAAATCAAACCTAGCTTCTTATTATTATTGATAAATATTGCAAAATGTAGTTTCTATTTAAATAGATTTCAAAACTCATTTTAATGTTAATTTCACTGAGCAAAAGAGAGGGCGTAGATATTAGCAATGCCAATCATATACATAAGATAAAATATTTTCACTGATTATACAAACTCGGAAAATTTTGAGTTCCAGATATATAAAATATGGTCAGAGGCATATTTTCAGGCTCTTTTATACCTATTGGGTAGCATTTTTTTTATACAACAAAAGACATCAGCGTATGGATACAGACTTCTAATCAATATCAGTAGATTTATGGCCATAGATAAGTAATTGTTTTTATTCTTTCCTATTCCTTCCATCTATCCCTGATACTTGTCTTGAATATCCAATGGACTATACATCGCTGGTCCATGTCTTTAAACAATGTTTGAGGAATTTATATTGATATTCAAAGTTTTGCATATGGTTGTGATGAGCCCAAAACAATAGAAACATTATCCCAAGAATGAATACATGCAAATAACGCATGGCAAAGAATTCAATGTGTTGCATGCATATGTATTTGAGAACCATTGTGCATTCTCATAAAGAAGTTGAATAAATAAAAATCAGTACACGAAGTCTCGAACGTCACAACAATTCCGGCCTCAATATGAATCGTATTCACGGTTATACATTGCATTCTTGTCCAAATTACTGGTCGCAGATTGTGTTTTTTAATTGTTTTGCATGCTGGTGGATTAACAGGCACTTGCAAAACAATATTCATTTTAATTTTTACCGTGAAAGGTTTTATATTTTATTTTAGGATGAGACCTAGATTCGTTAATAATCTATGGTTGAGCTACAAGTAAAATTAAAAATCTAATGATAGCCGTGTATACAACGTTCGATTCTGGTTTATCAAAGCTTCGAAACCATTGTACAGCGACTATATTTTAACTTTACAGCGTTGAAAATTCTGCAACATTCATTCTGGCAATGTGGTAATATATTTGAATGACAATATAAGAAGCTAAAACGGTACCGGTATATTCCAAAAGGGTTTTCAATAATTTCTATCGAACATAAAAATTGAGATGGAGGAGTATCGTGAAATTATCTCGTTACAACGTAGTACTAGCACTACGTATTTTCCAATCAATTTCAATGTTTTTGTAACTTATTTCAGTATTAAAAACAAATGTGTGATAAATTAACAAGGTGCGTTTTAAGGAATGACAAATAACAGTATATATGTATGCCTTTAGGCGAACAGTACCCTATAATTTGGATACAAATGAAAAATAGATCTAGTATATTGGCGATGGGTCTGACCCGGTACAATAGTATCGTTTATCTAAATATTTCTGTACAGAAGAATAACTGAATCAAAGCACTAAATGATTTTTAAATATGTTTTTCTCAACGTACAAGAATGATTTTTTTAGATTCGATTCGTTCATTGCAGTGTTTCCCAACCCGAGTCCGCGGTCTCAAATGAGTCCGCAGAGTGTTTAAATGAGTCCGCAACAAGTCAGAAATTCACTGCGGGTCGCAAACGTTTTTGCGAAACTTCACCATCAGCCAAGTTACGATTTACGTTAGAATTCACATAAAACATAAAAAGCAATTTTATTCACATAACATTAATCGATCCAATAATTACTGGATACTGAGTAGGGCTGGGCATATATTCAGCTATTAGAATAGCAATTTACTATTCGAAAATTTGGTAACAGGTGACGCGACAGGTCACTCTCGCGTCGCTTAATCAAACGATTCGAGTTCACAACTCACTTGCGGATTTCCGACGAAATCACGAGTCGGCAAACGCGTGGATAGATACCTAAATTGTGTTTCTCGCGCGCTCGAACAACTAGAAAGAATGTTTTTTTTTTCTGGTAGGTATCAATGGTGGCAACCTGAATTTTGTAAATCGAAAAGCGGCAATACTAAAAACGAGGATATCGGTCGGAGACCGAAGACTTATCGATCGGAGGTTAGGGATCCCCCAAAACAACGCTCTTACTCCATAGTGACACCGTGTGTCCCATCACTAATTAATTAATAACTAGCTAATTATACGACATAATACATCGAAAATCAATAGGCTCCTGATCACAGCTATGATGAATACACATGCAAAATTTGGAGCAGATTCAGCCTCGTGAAATATCGCGTGCATCTAACAGACAAACAAAAAAACAGACAAATACCTATCAACATACTTACCGATCTTAAGATCGATAATTAATAAAATGGAGAACACCATAAATTTTGTTTTATGATGGTCCACGACAGATTAAAAACGCTTTTTTATACATTGCAAATCGCGAAATTTCGGGCGCTACTGTAGTATACTGTGGTAAGGGCTTTTTCTCTTAAGATTATTTGCTTTACTATCTCCACACTGGTACGTACAGTACTAGAGCGCTGTAAGTGTTGTACAAACAGCTCAGATATGTCGAATTTGAACGCTTTTTTATACATTGCAAATCGCAAAATTTCGGGTGCTACTGTAGTAAGGGCTTTTCCCCTTCGGATTATTTGCTTTACTGTCTCCACGCTGGTACGTACAGTACTGCAGCGCCGTAAGTGTTGTACAAACAGCTAAGATTTGTTGAATTTATAAAAATACAAATCAAAACAAAATATAAACAGGCACTTCACCACGCATTTTTGTGTCCACGGATTGTCGTGGTATTTCCTGAGTAGTATTGCTTTTGCTCAACACAACCGCAGATTAACCGTACTTTCTGGGAATTTATAGCAGGTAGTAGAAATTTTGTAACGGCGGTAACAAATTCGCAAGATCGCAAAAAAATATGTATCAAAACTAAATATAATCGGGCAATATATTCTCATATTATTATGTTCGCGGAGAGCGGTTGCATTTTAAAAAAGTAATGCTTTCATCTTGTCACAAGTCGACGCGACCGCGAGTGACTATGAACACAATTAAATTAAAATCGAAAGAAATTTTAAATTCTCGTCGTTGTCATGGATTGAATATTGTGCGACAGAAAAGGCCATTTATACACTAAAAATTCGACTCTTTTAACAAATGCGCAATTGCGACGAATTTCCGATTTTGGAAATTGTTAAAATTTTGTTGTGTTTGGTTTTATTACTTTTTCACACCGAGTACATTGGCAATAAACGCACGTTGAGTCCGCAAAGGTTTTCGCTGGTGAGAAAATAGTCCGCGACCAAAAAAGATTGGGAAACGCTGGTTTATTGGGTCGATGTGATTTTTGTCTAGGGCTTGAAGCGTCTTAAGTATTAATTATTACTTAAGCAAGATACTAATATGACTCCAAAATGTAAAGGAATAAAAAAATAAAATGTAAAGGAATAATAAAATATTGCCTTGTAACTGTTCGGATGCAAAGATGGGCCTCGACACTTTTCTCAAATAAAAATTGGAGGTTCCGCGGATATTTTTTGTGCACAGGCGCTGGCGATAGCGGTGAAAATCTATTGTAATATTTTATTGATATTTCGCTTTGTAATTATATTTACTATTCAAAATGTAAATAACACAATTGGTATATATACAATGATAGCGAAAATAGTCAAATTCGAATGATAAATATCTTAAAACTAGTAAGAATTAGGGAAAATCGATATCATAAATTTGGTGTACAAAGTTAAAACTCATAGAAAACGTCATAATCCGTATTTTGCACATCGCTGTGGCCACGTGTTAGTTTTTAAATGCATTATGCCGCCATAATCAATAACGCCTATATTCTACTTAATCTGCGTAAATTATAAACTTTACTTATAAGTAAATATTTTTGATTTTGGATTTTAAAAAACATTTTAAGAAGTTATGAATTGTAATGAAAGACCATGGTTCCAGATACCACGAAGACATAATTAATACCCGTTTCTAGTCGCGAGAGTGGGCCGCGTACATGTTTCCTCTACAGCAAAAAATGTCATATAAGCATACTGCCAATGTCATATGCATTTGCAGTCAATGCTATATGCATATAGGACCAACCAATTATGCATATAGAGCCAGCCAAATATGCATATTATATCGCCAATTCCATATGCATAAAAGCCAACCCATATACATATACTCATATACATATAACCAATGTCATATGCATAAAAAGTCAACTTATATACATATGCAGTCAACTCACATACATCCGGCGCCAATGTCTAGTGCACATACTGTACAGCTAATGCTATATGCGTATACAGCCAACTCATATGTACATGCAGCCGACTCATATCGTGTGCATATACAGATAACTATTATGAATATACAGCCAATGCCATATGTATATACAGCTAAATCACATCGTATAAAACAGTGGTTCTCAACCACCGGTCCGCGTCAGCCTTCCTGTCGGTTTGCCAAATATATAACAATATTATATCGCAATTGCAAAATGCGAGGCATTGATGGCCGACTCATTTATTTTGTAAGTTTTTACTTCTATTGATGTGTAAACCAAACTTGTTCGGAGGTCATACGCCCATTTCAAACCTTGAACGGCTGAATGTTTCGGCTGGAGTTCGAGAGCACATAGTACTTTTCTTCTTAAACACGTAGTGGACCTAGGTATCGTTTTGTCATTACTTATCGATTTTAATCAGTAAGTATGATGATGGGTATTTGTCTGTTTATCTGTCTGTTTGTCTGTTAGATGCACGCGATATCTCACGAAAGTGAGATTGAATCTGCTGCAGATTTTGCATGTGCATTCATCATATCTCGGATCAGTAGCCTATTGATTTTGGGCGAATTATGTCGTATAATTAGCGAGTTATTAATTAATTAGTGATGGGACACAAGGTGTCACTATGGAGTAAGAGCGCTGTTTTGGGAATCCCTTAACTTTCTATCGATAAGTCTTCGGTCTCTGACCGATATTCTCGTTTTGTTGTTATTGATTATCATGTTAGTATTTCTTTTCTTCTTATTTTTCTTGTTGTGAAAAACCTCTTTTCTCATAACTACTGGACCAATTGCTTTGAAATTTTTAATGATGAAAGATTGTATTTTATTAGACTATCACTTTTATTTATTTAAAAAAATTTTGTGGCCTTTATGGGAGTTGACTGCCTATACCAGGGGTTCCCAAGCTTTTTTCAGGACGACCCCAAAGACAACTTTCAAGTGTCCAGTGCGACCCCAGTTCAATATATATATATTTTTTTTTCATGAAACTTTAGAGCTTCTTTCACTGAACTTTTGAGTTTAGTCATGTGGTGGTATTAAGTAAAATAAGCTAAAACCCAACAGTGATGTCACAATAAACACCTACATTTTCAATAACAAAAGCATAGAGTGATGCCTATGTGCCTGTTTTACATTAAGCCATGGTACAAACTGCTAAATTTAACATGGTTTTTCAAATCTTAGATGAGTTGTACACCCATCCTCTACCATACCTCAGCAACCCCACCGACCCCATGACCTATTTATCACTCCGACCCAATTTGGGGTCGCGACCCCTGGTTTGGAAACCCCTGGCCTATGCATATGAGTTGACTGTATATGTATATGACATTGGATGTATATGCATATGACATTCGCTGAATATGCATATGAGTTGGCTGTATGTGCATATGGCATTGGCTGTATCTGCATATAGCAATGGCTGTGTTTGCATATGGCATTGACGCTATAAATATATGAGTTGGCTGTATTTGCATGTAACCTTACCAACTCCACTCTCTTTGCAGAAGTCGCGTGTCTCGTTTAAAGCTGATTTACGATTTAAAACCACGGTGACTACATTTAAACGTTACTACACTATAAATTCCACCACGCTGGTAAGTAATATATTTGAATGGCAACATAAAAGAATACTAGCATAGCCAAATAATATTTTCAATCATTTCTATTAAGCATAAAAAATTTACACGAAATGGCGTTGTATGAATACAACTTTTCACTGCCATTGCTTGATATTCTCGTTTGCTAATGAGTTTTGATGTTTTATCAACTTATTTTAATTACAAAAACAGATTCTCAATACAAATGTGTGATTTATACATAACATCATTACCAATGGGCGTTTTCCTAAATACCATAATAACAGGTTTTGCAAAAATGTCACCAGAATACCATAATCTCATGTTACTTATTCACTCTAAAAAAATGTGTTAAAATTTAGTGTTTTTTTAGTTAATTTCAAAACATTAAAATATGATCCTATTCAGCAAAACTACACGACCGACGCTCACCAAATGTACATTTTATTACCGGTAAATATAATTTATAAATGTATCCCGTACATGAATATGTATATCACAAAATATTCCAAGATATGCTTTATAACTATGACAAAATACCATGCGTATTAACTAGATTAGGTTCAGTATTAATACGGTACTTTTTCCGCCTCGTCTAAAAGCGATTATTAAAAACATCACGAAATCCTTGAAATATTTGTAGATTGCTTTACGTCGAGGTAGCAGGCTTCCATATAATACCTTTAGTTTTTAGTCTGTTCAAAATAGAAAATTGTTATCATCTTTTTATGCAGATGTTTCTAAATATGAAGAGTTTATTACTCGTTCTTCTTCTCATTGGTCAAGTGTTCGCGTAAGTTATCTTTATTAATCGGATTGAGGTAGAAGGAATTTATTGAGGGAATTTATAGTTTCCACATGGTTTCCAGATATATATGTCGCTGCCGTCTGGAAAAATATTCATATATAAACATATATCCCAATATTACTATATTGTATAGTGACGGAGATAATTGAAAAATGAATTCGATACATTGGTGGTGGGTCTGACCCGCTAACGTAATAGTGTTTACCTGAATATTGCTGTACAGAAAAACGACTAAAATTAAAGACTAAATGCCATTCAATGGATATATGTTTTATATTATATTAGGATCTTTTGTACAAAGCCCCCGCCACTAATGCAGGGTAACTAAATAATGACTTTCTAAATAATGATTGGGAATGATTTGAAGATTTGAATGTCCAGCGCATTCTGCATCCCCAACTTTAACCCTTAGTGGATACTTGCTAATTTTTTTTTATATTTTGAGCCTTGACGGGGGTGTATTTTCGGCGGGGATTTGTACAAAAGATGCTTATACCACATATGGCAGATATCTTTTCTCAACGGTCAAGAACAATTTTTTAGATTCGATCCGTTTATTGAGTGTCCTGATGTAGAATGTTCGTCTAGTTCGTATTGCTGCAAAACAGTACAAGATGATGAAACGACCTATCAGTGCAGTGAGATCGTTGATGTGGTAATGTTTAAATTCAATTGGTCATCGGCAGAAATTTTTTCAAAATTCATCAATTTTTTGTCTTTGCATATAACTAGTTCCGTACATATGTACATTTCAAACTGGTCTGCCGGTCTGGCTAGTTACTCTTCCGCATAGCTCACCCCATTGGGTATTACATTTCTATCCGACTTGATACGATTAGCATTTTATTTGAAGTTATATAGATGGGGAGTCTGGGCTCGCCACGTGGTGGTTGATCCCATCACTTGGTATTTTTCTGTTTTAACAAGATTCCTAATAGTCCAAATGACAAGCTAACGGTATAGTACGTTAATAATTAATCAATATTAGTTGCGCAAAAAATTGAAAACTAGATATATTTTATAGTTGGCCGACGAGTGCATTCAAATGGATCCCTTGGATGAAGGAGAAGAAGAAGATTCTGACGATGATGGTAATGGTGAATCTGAGGAACCAAATTTTGAAGATGAGTTTGAAACAGAATCTTGGCCTATGAATATCGGTTAATTTTTACCTGCCATAAACGCTAGAAAATTGTTGTCAAGAATGCAAAATAAAAGTCTAAATAAATGCAACTTCGTCTATTTGAGGCAGAAGCATAATTGATAGCACAAATAACTTATTAGTCGAGTCGCCCAAGGCCATTCACAACTACAGATTATCATGGTTGTTGAAAGATCCGTCAAGTTTGATAGCTCATGCCCAGTTCCTTAAACTCTTTACGATAGTCGGTCATGTGTGACAGAATAAAGTATTCCCGTATCTCATAAAAAGTGTTCACGTGAAAAAAAATGATTATTGGCCCAATCGTACGAGTAAATTAAACTTCGGCCTTCTTCAAGTATATACTGAAAATCTGGAATCGATTGTCTATCTACAATTTTTTAACATCGCGATCCTTATGTATATACACTGTCATATCTTAAAAAATATTTGCCTCGTGCAGATGACTATGTACTACGGAACAGTGTGCCAAAACAGGTTTTTACTGTTCACTTCCAACTTACACATCTTACTGACAGAAAGATAGAAAAAGCGAAAATCAAGTTATGACAATCTACAAAACACCTTTAATAATAAGTTTTATTAGCAATATACATTCATGTCATATGGGAATCAAATCACAAAATTAAGTAACAACGAACGGTAATAATTCAATAAAGTACAAAATAAAGTTCAATTTTAATGCAAGTTTTTGCGATCAGCTAAGGTTCCTAACTAAAGTCATGTGGTCTCCAAAACCTCGCATAGGTAAGGGTGCGGTGTTGTACATTTTCCGTCTGCTAATCTCCAGTTTTTCAATCCCCATAATTCTGCACATTTGTGATTTCCAGAATTGTTTGGTTCCCCAGGAGCCCAATTTGTATCATTGAAAGCAGCGATCACGCCATCAGACCACGCCCATTTGCCATCAAAATACACAAGACCAATCCAAACATTCTTTTCTGGAGAATCCAACAAAACGTCAAAGATTTGTCTGAAAATATTAACATAATCAGCCGCAAAGAAAATAAAATTATAGTAAAATTTCATGAAAAAAGGCAAATGAGTTTTGTAGAAGAAGATTTAAAATTCATCACTTACTTTCTGATATTGGAATCCCTCACTCCAGTTGCAGCAAGTCTTGCGCCAGATTTTTGACACGCTTTAACAGCATCTGTGTAATCTTGCGTTGTGTTAATTTTTTTGTATAAATACCCATTCGATGCTGAATACCATCCTTGGTGTAACGAAACCTGCGTCTTTATTGAAATCTTTAATATTGTTATTCAACGTTGAAACTGTGATGTGTTAACTAAAATATATATTTATAAATGTATACTCACATCATTTGATGATTTCACTTTGTTGCCACTAAGTTGGAGGGCTAATGGCGTTGTAGATTCATTAATCTGTGACAAATCGTCTGATAGTTCTGAATTATAAAAACAGCGTTGCTTTAATTGTGAACGAGATCAGGATAAGATTTAGGAGCCTCGGAAGCTAATCTACAATAATCATTTTAATGAAGCCAAAGAAACTCTGGGAAGGCCCACGTAGTGAAAAAAAAAATTAAACAGTTCATCTCAAGAGGAACGAAAGTTTCTAAGCAGGTGGGCATCAATACTTGGTGGTGGTAAGTCTCCATGAGCTGATTAAAAGCGTTTTGTTTCGACATAGAATTTCATGCAAATATATATAATACTTACGTGACTGGCTGGTTGTTTTTTGACTCAACTGTGAAATACAACATACAATCAAAAAATATCTATAATTGTTTCCAATATGCCAATTGTTATGCCAATGAGTTGTTTTGGCTTTGGCGTGAGAATGCTATTCTCGGTTTTATATCTAAGAAGGAATTGTAGGTTATTGGGAATGTTATTTTTGGTTCCATGTCTAATGAGGGATTGTAGTTTAATGGGATTACATGTAGAGTATTGGTTCTAATACAAACGGTGTTTTATCAATATTCCTCACAGTGGCCAATGTAATATTTCTGAGTAGTTCAGTCAAGGTATTGTAATTTTTAAAGTTTAAGTGATTGCGTGACGACTCAACGTCAAGTGAGCTTGCTTCTATTATGTACAATTCCTTGATCTAATATATTCAGCGGTATGTACTTGTTTTCCTGTCAATTGTTCTAAAGTACCGGAAGAGGTAATTTGTCAGTTTATTTATTATAATCAATAGGGATACTCGTATTTGTGTATTAAGTATTTATTTTGTGACGTAATGGTCTGAAGTATTTGGTGTTGGCCTATCTGTAGTGTCCGTATTTTAACGTACGATTCATACCGTGCAAAAAGATTTCCAGAAATTCCAAAATTGCCAATTATTATATATTTAGGAATCATAATTGATGACGATTCAAGTTACCTGAGAAATCAGCACGAAAATCACGATAAACATAATCCCGAATACAACAATGACGAAAACGCCAACAGCCAGAAGCATCCATGATGATCGCCATCTCTTGATTTCTGACAGAGACTCGGATACTTAAATTTAGATTGAAGCTTTTTAAATTTTATACAATTGGTAGAACAGCTTGGATATGCTTGAGCATGAAATTAAAAGATTGCTTCAGGCACGATGCACTTCATGCGAACTCGACTTCCATGTAATTACATCTGTGGTGATCACCTGTGAGATGTCTAAATTTGTTTGCGATAGTGATTTCTCGCTCGCGGATAAAATGCGAGATATTCTGAGCAGATTGTATTGCAAAATATCTTTCAAGGTATATATATTTTAAATTCAATTGTGTGAAATCCAAAATTGTTTCACTGGCAGTAAACTTTACAATGCAGTTTTGCGCTCTCATTTATATTTTTAATAAAATTTCTTGATTTGATCTCAAATATATAGACACGAAAGTCAAACGAAGTACTGCAGTATCAAATTTACAATACCGAATCCTATAGAGCCCGCATATACTTTTGAAATAAATAAAAGTAATTGTATTCTAGCAACAACAACAAGCTTTAACCACTGGAAATTTGAAAGCGATTGGTCCAATAGTTAAAAAGAAAAGTGACTTTTTCACAACAACAAACTGATCCATAAAAGCAATTGGTTCGATCCTTGAAAAGAAAATCGATTTTTTCATAACAATAAGATGAAAAATACCAACAACAACATAATATTAACAAAACGATTCATAGGTCCAAAAACACTACAAACAAATGAGCAAGGTTTACCCATAACCGTCACAATTCCTACTTCAATTTCCCACCAATATATATATATATTATATATATAATACAATACACATGCATACTCACCCCTGTCCATATTATTGTATGGTACAGATGACGATTGGTCGGTGTCCATTATTGATGCAAGTTCGTTCACGGACAATTTGAAATAAATCGCAAAACACGGAAAGCTATGCGTTTTATAACATATATATTCTATTTCCAAGTATTGTATTTGTGACGAATAATATCCCGGGGCACTCCAAAATCAGGATTATGTTGTGTCCGTATAAAAAACAGTCTAATTTAGAAAATGATAGTAAGCCATTGGTAGTAAAGCAAATATTGTTCTGTTTTTGCAGAAAACAAAAATATGCATTCATTCGAGATCAATCCATTTTAGTTAACGCTGTATTTTAACGCCGTGCAGTCTCATAAATGAAACTATATCACACAAAGCTCTAAATAAAATAAAAAATTAGGGTGGCTTGAACGTACAATCGGCAACCACATGTTTCACATGTTAATAATTTCACTATATATATTTTAAATTTACGAAATATTAATTCCAAATTCGATTTGACGCTTTGAAAAAAGATTTTACATTTATTCGGCTGAATGCAATGTTCGCATTTTTCAGAAGAGTTAAGAAACCCGTATGTACCACGGGTCATCAATTTTTACAAGTGACTAAGGCAGGTCACATTAAACTCATTAAAACAATCCAATCCATCACCTGATGATCATTGAATCGACTCAGGCTCAAATTGTCTCCGTCTTGTTTTCGCCAGTCAAAGGGTTTTGCTCGTGATCAACGAAAAACAGAAACCGACGATAGCAACGAAACTCGTGCATTTTTGTATCGCTGTCGGATATTAGTTCAGTATTGTTAATAAAATGTTACAGATTGTATTAATTCTCAACAAGTCCAATGGTAATATCTTAACGATGTATGCTGAATATTATCATATCGTCATAAAAGCAGTTATTCGTCTTATACGGATTAGTCTAAAATGTTTCATTCAGATTTGACTTATTAGTTGCTATATAGCCTGCCCTACGCAACAGACATATTAGTCTCGCCCGAATAAATTGGATAATATATTATAACCATTCCCTTGTCTCCAAAAAAGTAGAAGCAAATATTTTTGTCAATGAGCATAAGCGAATAAGAAAGCAGTTAGAAAATGAAGAAAAATGTTTGCCGTTTTTCACGAAGCTCTGACTTTATGATCATGTTTACGTAACAGGTAATGTCTCGCGCGAATAACTTGAAGAATTTATTTAAACCATTCATTTGCATCAATGAGAGTGAGAGAAAATATTTTTATCTGACGAGCATACGCAAATAAAAACGTATGCAACACATAAACATGACGACTTTAACCCCGGAAATTCAAGTTGTGCTATATATACTTCGAAATATATTTGCATGCAACACATAAACATGTCTTTACACAGATAAATTAAAATTGCGGTATATATACTCCGTAAATATATTTAGTGTGTCAGTTGTGATGAGTTACCCCTGCCCATTAGTGTGATCCAATGGAATCTCTCTAACTTCGAAACCAACATTCAAATTAGCCATGATATTGCATTTTGTAGACTATCCGCATTGAGCACCCCAATTATTTCTATAACCCTCATTTTTTTCCGGAAATTTTAGCAAAACCATATAAAGGCTCAAAAGTTATAAGATATAGATCGGTAAAACGTGTTAGGTTTATTTCGGATTTGATCAACCGGATTCAAATTAGTTTTCATTTATAGAATATAGCGACGAAAGCAGCATGTAAGAAATTTTTCGCTAGAATAAGTGGAAAGATCGCCACAGTAAATCGCTACGTTAGTGCACCCTATTAACATAATTGTTACGATGTTCAGCCTCTAAACAAGCAAGTTTTAACTCTATTTAGCCTTCTTCTTTGAACTTGGTCAATATATTCCATAAGTCTTCTGCTGTTATGCTCCGTATCATTTCAACTTATTTTGCTTAATTAAAACGAAGAATTATTCTAGCAGAATTATAAATATTAGGATAGCGTGAGATTAAACACACGCAGTGAAGTCTGCACTGAAAATGGTCGCATGTTACATCACTAACTATAGTGACATAGTTTAATATACACCAGAATTTTTGCTATCCTATTTGCTGTCGCTGTTCTTGGAAGATAAAACCAAACGCATTCTTCTGTTTATGTCATTTTAATTTCCCTGGCCAAATATATATATAGAGAATAGATATTTAATATACGGTCATAGATAGGCAATACACATTAGCTTAAAAACGGCGTGTCGAAATGTTTAACAATCATTCCGCGCACTTGCGACGAATGGATCACTTTTACAGCCCAATACTGTGGTCTAAGAGAATATCTACCAGTTTTATGCGGCCACGCATGACAGCCAATATTGTGCATCTAGGGGTTTGCAAATAAAAGAGAACATGAAGTGGTACAATCGGAAAAAAACTCAAAATTCTGAGTCAAAATTACATAAAGACACAGGAACAACTTCAATGTCATAGTTGATATTGATACAACTGACCCATTTCACCAGGCTTTTTTGGTTTTGCGAATATAAAAGATGGAACAACTTATTTTTGGAGCAGCACAAACATGGATTGAAAAATTGTTAAAAAATACAAAAAATAATAAGAATTTCGATATCCAGATAATACTAATTTTTGCGCGAAATTTCGTAAACACGTAAACACTCGTTTCCACGTCTTTTTCAACATGTAAACAACGACAATTTAATTTTATAAGGCAGAAAAAATAGCGAAAGTTTGAAAAAAAGGCTACACAAAAAGGTTATCATAATGATCATTGTATCATACATTTAATTAGTTTTAATTCATTTCATGGTTAATATTGAGAAAAACAATCAAAATTAGTATTCGCTTTACAATGATTATCAACCATATCAAAAATTATTCGATTTATACACGATCGAAGATGAACCATAGATGAAAGAAACTGGCAAAGTCGGTTTTATCTACGGACCAAATTTGCAAGAATAATTTTTGATATGAAAAAATTTTCCAATAGATATTCACTTGTAATAGGACTGTTTGGTTTCAAGACAAACAAAAATAGAAAACGTTTGAAAAATATTTTAGAAAATGCACTAAATTTGGGGCAGGCATGTGAATGTTTCATTAATATTTTTCATCACACAATTTGCAAAACAACGCATTTCTTGCAATTAAGAAATAATCCCGATAAATGATAATTTGAAATTTTAATATTGTTATTTCGAGCAGCACATTGAATCAAAAAATTATATCACGTATTTTCAAGTTCAAAATTAAAAAAAACATATTTTGTGGGCTCATTGCACATGCCTATGTACAAAATTTATACAATAATACACAAAATCGGGTTTTTCTCATTTACAATTTTATATTCAACACTGAGTGAGCGCGCCGACATGATTTCTTGTCGGTGTATGTATTGAGATTTCATTTACAAATGCACTACATGGGAAGCTGGCGCATTTCTCTCGTGTTTGAGATACTGTTGTTAGTCTTGCAACCTTGTAGTTTTTTTCGATTTTGGTTAGTCAGAATCAGATTGATCTTTGTAACGCATTCTCCTAATTTGGGCGAGTTTTTCTCTCGCAGCGTTTAGTTCTCTCTCCTTTCTCAAAATCTCTTCTTGAGCCATCATTTCTTGTGCAATTCCGCCGACCCTTCGCGAATCGATGACGACTTCTGAATTTACGGTTTCTTCAAATGATGACGCTTCCCGTGCCGCGTTCACCAAGTCTTCTGATGCGTGTTTTACAGCATTGCCGGCAATCTAGAAGTTCCATGAGAAGACGCAGAAATGGTCGATGTTCGGGAATAGGAAGAAAATGAAAAACAAAAATAAAAATAATAAAAATAACTAAGCCATGACATGCAAAAGTAAATGATTGGTGTATGGCTATCGAAATTAGACAATTATGATGAAAATAATAACTGAATGCAGTAATTTTTTTTTATACAAGAAAGCCAAATTTCACGATTTTTTTGATCTGTTATTATCTGGACCTCTTTAAGCAGTAACAAACAAATAAAATGATGCTAATTAAAAAAACTTTTGCTCCTGGTGACTCCCATGCACTGCTGTAAATAAAAATAAAAATAACAAAAAAAGAATAAAATAAGATAATTTATGTACAGCTAACCATGTCCATCTTTCGTACATGCTTGGTAGAATCAAGTATTTAAGTAATTCTGCTAAAAATGTATGATGGAATCGTCATAGCTAACAAAAAATAAAAATTGCATCCATCCTTTCCAAGTGTTGAAGAATCTCCGCAAAAACAAAAGAAGCAGGAAAACATTCCAACAAAAAATTCTCCATTATTCGTTCAACAAAGAGAAAAAAAGGAACCAAAACGATGATAGCAATCTTCAAAGCTCAGGAAGATGCCAGGAAAATAGAAACAAAAGAGATGGAAAAATAATCAGAAGGTGGCCATCGCTTTCAAGCAAAAAGAATAAATGACAAAAGAGATATAGGAATGGTTATAGAAACGGGAATTCTTTGAGTAGGTTGATTATTTTTTGACGTTCTTCTCATAATTTTTGTTGCGAATACGAAAGAGTCTTTGCCGAGCGGCTTCCAACTCTTTCTCCTTTTTAAGAATTTCTGCCTGAAATTCCATTTCTGCTCGCATTTGCATGACGGTACTAGAAGAACCGCCGTTATTCCATGGAAGTGAATCTTCTTCTTCGACATTATCAACGGCATCTTTAGCCGCTTGCACAAGCATTTCAGTTGCGCGGTTTACACTAGTTCCAGCCATCTGCGATTTACATCAAGGTATTTTAAATTCATAGAAATCGTAATTTTGAAATTCAATTTTTAAAATTCTGTATGTCATAAAGTAAGTTCAAATGAACTTCAAATTTAACCAACTCAGCAAATCACATAATATTCTAGTAACGTCCCAAACAAAAAATTTTCCAATCCTGAGCAAGAAAGGTATTGGGAAATGTCATCCTCCGATATCTAATAGTGAACACTACTTGGTTACCAATATGTATTAGGGGTCTGTCGACTTTGTTGATCTTGAAGTTTTGCCCATCTCCTTCTGATTATATTTTATGGTTATTGTTTGTTGTTTATTCTTATTGCAATATGTACTTTAATGAAATATTCGGAGATAAAATCATTGTACCTAAAAAACGTTTTTTTTTTTCTAGTTCATAATAGGTATCAGAATCAAAATCCTATATGAAAAATATCATCACTGTTGTAACCTGGAAAAACTATTTGTATCCTGATTATAACAAAATTTTACCTGTAATCGTTTCATGTTTTCACTGTTCGGGTCAGCTTTTACTTTACAAGCGACCAAAAGTTGAGCAGTTGATGCAGCGACTTGTTTCGCAGAGCTGACAAGTTTTTCTTCACTTGCTTCTCCTTGTACAGCTTGGTTAGCAGCTTCACACAAATTACCTGTCGCTTGGGCAACAGTTTGTGCGGCTGAAATTAAACCTGAGGACCATTGACCGTCATCGTGACGCATTTCTGGAACTGAACCAACCTGGAAAAATTGAAAGTTATTGTTAAATAATTGGAAATCCATGAATATCAATCTGAATTCCTTTAAGTAGACAAAGCTATTCAGAACTTGTTACGAGTGCATTGCTGTTTTCTGCCAACTGTACAGATTCTTAAAAAAATTTTGTTCCTTGTACAGTATTAATTATAATATATAACATAACACTCTTTGACAACTTCGGCAGTAGGTCAAATTTTAAAATTACAATATTCAAAAAAGGAATATCATTAATATATGAACATTTAGCTCGGCTCAGGTTTGGATCCCATGCAGGATTAATTATGTGCGAGAAGATTACTGGACTCCTTATCACCGCAGGGTGGTTCACATAACCGCTGGTCAGTTACGGCTTCCTCCACCATCAAAGTCCCTGCACCTAAAAACAAATAACTGGCTGACTAATCCCATACCTGACTTGGACTGGTAACCAGACAAGAGGCCATGATTCACCATATGATTAGGGCATCTTATTGGCTTTCTTCCCTCCCAGGATAAATATGTACATTCTTCTATCTATTTGCCAAAACCCATTATTTCCATAGAACAAATATGTCATAGTATTTATTTTCAAAAAAAAAATTTCATACCTTTCCTTGAAGCACAAGTTCCTTCTGTGCAGCAGAGGCCGCTTTGACCAGTGCAGTAGTAGCAGTTGCAATAGATTTTGCAGCTTCCAGAATTTGTTCTTCAAAGTTAAGACTTTCGTCTGCTTGCTAAAAATAGAAAGATTAGAGTTAAAAAACGAACTTGAAGACTCAAATGAACTGGTGAACTATTTCCATACCAGAACCTAAAATGTACTAGACGAGTGGACCTAGATCGTCATCGAATGAGTGCCCTTACCAAATTCTCCCGCCCTCAAAATGAACAAAAAAATGTAAAATAGCATATTTCAAAAGATTAGAATCACAAAATTCGTTTAGTGTATGTGCGAATTGTAAAAAGTTTGTTCAATTGTGGTGTGATAATAAGGATTGTCTTACAACTTGTTATGATGATGAATAGAGTAGTTTGAGAACAATTTGAAAAAAATTTCAAATTTTTCAATACCTTTGGCTTCTTTCTTGGTCGCAACAAAGCGAGTTTCTTTGCAGCTGCTTCAATAGATGCTGCAGCAGCAAGAAGTTCTTGTTCAGCGATAACGTTTGGATCATTAGGATCGACCCAGTCTGGCCCTAACATAAAAACAATCACATAATTAATAATAAGTTAAGGTTGAAATTGATTTTTGACTGAGTAATTCACAATCATGAAGAAATTAATGCAATGCTATTCGATGTTAATTAGGAATAAGAATGGGGAAGCATCATTGGCTGGATAAACTACGGTATATAATTGATTTAGTTCATCAACCAATAGTATTTTAAAAATTAAAATGGTAATTTTGATAGTTTTATCTCCGATAGAATATTGCACTAGGACAGGGAATGTTAACATTTATTCTGTCGTGTATGGCAAATTTCAAAATTCAAATGTACTCCCAGAACTACATATATAAACTGTCTCTTCCAATGTGCCGAAAGTGAATTAATAGCGTTAATATGCGCATCTATATACATTTGTTAGATCATAGTAAAATAGGGAGAAGTTATAACTATTTTTAAATATGGCCTCCGAATTGATCAATTGTGTTCCAATATGATGTGTCGCAGATTACATTCCACTACCAGTTCGTGAGAACTTGTGTGACAGTAATACTGAAGAAACAAAAAAACAAATTACCTTTCATGGATTCGGAGAATCTTACGAGATTGCTGACAGAAATGGCAACATTTTTTGAATAAGCTCCAAGGTTTTGCTTCAATTCCTGGTTATTTGGTTGTTGGGAAATGGCCAGAACATTTGACAAAAGTTTGCCGTAAGATTCCGCCACACCGCGACCCAGTTGAAGTGTAGATGATAACTGTTCTCCGTTTTCTGTATTAGCTGCAGTTGCCTTAAGCAAATACAATTATTAAAATTTAAAGTTTAATTTAAAATATTCTAAAGTTACCTATTGCCTCGAAGGTACCTATTTTTCAATGAAACTGTGATACAAAATAATTTCACTGCAAAAATAGTGATTTTCCAGAATGAATAGCAATTTAGATATCTGATTCCATGGAACCCTTTTTTGAAACTTGTCTAATTACTTCTCATATTTCTCATATACCAAAACATTTGAGCGTGAAAAATTCAAATATTAGAGCTGAAATTTTAATACTAATATATTGAAGCGTTTCAATTTGCCTATCACAATTTTGAATTTAAAACAAGAACCCACTTTTTTGGTGTCGCAAGCATTAATTTTGTGATCAGATCCCTGTTTATTCCCTCCTAAGCTAAATTGTAAATGAGGGGTGTGCAATCTATAGGCTTTGCGACGCATAGAGATTGGAATTGCTCACACATACTAGATTAACTAAACTAAAAACTTGTTTCGCAGCACACTATTCAAAATTGGCACTTCTCCACGAGCCGCACAATTTTTTCCTTGGGGGCCGCATTTGTCCCGCAGGCCGCAGTATTTACACCTGGTTTAGAGTATACAAAACACCAACAGGGAAAAAATATACTAAAAATAAAAAAAATTACCCTGCATTTATAGATCATATCAACAACAGCTTTGCGTCCCATATTTGCTGCCACAACCATATCTTCTTGTTTACATGATTTTCCTGCCGCGACAGCTTTTGCTGTGGCACTGGTAATTGGTTTTGTGGCATGAATGAGTTCCTCGGGTAATGCTCTTTGTTCTTCTCCATCCACAGACATGAGTGTCTGAATATAGTAAATAAATATAATACTGAAATTTTGGCGCCACAGAAGTATGTGCACCAATATGGAGGTAACTAATTTTGTTTGCCTACTTTACATCAAGTTGTGTTAAGGGACTGAAGCCTATGGGCAGGGGATATATTCACTTAGCTAACACAAACAGTCCCCGAACTCGTAATAGAACCAAAATAAGGAAAATCGAAATAAAATTATGGCCTAACTTTAACCAGGTACACACACTGTGTGAGACTACCCAAATTTTCGAAGTCACAATTATTACTTAGGAGATAGAACATGCCGTGACATTCGTGAAATGCGATGGGTCAACTTTTTCTATACTAAATAGATTCTACAAAAATTATATCATTACCGGTATATGTAATATCAAGAAACTTAATTTAAAATAAATGGCACTAACCATTAGATATATATTCAATGCAATTAGTTTGTATATGTAGAAATATTAATACAATTACTGCTGGATTATAAAGTTTCTATTTTCTACTATTTTTAGAAGAAGAATAAACATCAATTTTGTCTGAATGACAATTTTCAAATGAATATACTTCAAATTTATCACATCGAATGTAACTAATTTCAGTTTGATGCAGACTAAAAAACAATTCAATATATGAAGTCACTTACCCTAGATTCAGTTTTGATGGCATGAATAGTCTGTTCGAGAGCTCGTGGTCCTTTTGCTGCTTCATCTTCAACTGCTTTGACTGTTTTGAGAAGCGACGTAACATTGGTCACCATAGCCTGAGGAAAAAAAATAGAATTTCACATCATTTCATACTGTACTTTCCTTTCTCTGCGATAAATATCAAAATCCTATCAAAGTAATATTGTTTCCAATTGAATCAATTGTTAATCTGAAAATCAAGTCAGTTTCAATAAACAAAACACTCAGTAAATGTTCTTGAAGCTTCATAAGACTATGACCATAGGCTTTAGTTATTTTGTCGACTTTCAATCTCTCCTTTCATTTTACATAATTTTATTTGAAAATTTCCAACATACTTTTGCAGATGCCTTCAGATGGAACATGGCATTATCTTGTGCAGATTTTCCAGAAGCATTCTTTGTGGCAGTTATCAAATCATCTAGTGCTGACGCTACATCTCGAACAGCATTGATCAGAACGACTTGAGTATCAGGATCATCAGCTCCGAGACTGGCTGCTCCAAGTTTAACAATGTCTGCCAATTTGGTAATAGTGCCAGAAGCTGATCCAGCAGCCCCAGCAAGCATTTCTTGACTGTGTGCAGCTCCTGACACAAGTTTTTTGGTGTCTTCCACAAGGGCCTTGGCTGTTGTCAGTATTTTCTCTCTGTTTGATTGAAAAATAGATAATAATAATGAATGCATCTGATAGCTTAATTAAATTTTTGGGTTAAAATAAAGTAACAGACTGTGAATGAGAATCAAATTTGGTACTAATCTACCTGTAATCAGCAAATGTTTCTGCTTCATTTTCAGAATTCAATGTGCCTGCTGTGGCAAACATGATAGTGGTGTCGAGATCTCCTATGATGGCTTGTACGGCAGAATGTGCATTGATACATGCTTGAGTACCTCGTGCTCCAGCTTGCAATGAAGCGAGAACAAAAGAGACCTGAAATGCACAGAAAAAAATATAAATAGGTTTTTTCATATTTATTATAAAGATAGCAAAGGAGGATTATTTATAACCAATATGTAAAATAAATTTCTCAAAGTACAATAAAAAAACTTTTTTGTTTGTTTGACATTTTAATGTTACAAAAAATGAATTTGAAGCGTAAATATTGTGCACAGCAAAAAAAATCACAAAAACATAAAACATTTTGAGTTAAATAATAATTTTACCATAAATCTAGATTATATTTGATCCAATATTTTATCTCTAGATCTATCAGAAATAAGAAATTATAGTTATTTTGACAACTCACAAAATTACAAAAAAAATCGCAAACCTTCTCAACAACTCCTCTCGATTTTTGAGTGAGTTCTTTCTTAGAGTAAGGATCTCTCGGATCACTTTGTACGGCACCAGATGCCGATACTAAATCAATGCAAGATTTACCGAGTTCCGAAACACTGTTCTTAATTTGATGAGCAACCTGAATAAATAAAAATATATCTGTTAGTAAAGAGGAATTTTTCATCATAGTCTAGATTTTTTCATTTCATGTCTAGATTCTATTTCATTTGCCATATATGGATGCCACCTAAACAACACAGCTGCTATTTAGCAAATGCTTGAATTATTACAGGCCAATAGAAAAAAATTATATGTAACCGTTAATAATGCAAAATTTTCATCATTTTTTTCAAATGGCCAAAATAATAGTTCCATAATTTATGTTCGAAAAAGGTCAAAAATAAAAATCTCCAAAAACTTACGTCATCTGTGTCAGCAAATGCAATGGCTCCCTTGCTGTCATTAGCAAGTGTTGTGAATTCTTGAGTCAATTCTTTCGCTTGAGGTCCGAGATCCTCTGGTTTTACAACGGCCGAACTCACCATTTCTTTACTGACTGTAGCAATTGCTTTAGCAGTTTTTACCATTCGTGTTTGGAATTCGGCAAAGCTTCCTTCTTCATAGTCAGAAGGCTGATCAACCTAAGAAAATAAATATTGTATTTATCAAAGCATACGAATGTTGCGGTTTGAAAATAAAGATTTAGTTAGATTTTATGTTCAATTACACTTTGAAATACAGATATATTGTAATGAATTTCAGATTTGAAAAATTTAAAATCTCGTTTGTAAAAGTGAATAACTTGGGTTTTGGATTAAACAATTTTCAAAAAAGATATTGGTCCATCAAAATTTATTGAACACCTACATTGAAAACTTACGGTACTTCTGTACACAAAAGTGCAGTAATCTAGGACACTTTGTCCAAAAAGTTATGTTCTTTCTAGAACATGTTTCAAATGACTTGGGTACTGTTTTTTGGATCTTAAAATTTAAAACTTTCATACAAACTTATTTTGCATATAGCAATATTTTCATGCATATGCACTATAGTCATGATCGTAAATAAATAATTTAATCAGAAATTTAGATTTATAGATCAATACCTAAAATCAACATAATTAAGATTTCAATGATGACAAAGTATTTCAGAGAAAGAAGCCATATTAAAAATATTAGAATGAAAAATTGTATAGCTAAATACAGTATTAATATTCGCTCGGCAATGAAGTGAAAACTGCCCCATACCCCCATTGAATATACTTACATCTGAAACAGCTTTATTGATAGAATCAACCATTCCCGAAACAAGAGCTTCGGGAGCTTCTTCTACCGATTTCAATAAATCTTCTATTGCTTCTTTCATTCCTTCCGCAGCCTCATCTATCGCTTGATGGGTGTTGGTCGCCTGTAGCATGAAATTGAAAGGTTTTAAGGTAAGCCTAAAAGATAAATTACGAATGATGAGAACTTTAACTTGAATAGACTGATCATTCAGAAATTATTCCGATATGAAGGATACAATAGTGTAAAAGGATTATTGTAAACTTTTACTATAAATTACAAATGTGCATAAAATTACGCCATATACCATATACATTTAAATCATTAAATTTTCGATTCCAAATTATATGTCAGGATAATAATTTTTCTACTAAGCATATAAAATGGAGAATGAATTTTTATAAAATTATTTGATTAGAATAATAAAACAGTGAGTACAAAAAATTAAATACTGCTCATGTTTCGATTAACACATATTAAATTCAGTAAGTTTAGGAATAAATATCCTCAGAAATTATTAAAATAAAACATACATTCAAAATTTGAGGCATTCAATATGTTAAAATCATGATTTTAGGAAAAATTTAGAAAATTTGCATTTGATATTTTATTATCAGGCATTGAAGGCAAAGATTCAATTCAATCATTCTGTATAACCAAATTTAATTTCAATAAACTCGAAATGATTTCTGAAAATTTCTCTGTCATTAACCACGACCCAATTAGAAATATATTCGTTAATATTCGTAAATATTATTTAGAATGTGTTTGGAATAGTAAGTCATTCAATTTTGGCAATCCCTAGATATACTATTCGCCGCAATAAAACTAAAGTAGCTCATGTAACATTTTTCAGAAATGGACCTTTTTGATCTTCTGCTATTATGAACCAAGGGCTATCTTCAAGTCTGGGTTCCACAGCTATACCTGATTTTAAGGAGTGTTTTATGTTCATTTTTAGATGTGCAAGTCGAAAAATTACACAAATGCAATTTTTTTTAAACTTTAAAAAGTGACATGAGCTAGTTTGATTCCACTGCGGCATATTATTTATATTATGAATACAAATTAAAATTTGTTAGTTATTGGCATGCTACTTCCACACTCCTGTAATAACACATACATAATCAATAATGGAGAGTTACAGATGACAATCTGTATCAAAAACTGGACACATACCCATTACATGAATGAGAATAAACCAGTTTTATGAAACAGACAGCATTCGACTCCATACAAAACAAGACTATATTCATTAATGTTAATGAAACAGAAAAAAATTACCAACGTCTTAGGGTACCACACAAAATTAAACAAACATAACAAAACAGTAAAGTTGCTATTAAAAATCCTTTATTCATTAGCTAGTTATGCCCAAATAATTTGTAATTGAAAAAAACTGAACATTTTATAAATTCAAAACTTGTTGGAATAATGAACCATATTTATGTATAAAATAATCAGTTATCTTGCTTTTGTTATAAGAGAAGCCGCAATTTTATACAATATGAAAATTTGTTATTTTTTCAAATAAACTAAGATTCAGAATTCGGTTCATTACTAAATTATTTGGACATTCATAATCATTATTAATTAATTAGTTTAATAATTACTCTTATTATCTTGTTTCGGTACAAGCCAAAATTTTATACAATATGAAAAAATTTTGTTTTTTCGAATGAACTCAGATTCAGTTCATTACTAAATTATTTGGACATTCATAATCATTAATTAATTAGTTTAATAATTACTCTTAACCATGACACGATTTATTATTCTTTTTACAAAAGGTCACCAGCAACTTGAACATAAAAATTATGTGAAATCACTCAATTAAATAACAAAAAGAAACAATCAATACTAATTAATCATATACTGATTTGAATATTTTAAAATTTGTAATGACCGAATGACAATTACACTATTTATAAAAGACAATTAGGTATTTCTATTTTAAACTCTTCATCAAAAAAATTTCACGTTATGTTCCAAGTCTATGCTAACTGAAAAGAAATCACTAGTTTAACGAGAACCAGCTTAAGTGAAAAAATTTTGACCGTTATTTTTACTGATTTTAACTTATTCATGAAACAAAAAATCAAACTTAAATTATCTTAAGGTTTCATTTAGCAGCATTGCAATTAAAATTGAACATCAGTAATTAAATAATTCGTAACACAATGGGCTAAGCATATACCAAATTTTTTTTTACAGAAATTTTAAATTTTTTGTTTCAAGAAAGATATATTTTAACAGTAATACAAATATTCAAAATTGGTGCTTATTTATTTAAAAAATTTGCCATATTTGCCAATCAATAATATAATATAATGTCAAATATTACCAAGTAGGCGAGTACAATTTGGCATACGACATGATTTTGGGGCAAAAAAGGTTTATTAGGATAATTTGAAACAAACAGGATTTTATACAATTCAGATACATACAAATTATGGATCACATATGAACCTAGCTTATATTCAACACCCAGTTCCGTTAAATATGATTCGATGATAAAACAAATCCACTAAATTTATTTCTAAAACAACAATCAAACATGCTAACAAACGAAGAAAGACAAATAAAAATTAACGGAATACAATGTTACCACATAGATGACCTGTTTATATTGATGACTTGCGATCAGCTCAGTTGACTAGAAGAAAATGTGCATTAGGTTATGAAATACTCACACATACGCACACACACACACACATGTTAAATATAAATATGTGAAAAAAATTTCATAATTTCTTCCTACCATATATGGATATGTACTAAATTTAATACTCCCGCGACTTTTTTAAACATCACATCATTTGGACCTGACACATATGCTACACATACACATGTGTTTGGGGATGTGGCATGGGAGAAAATCAGTGAAAAGCTATATCAAACTTTTTAAATATATTTTTTTTTATAATTGACAAATATTATTTGTGATGGCATATAAATTGGGTGGTTTTATGTCACTAAATTAGTATATCGAGGGCTATAGCTCAAAAGTGGGAAAGTTGAAAAAGCTGCTTCGAGAAAATGAAGGGGGGCTCATAGTCATATTTGTATATAAAGTTCAGTAACTCTTTATGAAATACTTATGAATTTTTTATCCCATTTTTCTTTCCCACTTATCAAGTATTTATATCACAAATATATTCTAGGAAAAGGGTAGTATTATATTCAAGTATTGCCCTTTTTTCACTATCTTGAAAACAAACTTCAGCCTAAAAGGGCTATGCTCTCTAAAGTATTAAGCTTGAAGTATTTCTTGCTACATTTTCAAATAATTTATTTTCATTCGCCCCATTTTTCTTGAAACCCTCGATATATGAAAGTGTTTAAAATGTATAGATTTTGAATTGATACATTTTCATATTATGAGAATTCGAAATAAAAAAATTCATGATGTGTTAGATTTTGTGAAGTTAATTGTGGAGCACATGATGATTATTTTGTATTATTGTATATAATGGATAACACCAATAGCACAGAGCAAAATATACTCTTTATGTTAGCATTAAGGCAGTTGGAAGTTATAAACAAAATTTAGAAATAAACATAAAAAAACAACAAGAGACAAAAAAATCAAAAAGTGCCAGAATTTGAACACCCAAGTAACATGCGGTGTGAGATTGAAAACAAAAATTTTGGTTATTTCAAATAATTCTGTACAAACCAGTTTAGGACCGTTGGGGTCGTGTCGAATAAATTCTCCGATAGAATTATTATGCATGTGAAGTTGAAGATCCTGGAATAAAAAATTAAAAATAGCATGCCGAAAAAAACAAGAAAAACTAAGATGAAATTAAATGTAAATTACAAAAATATTCAATCAACTTTTTTGTTAATAAAATGGCATCAAAATTAAACTAATAAGTACAGTCATAAAAATGAAAGTACACCACCAAAAATAGGAAAGAGACAGAATAAAACAAACTATATTTACTGAAGAATAAGATAGGTCACTAATGAAAATTATTTTGCAGGATATATTTATATGCTTTTTATTATGTAAGATCAGCCATCGCTAGATAAAAGGATATAAAAGTTTTGAAGAAACGGAACGGCTTAGCATTGCCTACCATTGATATTAGTAATACCTGGGTGAGGTGATGGGCATGGGATTCGAACCCGCAATTTTCACCTACGATCCGATTATAGTTATATCTACTTCCTAGTGTAAGGCAATGTGTGTGTGAAAATAGAATAACCCAACACATAAAAGAGGAAGAGATCGACATGGCGTAACATTTTTAATGAAGCATATGTGCAGAGTGCAGCCATGCATTGTTACCAACTTATTTGATTACATTAGTAACAATATCACATAAGATATGTAAATTAGATATTTGTCAAAAAGAGTAGATATTTAATTATATAAAACAAAAAGAAAATCTAGATCATTGCCTTTTTTGAAATGTTTTTAGCATCAGTTTTTGATAATTATACGAATAATTATGAATCAAAATTAATTAGACAACTTAAATTAACTTGGAACATTTCAGATGGATGGGCATCCCTAATTAGCAAACGCATGCATTTTATCATAACTACTTCTAAATTTATAAAATGGGGTAACCCCCAGAAAAAACACAGAACCCATACACTTTTCAATTACTTCTACAATAATGAAGAAAATTCAATCAACACTTGAACTTAAGTTTCAGTAGTCTATGAAGCTTTGCGAACGGTGGGGCGCACCCCACACGAGGGACCTAGACAATTTTTTTGAAGGGGGGGAAGCTAATTGAAAATATTATTTGTTAAATTTGATCTTGCCTGCCTTATTTTGAATATTCACATTTCTTTACTTTAGATATTTACGTTCCATCCATGTATTTTCAAGGTGTTTTTTGAATGAAATATACTTCCGCCTTACTATCTGCTATTTGTAGCTTATTGTTAGCTAGTTATTTTTAAGGTGGGCCCCGAGACCCACTGCTCTAATGCCGCGGCACACAATTTGGGAAACCCTGTTCTATACTGGGGGTAGGAATTCTGCTTGGTCAAAAACCGAGCTTATCTAAGTATAAGCAGAAGAAGCAGAAGAATGATTTAATGATATATCATGCAAGAACAAAATCAAATCATGATTAGCTAAACAAGATCTGACATGAATTAAGACAAAAAAAAATAAAAATTAATAAAAAAAAATGTAAGATTTTGAAATAAAATATTCAAATAACTGCCCGAATGCTAACTTGCTCGAAAATTAGATTTGAAAGATGAGAATTATGAAATATACTACTAAAAACGTGAAAATTTCATGAAATTATTGTTGATTTAATTAACAACATTAGCTGCCACAAATATTATGAATAACTTATTGGAAACTTGATTTATAAATTGAGTCAACACACGAACGTTATGACATTAAATTACAGAGATTGTAATGACTCATCTTTATACGTAGTTCCCTATTTTGAGCTGAGTGATTGCAATACAAACAAGTAGAGAATTACTCTAAAAAGCACACTAAAATTACTGACATTTTTCTATTAAATTTTGAACTGAAATTACACATTCAAGATTATTTTGATTTGAGGGCCAAACGCTAAAAATTTTTACAGATCGACACCTACCAAAAACGTTTTTCGAAAAGCCTGCAAAAAATATCGTCACAAAAAATTTAAGACTCAAAATTGAAAAATGTGTAAAAAAAAACTTGTAATTTCTAAGTAATTCAGTTTACCTATTACTAGTTATCAATAAGTACATATTTTTGTGAAGATAAATTAAAGATTATTATACCTTGGGATTTCCACCTCCTTCTTTTGCAGCATACATAAGTTGGAGAGCAGATTCTGCGAGTGTTTTACTGTATTCTAGAATGTCCATTTGCCTTTGATGATTCTGTGAGTTTGAAGCTGCACCGATAGTGCCATTGACGAGAGGCTCGAAGTAGTTGGCAATTTGAGCAACCTAACAATATTTCAAGGTTATTATATACAGTTTTTCAAGAAAGGAAAAGTTGAATTTAAATCAGGAGTGGCCGAAACCAAATATTCTGCAATTCATTCTTAAATAATATGGGGACTCTTTATGTTATGCAAGTTACATCGATAACATTGCCATATTTTCAAAAAAAATGTTAAAAAATATTATCACTTATCATTATTACCTTGTGTCCTAGTTGAGATGCATCTCCTTTAGCAGCATGTACAAGCGGGTCAACGCAAGTTCCAATTTCATTAACTGTGTTAACAACCTGACAATAGAAAATAATTTGAAGTGTTTGCCACAAGAAATAAGTTATGGATTTTGATTCTATATGCATAACCATAAATACAACATGATTTTCAAACGGATGTATGCATTCGATGGTGAAAGAAGCCACGAGTGAACCATCGGTTACGTGAACCACACTAAGAGTGCAGCAATATGCCTTACGAAGCTGCGAAAGGTAATCAGAGGTGCAATTGTATTTGTAACACTTAGCGCCGGGGATTGATTTGAGCTCTTTTAACCCTATCTACCAGAGTTTCCCAGAGGCCATTTTGTATGGTCTCTTCCGAATTTTTCATTATCGTCTACCATTAGTCCCTAACACGACACTCGTGGCTTTTTAAAAGCGTATGCTAGAGTTCTTTTCCGCGAGATGACGCTCTATCAAATGTTGTTAGAGCCCCATGCAATTGCTTGATTACATCTCAGATAGTACCTTCTTCAAATAGCCTCAGCATAAAATGGTATTTCAATGACATGCGGATATCAACAAAACTGTTACCTTTTCTTGGAAGCCTTTCATGGTGTTATCGTCTCTGAGAGGCAGACTTTGGCTCATAACAGATAGAGATGCATTGTTGAGATCACGTATGGCTTGATTGATGGAATCGATAGCATCATCACATTCTATTTGTCCTGGTGCCTTGTCCCTACAAATTTCATGAATTCATTAGAATATCAGATTTTATGAATAATAATATTAAAAAACAATAACGATCAAAAGTCACCAACTACAGACTTGTTTAGTCTAGGTAGAAGCAGGAGAGACACGGCCATGATTTGTTTAGCAAGGGAGTTTTGCTAAAATTAGTAATGTGCCATAGGTATAATTCATGATGCCATGAAGTGCCCGCATGCTTACAAAACTAAAAAGTGATCTCTGTTAACAGCAAAACACAGTTAAATGATTCCCAGCCTCCTGTGTCACCCGCATGTTCGCTTTAGCTTGTTCTATTTCAAACATCCGACAATGGCCGATCATTACCCAACTGCCATTATATAATTTCATAACAGTTACAACGCTAAATAGAACTAGCTGCAACCCCGGGTAGAAGTATGCATAAGGTTCCTTTTATTAATAATGATTTGTACAAGAGAGCGTGAAGAATAATGATTGCCATGGGCCCTTATGATGTGTGAGGTAAACTTCTAGACCTGACTATAGTGACATGGCATGTTCGGAATCTGAGAGAGTACTAATAATGAAGTATGTAATGCCGCAAAAGTTCTGGTTCGTTTAAAAACATAATATAGCTAATATATATCCTTGCCGATACAGAGTTTCGTTGAAAATGTTAAAATATTTAAGCCAATAAGAGAAGTTCAGAAAAGTTGAAATTAATAAAATCCCGCTAAAAATACACTATATAATATCATAAATTAGAGCAATACCTTATAGATGACACAAGTTTTTTAATGGAGTCTGAGACAACGCGAGAATGTCCGCTGAGAACTTGCCAGGTTGGTGGATCTTTTGGATTATTTGCGAGTTTTCTTGCTGTTTTTATCAACTCGCTCGAGCTGTCCAGCATCTGAGCAGCTGATTCAATAATTGGGGCTTGCGCTTCACGAGCTTCCTCACTAATTTTAGCCGGTACACTTGCAAATTCTGGGTTGGAAGCAAATGTTGTTAGATTTTCAACAGCTTCGATGAGTGGCTTTGTCGCGCCGGCACAATTTGCTCTGTTTCCCTCTGAGAAATCTCCGTCAAGAGCCTGAAAAGATAAAAAGTAGAAGTTTGGTATTGATTTTGGGCGCTTCAGAAATGTGTGTACCAATATGGAGGTAACTAATTTTGTTCGCCTATTTTACATCAAGTTGTGTAAAGGGAGTGAAACCTATAGGCAGGGGGTATATTTACTTGGCTAACATAGACAGTCCCCGAACTCATAATAGAACTAAAATAAGGAAAATCGGAATCAAATTATGACCTAACCCTAACCTGGTACACAGTACACACTCTACGGGAGTACCGAATTTTGTAAATTGGAATTTGCCTTGAAAATGTCTCAATTCATATTAGAAACAGCTGAAGGAAACTGATACAGATTATATATTGACGGTTGATTTGTGTTTGCTTGAAGAAGTCGGATTTTAGATGAAGATTAACGAAATACATTTGCATTAGAGTGTGGCAAGAATTTTGAAAGGCAATGAACATTCATTTTAATTCCTGCTACAGCATCTTCAGATACTGATCTACCATCGCATAGACATCGCATACCAAAAGCATAGAGGATAGTAATTAATCTCACAAGACCCCAACTGATAGAGGATAGTAATTAATCTCACAAGACCCCAACTGATAGAGGATAGTAATTAATCTCACAAGACCCCAACTGATAGATACTTCAGGATAACAAGGTATATTTTGATGCTTTTTTACCTTGATGGACTTGACGAGATTGGCAGTGCTGTTGGCAACTTCTTTCGCTGATTGCACAAAATGTTTTCGTGCGACAGCGTTCGAGGTCTTGGAAGAAGCAATACGACATACGTTGCAGAGAGCGGAAGTGTGCTTTGCAACGATAGTGGCGGCAGACAAAACCTAAAAAATCGAAAATAAAAAAAGTGAAAAACTCAAAAATTATTTTTGTAAAAAGATCGTAACTTGACTTAAGTGATTCAATATTCTCGCTGTCGCTGCACACTAACACAAATATATTCCTGTACATTTCATCTGACCAAGGTCAGACTTCCTTAGACATACATAGTTCAATGTCTGAGAAAGTCTGACCTTGGTCAGATGAAGCGTTACAAAAATATATTTGTGTTAGTGTGCAGTGAGACTATTGAATCACTCAGGATAGCTATCTTCACTCTTGCTAGATAGTATAAAATAACTTACTTGAGATTGATTGCTCGATGGATCGACGAGACTTTCGCAAGCCATTTGAATTGCTTGATTTGCTCTTGCGAATTGTGTTTGATCAACAAGTCCAGCAGTGCCAGCTTCACTATTTGGATCTGATATTCCAACAAGATAGGCAGCCTAAAGATAAAAAATTATGAAAAAATATAAGTAAAGACTCAATATGAAAAACATCCTGAAGAATTTAGCCTTAATGATTAGAGCAGTGGATTTTTTAACCTTTACAGTGGACCAGAAACTCAGTAAAACAATACAGATTCTAGAACCATTTTGGAACATTTCTAAGGCTGTAACAAGAACTATAAATATGGATAAAAGAAAACCTATTACTGAAAAACAAAACTATCTTTAAACTGTAGCAAGTTTAATAATAGTGGCAAACCTAATAGGTAATTGATTATTTTTTAACAACATACATATATTAATATAGACTCCCTGACTTGGATGTAAAGTTGGGGAACCCCTGGACTGTACTGGCGGAGCGGAACCCCAGGGTGTCATGTAACATTGGTTGATAACCACTGGGGTTGGGCAGTGGTTCTCAATCTTTTTTAGTGTCAGAGCCAAATTTCAACACTTGAAGTTGTAAAAAGCGACATAAAAAAACTATGCAAATTAAAATAGCAATATAACAAAACTCAAGTATGTATTTTCAAATAACAACATCAACAAAACTCAGGATAAAAACCGATTGGACGATAAACTTGACACTGGCTTTGACTTTCAACTCTGAAGTCTGAAAAAGCGAGACTATAATAATGGCTAACTTTATATTTTCATAATGATTTCCATTTCAATTCGAAAATACTTCTATTTCCAATCACATTTTTTGACAATGAGTTTTTTTAGATACAGCCACCTTTCTAATAAATTGTCCAAGCCACCCACCTGTGCTGCTGCTTCTGTAAGTCCACACAAAGCCTTTGATGCATTAGTTACTGATTCCCCAAACTCTTCCAGTTTGCTATTTTTTGCATGTTGAGAGATTCCACTCAATGATTCACCGAGTCCTTTCGAATTTTCCATAACACTCTCGAGGCAATCGAAATATGAGAAATCGTTCACTGGCTCATTCGGATTCTCAAGCAAGCCTTTGACAGTCTGAAATAAAATTTAACAATTTCTTAAAAATTGCTCGAAAATCTCTAATGCGAAATGACCATCCACACTTACATTAAGTTGTCTCAATGCATTATCACATTCCTTTTGTCCCGGTGCAGTCTTTGTACAATGTGTTATCAGGTTGTTGATGCTTTCAGTGACAGCTCTGTAAGAAAAGTTAAAAAAATTTGTTAAACGAAGGTACAAAATAGAATTATAATTCGAGTGGAAACAATGTCCATCAAACAAAATTGTCGTGCTATCTTTGAATAGGAAAATAGGCTGGATACGGGGTAAATATGAAAACCAGAACCAGGTCATATAGAACATATTCTAGAGATAGCATAACTTTTGTACAAAGTGTCATACATTACTGAAACTTTTGGGCACAATTATACAAAACAGTTCGATTTAAATACATTTTCTTTATTGCTGTAGAAGCAATTTAAGAAATTTATGGATTCTGTTATTTTTTGGTCAACCTTTTGGCGGATCAACGAAGACTAATATATTGACATTTTGTAAAAAAACGCATTTGCAAAAATGGAAAATAGCTACCTCGCTGCAGCAGCAAGTTGATTCTTCGCATTTGGAGCTCCTGGATCGGCAGATAATGCTTTTGCGCCGAGTAACAATTTACTGGATGACATAGAAATAGTCTTCAAATTACTGACAACTTCACTCTGGTCTTCTTTGTCCTGGAGAGTAATTTGTACAATTATTAATTAATTATAATTGTCTAATTATAATTTTCAATTAAACCTTTTTGAAATTTGCATATTCGCCAGCTTGTCTTAATACCCCTCAATTTGGTCTTACCTTTGAATGTCCAGCCATATTCATTCCGGCGTTCAATAGCATTGCAAATTTTGAAGTATAGTTTTGACTAGCGTGTGATAATTCTTCTGGTGAATTACGAGATGCCCCGACCAAATCACTAGCTGCGATGTTCAGTTCTTCAGCAGCGTGATTTAGACCGGATTGTGCCCCTTGGAAGTTGCGAGATGAAGTTTGAATCTGAAAAATTTAATTGAGCTAAGTTAAAATACAAGCATCTTTCTGATGATAATATAAAATATGTATTTACGCAAATAGATTCAAAATAATCCATTAACTTTGCTCTGAATATAGAAAGTTAAGAAGATTGAAACAAAGAAAGATACATTAAAAAATTGTGCTTCAAACATTGGGAACAAAATTTGGAGTGATTGCCAAAAAATTTCAATAAAGTATTCTGTTGTATATATATATACAGGGTGACCTGAAAATGGAACCCAAATTCTATTGGAACTTCGTATTCTCTCTTGAAGATGTTCCAAATTTACTGTGGATTCAGTTTTTTTAGGGGGGGCACATTCAATGTGAAATAGTTTATCAGATTGACATGATTTCGGCTGACCACATTTTTGAATAGTCTAAAATTCTTATCTGAGACTTCGCTTTGTAAAACTGGTAACATATTAATATATATATATATATAGTCAATATTAAAACATCTACCGGTAATTGTACCGGGATTTCAAATGAAAACATTCACATTAATGACAGTTTCAAACCATATTATTGTGCACCTCTGAGTACAGATTCTTTTATATGATAAGAAAATATGGCATGAATTTCACTTCCACTGAATATAGGGAAATAACATAGAAACAGTGTCATCATGATGCCGATAAACTCACATAACCTTGAGCATTTAACATGCATAGCAATAAGTGAGGCAAACTTTAATAAAGCAGTGAGGTATGCAAAACAATGTGTAATGGTCGACAAGAATGATAATATCACAATGAATAGTTTGTAGAACAAGTATTAGGCCTATTTCAAGGTCTAATTTGGCAACTTCAAATTTATATTTGATATTGTTATAGATTTTAGTACTTGAGGGTTGTAGAAGTTACAAAACTATTCCTGCTGACGACAAATTTTGACCAAAAATTGTGCTGTTATAAAATAATTTGTGGGACTTTTTTATGAAAGCATGTATGTACACGTGTTGTTTCATTAAAATTATTTTGAAATTTTTTGCATTTTAGTATACATTGCTTATTACTAAGCCTATTTATTTGTATCTATGTATTTATTTGTTTTTGCTTTTATCATATTGAGATTACGGTCTCAGAGTAATGGTCTCAGAGTAATAAACGAATCGAATAGCTAACTTTGAATGTAAGAATTGTTTTTATGGCAAATTTAAATTTCTTGATATTATTTCTATGGATTAGTAATACAGGGCAAATTTTTTTTGTGAGATGACAGTATTGATGAATATTGTCCGCAACACTTATATTCAAATAACTCTCTATGACAGATACAATATCAGGGATAACCAAAACAAATGGAATATTTTAATACATTCAAAATTCTACATACCGGTATTATTCAATAGAGTGTCTAAATTTACCAAGTAATTTAAAATTTTTTTTTTTTTTTTTTCAAAATTAGAAATTTTGAACCTTCAGACAAGCATATCAAGATGTATATTATGTCAACTGGTAACAAACTACACAGAAAACAATGACCTTTATATTTATATATATTTATATTTATGATTTACCGTATGAAATTTTCCACATAATTCTTATTTAAAATGTGTTCACTATTTTTTATTTTAAAATATTTATTCGGAATAGTGAAATATTATTTGACTTCTGTCATCCCTGTAATCTAAACTATCCATTCTGCGTTTCCATCTATGTTTACAAACACATTCAGTTATATATATCCCAAACACGAAAACTGAAAAATGCAAACATCACAAAAACTTCTGAAGCATTAATAACTGCATGATAGCAGGGGCATAGCCAGTTGAAGGGGTTGTGGGTCTGAACCCCACCCCATATTGAAATGTAAAAACAGGCATTTTTCTGTACCATACAAAGAAATCTTTCATAGCTTGAAACGCTTTAAGACCCTCAAGACTCTTGAAAATCAACGTTTTCCCCCTTCCAGTTGACCCGCCAGCTGATACGAACCCCCATCCCCTTTAAAAATTACGCTCCTGCATTACAGTATTCAGTGACCTTTCACCCTTACGCACTTGTGAAATATCGTGCCACAAGACTCACAGGCAAAGCAATTTAAGCATAATATCGCTATGATTTCATACTCAGTGCATATGTGCTGTTTATCTTACCCCTGAATGTAGACCCATTTGACCTACGTTTGTTGACAGAATTCCATTGATATACTTTGAAGATGAGAAGAAACGAAGAGAATTAGATAACGAATCCAAGAAAACAAAAGATGGCCAACGAATTATGATGAAAACGAAAATAAAATATAAACAGAACAAATTTGAACTTGAATTATTCATATTGTTCCAAAAAATCCTGATAAGTATATAAAAATTATTCTAAATGGATTGCCAATTCAAAAATGAAGCATGAATAGCATGGTGGATTTCAAACAAAAGTGTAAAACAAAATTCTGGATTGTTTTTATATTGCAGATTACTAATTGTATTCCAGTGGTCATAAAGAAAAATTTACTACCTGACTGGAAAGGAGTTTTTTGCTTGTTTCTGCGATATTTTTCAATGCTTCGTCGACATCACGTTGCCCAGGGAGACAGTTGATGCAATTGTTGAGAGCATGGGATACTGCTTTAGCAACCTGGAAAATGATACAAACGATATAAGCAAAGACCAAAACAAAATGGATGGGTCAAACAGTCAAAATATCTCTATATTAATATGGATCTGAGCATGTGCCATTATATTATCTATGGCTTATATAAGGAACAAATAAGATGAGTTATTATAGTGTATGTGTCTCATTAGATGAATAATCTGAAACACACTTGAGCCAATCTCTGTTGATTCTCTGGGTTATCAGGATCTTCAACAGCTTTTTTAGCTTCCACCATAAGATTTTGAGATTTATCCATGACGTCTCGGGCAGTACCAAGAAGATGCAATTGTCCGTTCAAATCCTGGGTATTGGCTGCAACACCTCGAGCTGCTTTCGCCAATGTTTTCAAAGCAGTGGCAGTGTCACGAGCGGCTGCACCTGTGTAGTCTTCATTACCCTGAAATGATGAATATAGTTTTTGAACAATGTAACTGGCCTGTCTTTCAAGCTAGTGTTAAACCATTTCTAACCGGTTAAAACCAGAATTTTGAGAAGACACAAATTTTATGGCATATTATATATGCACAATATTAGAGAGTTTCAAAACTAAGTGAATGTTGCAGTTATTTCAAAATATTACAAAGTGATATATGCTCATCTAGTCAATGTTTGAAAGAATTTCCACTATATTTTTCCACAGTATTTAAATAAAAATTAATAGGAGTTTAAAAGTCAAAAATACCAAGTTTTCTTCAATGCATTAAAACTTCATATTCAAATTTCACCCTTTTTGGGTTGAAGACCTCGAATTGGCAAACCATAATTTTAGCTGAATGAATTGCAAATCTCCAAGAAAAAAAAAACAGAAAAACATTAGATATCATAAAAAAACTCCTAAACTCTTTGATTTAAAATTTTGTTCGAACTGAAGTTTTAAACACCCATAGTAATTTTATTAACCTGTGCGGCAGCAGTCAAGAGTTGTGCCATAGATCCTCCAACACTCTTTGAAGTAGCTCCAAGTTCCTGTGCACAACTGGCCATAGTTTGTCCCGGAAGTGGCAGCAGATTTCTAGCATGAGCGTCATTACAATATTCTGACAATTGTTGATCCAAAGCACGAACTGTTTCTAAGGCAGTGTCAATTTCACTGGGTCCGCAAACTTCAGAAGCCTAAATAAAGAAAATTTTTTTTGAATTTTCTCTGAAGGATGGGAACAAGGAATTTACGGCAATTAGTGAAGAAAAGTGCAAAGCTCCAAATAGGTGAACATCGGTACTTGTGACTTTGTGAGGCCATAGTTGAGCATGGAGTTTACTGAAAAGTTTGGCATGCAAGTATGATAGAATCCCACATGACGGCGCAATATATCCCAGAACGAGACTCAAAGAAAATTTGAAATAAATCAAAGTATTAGTCTTGTAGTGATTTCTTCATCTTTACCTATTGAAAATTTGAAATCGATCTGACACATTTTTTTCGATTTTTTCCAGTAAAAACAACAATTTGCAAACTGATCTATCCCTAGGTCCAGTCCACATCGAATAACATTATAATACACTTAAAATACCTTCAATGTAGCTGTCTTTAGTTCTGCGATGGCAGTTGCGAGTTTCTTGGTGAAGTTAGTAAGTTGTAAAGCAGTTGCTTGATCAGAGATTGTTGGTACAACAGCTTTTGAAGATGCGACCATTTTACTGCCAGGCTGATAAGAGGAAATGAAAAAAATTCATGTATTGTTTATAACAAAATATTATACATTGAGAAAATAAAGTGTTCCTATTGTTTATAGCAAAGTATTCCACATCGAATAAATAAAGTGTTCCCTTCCAAAATACAAGACGACTGATTATTTTAAATCTTGTGAATTTTTTTTCTCTACTATAAACCACAGGTAAGCAATTACAAATTTAGGAGACAAAATGTCCTCTCACTTATGTTGTATCCTAAAACATGGCCCAAGGTATTACACATAAAACAAAAAACCGGCGGAAGTGAGAAAAAATAAATCTTACTTGTACAAAATCAGTAGAAGCATTGATGAGTTGTTGTTGAGCTGCTGGATTTTCTTGATCTTGCATACTTGCCCGGATCGCTTGGACTAAACCAGGAATTTGCTCTTGAAGTGCCTGAATAGAGAAATTACCTGTATTAATGCTTTTGGTTAACAGCATATGTATAGCAAAATGGTTATGTATAACAATGTCTGACATAGAATAGAAGACTTCAATTTCTGTGGAAATTATTACTACGGTTACAGCTCAATATTACAGTGAAAATTAAATTTTTATTTTTACAGGAAAAACTTTGGCGTAATTAAGCCTTCTTTTATTGACTGTTAAATACCATTAGTCAAATTTTTTTTGTACGAAATTTTGACTTCGATTATCCCGATTAAATGTCTGAAATTCTGACTTCAGAATCCAGAAAATTCAAAATTTTGCATTTCGATTTCTGTGAGTTTAAAGATGCGACTCCAAGAAAACTCGGGCTCCGAAGTCGTGATTTATTCTCCACATTTGACCAAATATTTATTTTGAACTGTATACCAAATGTCTCGTAAATAAAATCGCATCGTGTGACATTCAAGAATATTGTAATTGAATGTTGTTTGTTTATCAGATCACACAAAATCATTAAAAAGCGTATGAAGCCTGATTGCGGTATCTCTTAAGCAAGGGCACTCGTAAAATGGTCCCCAAATTCCAGACGGATCATCAAATAAGTTAATGGCTTGAAAATGGAAATGATAAAAATAAATGAATAAGATCGTTTGAAAAATAAAAAAAATTTTGAAACCTATTCTCTAGTTCCCCTATATCTGGTTTATGAGCATTTTACCCTGAATCCATTTTGCCTCTCATACTATAAAAAGACTTTTGAAAGCTGTGAAGCAAAAAATTGACTATTATATCTGCTGTATACCTTGCTCTGTGCGATAAGCGCATGTTGGCTGGACTTGTTGGTGTTATATTGATCTGCTGAATGTGCTGCTGCTATAGTTTGTGTTGCAGATGCTGCAGCTTGTCTTGCAGCAGCTTCCAATTTCCTCATCAATTTTTTGCGAAGTGCATTCTGTGCTGCGGAGTTTGTTGCAGATCGAAGATTTTCAGCCGCTTGTTTCAATCGTTGTTGTTGCTGGGAATCGTGAGGGTTGCTGGCCGCACCCTAGAATGAAAAAATAGAAAAAAGTCTGCTTTTAGAAGTACAGAATGTAACTAAAAATTGTGGATTATTTAGGAAAATTAGATCAAAGCGAAGTCACACCCACGCACTCAGAAGTACTCACCTCTAAGCAAAGTTATAGGCAACTACTCAAATGTCAACAGCAACTATATTCAAACTTTTATGGTGGTGCGATATATGCCAGCAAATGCCGATCGCCAAAATTTGAAGTTGTTCGAGTCAATATAATCATTAAAGTAGCTACTAGGGAATAGTGGCTTTCATATATTTGTCTTAATAAACCAGGGTTTCCCAAACTTTTTGAGCTGTGGAGTCTGTGGACCCCTATTTGGAAATATTAGTTTTGACACACCCACCCCATGTCGTACCAATTTCTGTGCCTGACTAACAAGGAAGGATAATGTTTCATTTACAACACAACAACATAAACGACATTAATGTGATGGACGAGGTTGCTTTTCATTGCATAATTTATCGATTCTCGGAGCAATTTGTGACAAAAAAAACTTGTAGATCCGACTCTACAGAAATGTCAACCCAAATTTTGGTAATCACATTGGTAAGAGCTGAAAATGCTGCCACACGTAGGTTGTTGCGGAAGGCAATAAAATTTTAATTGCCTTTTCTGACAGCAATGCAATGGCTTTTCGAATAAAATCAATCATTAAAGATCGATCAAGCTCTTTTCATATCATTGTGGACCCCCTGTGAAGTCTTCTCACCCCAGTTCGGGAAACCCTGTTAATAAACAATGAATAGACTTCATAAAAAACCTCACCTTTGCTGCTTCCACCATTTTAGCAGTGGCATCAGCGAGTAACTTAGCAGCGGCAAGTAATCTTTTCTGTCTATCGTCATCAGATTCAGTTTCTGCTTCAAGTTTCAACATGTTGACAAGGTCAGAGGTCGCCTGAAAACAGGAAGTAGATTCCAAATAAGGAAGTATGAAACAACACGTGACTCCGACCAAAATTCTTAAATGTGAATACTTTAACAGTTATGATAAAAACAATAGAATAACACTCTACGTTGAAACACTGATGCATGGATGTGATGTATTGTATTACTCATTGCTGAGAAAGGAAATAGTTTGAGAATAATGCACCAGTCAACTATTCTGTAATATGACTCAGTTTCTAAATTAAAATACATACCAATACTCCATATCTATTATACACATTATGAATTCAGGACTCGCAGAAATAAACTAATAAAATTAGGTAGCCGTTTTGATACAACTTAAATTTTTCAGTCAAACCTTTTGTTATATTGAAATAAATTGAGGAAATCATTAAAAAAGGGCGTTCTCTCTATTTTTGTTGAAATTTAGATTACCGCAAACAAAACATACATAATTGATAAATTTTGAGTGTGTTGGAGGAAAAACATGCAGAAATACTACCAAAAATGGTCATACGAAATCTCCTCATTTTATTCCAAACATTTTTAATTATAAAGCAATCATCATGAAGTTGTAGTTATATTATTTAGTGATTTTTAAAAAAGACAATTTCTTCAAAAAAGAAGTGTTTTTGTTTCTGCATCAAGTCTACACACCTACATTTATTTTTACATTCAAATAAAAAAAAATTTGATAAAATTATTCAATCTTCGGGGATGTGCAATCGAATCTAATACGTTCCGAATTATTATGTGAATTTGAACGAACAACACCAACTCTAGTAACCACCTTTAATGTTTTGAGTTTATTAAATCTTGACGATTGGTGAACCAAAAAAACACTAACAAATACCAATAATAAGATACATCTATTAAACTTGAAATTCAACAAATTGAATCAATGTTAAACTTTTTACAAAATTTAAATATCCTACCTGCCCTAATACTCTAGCTTGCTTCACCATTTCTGCAGCGTTCCCCATGCTACTGCACAATTTATCGGTTGCGTTTAAGATAGTATCGCAAGCATCATCATAATGTCCAGCTTCTCCATCGCCTCCGAGTTTAATATGATCAATGAGACGGTTCAATTGACGAGAAACATCTGTAGCTGCTTTAGCCAACTCTCGAAGAAGATTTTGATCGCTTGTTGCAAGATGTGAGGAATCGACACATCCATCTACTGCACGAGAAACGTCTCTGGCTGCTTCAATCAACTGATCTTGACAAGCAGGATTGCTGATAGTCGGAGCAACAACCTGAGAGAATTACAGTTGCAGGTTTGAGTAAGATTGGCGAAACACATAGTTGTAACGTATTACCCACTACAAATATTAAATTTAAAAGTTATTTCATAAATAAATTAAGGGCATCATGTTGAAATAGAGAAAATTTGGCAAAACAACTACCTATATTATATCAGTAGCGTATAAACATCAATAACATTGATTCTGATTGAGTGTGAGAGCAGAAAAAGATGATTGAAAACATTGATATGTTTTACAATTTCCTTCAGAGTCTCGCAAACTTTTTAGGTCACGAACCCTGGTTTGTGAATCTTAGTTTTGACAGACCCCCATCCTGTCCCCATGGCATATCTAATTTCCATGCCTCACACATGTAGGTTGTTACAGAAAGCAATAAAATATTAATTGCCTTCTCTGACAGTAATGAATATCTGCCCACATGGCTGAACCATAAAATGACATTTTGATTGAAATCAACCATTAAAGATCCATCAGACGCTTCATATCGTTGCGAACCCCCTGTGCCGTCATCACAGACCTCCAGGGATCCAGGGACCCTAGTTTAAAAAACCCTGCTCCATTTCACTGACCACCAATTAGACAGGTTCCAAAACTAAACAAAGAAACATGTTGGATATACCTTTGTGCACGCAACAAGCTGAGAAGTGGAAAGAGCACATTGTGTAGCGCTGGCAATAACACGATTTTGAGTCGGTTGATCCTCACTTTTACTTGCCACCATTTTTGCTTGCAAAACAAGAGCGGCTGTCGCGTTTGCCACTGCTTTCGCCAAATTCATGAGAGTATCCTAAAAAAAAGTATTCATAAACAACAGATCAAAATTATGTAATATTGCAGAGCGTTATGAATTAATCGTACAGTACACATATAATGTCACACAACCTTTACCTGAAATTCCTGGTCGTTTCCATCTCCAATATATTTTAAAATTTCATGACTGGCGTCACCAATTTTTCCAGCAGCTCCTAAAAGATTTTGTCTAGGTTCGTCACTGTACGGTTTCGCCGCATTCAATAAATCATTGATGGCTGCTGTCAGATCTTTCGCAGCCTGAATAAATACATATATCCAATTGAAAAAGGATGAAAACAACAAAAAATATGAAAATTTTTATGGCATTTTTATGTTATACCTTCAGAAGATTGTCACCTATGTTGTCATCTTCTAACAGAGCAGCCATTAATTTCAATCCTTTGGTCATCTCGCTTAAATTTGATGAGATTGTTGTAACAGCAGAACCAACTGTGGTATAGTCAGTTGATTGTGGGTCTAAAAACAATTTATATTTGATTTAATGATTTAAATATCAGGCATTACATTCATTTGACAGGAGTATGCAACCTTCAATACAGGAGGACCAGATACAAATAACTGTGTAAAACCGCGAGCCGCACCTTCATTTAACATAGACTTGCTAGTAGATGCAGACACAAAAATTTTGGATATTGATCTTATGTTGTTCACTTCTAAAAAATTAGCTTGTGGGGCGTTGTACTGTCATAGGCATGGATAATAAATTGGACTCAAGAAAAGGCTTTGCAAAGCAAAGGGATTGGAATTACTCGCACATTGCAAATTAAACTAAATTTAAAACTCGTTTTGTGGGCCGCACGCCATTAAAATTTGGCACTTTTCAGGCGCACAATTTTTCCTTGTGGGCCACATTTGGCCCGTGTGGCTGCAGGTTGCACACCCCTGATTTAAAACAAGAAATCCAGTATCACAGTGAATGCCATGTCATTTTGGTTAAATTTTTAGGAATCTATAAAATTCACCTGAAGTCTGTGTTATCACAGTTGCAGTAGCTGCATCAATGGCTGCCAGATTGGATTGTATGTTGTGACGATTTTCTTCCAAAGCATTTTGTCTCCATTGTTTTGCAGCCTGAATGATAATCAAATAAATTTAAACTATTATTTACTGAATATTGTCTGAATAAATATGCCTTAATGGCAAAGTTTTAGAACATTGAAAATTAGTATGCATTTATTTATAGTGTGTAAAATGAATCTATATTCGAAAGTTATTTTGTATTCCACAAATCCAATGAAACTAAAAATCTTACGGCATCGGATCCTAGTGGCGGAAGTTCGCTTTTCCCGTCTAAATCATCTTGTGCTGCCTGTACTGCGTTGTAACCAAGTTCAATGTTTCCCATAAAAGCTTGCTGTGCAGCTGTCTGTAATACGTAAATTGATAGCGTTAATTAAGAGTATGTATTTAACCATAAAACAAAATTTCATGGCACGACTAGTCTTGAGTTTAAGCTGGGCTTGTTTTTATTGATACTGGAGTCGGAGCAGAGCCATATTCAGAATCAAAATTATTTTTCCACTGGTGATCATAAAAGTCCAAATTTCTGACGTAAACTCCAAATGCATCAAGTTAAATAAGATTTTCAACAGATAATTTAAAAAGGCTTGCATATGCCAAAACTATTGTTCTGCTCAGACTATTTTCAACCATTTTCTTCATCCCAGAGCTGGGAAATTCAGGTATAAATTTGAGTGCAGATTTTTTTTAAGTTTGAAATTGGAGTTGGATATAAAAAGACTCCATAGCCTCGATTTTTGCATTGATGCCAAAAAACTCGAAAAACTTTTTGAAGCAGCATTGTGCTACAGCTTTTTTTGTCAATAGAACTTCTTCAATTTTTGCTAAACTGGAATAAATCAATCTTCTCCAATCTGATTTTATTTAAATTAGCAGCAAATTCATATTTTTCAGCCAATCAGCATAATACAGACAAAAACGACAGAAAATGAAACCTACCAAAGGCTGTCCACCGTAACTCAAGTTACTATGTTTAGTTCCATGTGAAGCTCCTTGTACGGCACCCATTGAATAACGATCAGGATGAGCTGATGACGATCCTATGATTCCTGGTACTGCAACATTACCTTGTCGCATTTGACTTTGAGTCCCGGAATGGTGGGCCATGTAATGAGCTCTAAAGAAATAAATAGTAAAAAGTTAAAAACAATGGTTAACATGTAAATGAGAGCAGAATTATCGACTTACTAGAACGTTAACTGACAAAAATATGTCCAATTGATCATATCGAATAGGTCTTGAGAATTTTTTTTTCCGAAATAAAGCAATGATGTGCAATCAGTCACTGTTTCCAGAATGAAATGGATATATTTTATTTAGCATTTTCTACCCTATTTAACAACATCATGGTTTGAAGTGATGCAAATGCAGTTTCAGCCAAAATCTTTGACCTCCACTATGCAAATTCTCACAATATGTCATGTCATACATTCAGGAATCTTTCCATGACGATCAATAATATAACTTATGATTAACAAACAAATTATACCATTCGTCATTTGAGATTTAGGATAGTGATGTCAAAAATGATTTTATACGTTGACAATGTCGAGTAATGTCATCAGACAAATTTAGAAATATTCTACGAATGCAAATCATTGACTGGCGCGACACAGACTTGAGTGATCGATCAAAGTTATGTGACGTCATTTGATTGATCTAAAGATAACGTATAATTTGTCTAGCTGAAAGAAGTTAACTAAAAACTATTCAGAACACCATGGATTTCTTTATACATGTTTTCACAAAGTCGCTTTTAAGGGTTTTCATTTGAGCAGCTACAATTTTTAGAAGCGCTTGAAATTAGACTATTTTCCAGAATAATTTAAATAAAAATAGGATCTCGAATTTGATTCAAGTATTTTAGAACAGTAAATTTTTTTGGAATTGCCCATCCCCGGGCGAAATTAAATTCCTTCGACATGGCCAACCCAATTTATCACACATTTGGTGAAGGAAGGTAATTTTTGAAATGGTACTCCCTAAGTATTTGAACCAAGATGGCAGACACCGGAACGTAGTAGTGACTCCCGTAGTATTTGTACCTGAAATTATGGTCTAACCCTACCCTGGTACGCATACTACATTCTGGTGTCCGCCATCTTGGTTCACATACTTCGGGAGTACCTTCGAAATAGCAAGTCCCTATTAATCACCACAAATTTCCTCATCTGACAATCAACCAAACATAGTAATAGTGTCAACAGGAATGATTCATAGTCATATCCTGGTAATCAATACTGACATCAGGTTCACAACCACAAAAATGTCAATTCCAATCAGACATTACTGAATTGGCCACATATTTGTATTAAGAGTTACTGCCATAAAAAGTTGAAAATTCAAAATCTAAATCATTTAAAAAATAAACAAACTTCCTATACATTGTCAAGCCACTATTATCCTAGCTAGAAGGTCATAAACCATGAAACAATATTTATTTTACGCGAAGTTTAAATATAGCCAGGTGAGCCACCATATGCCAATCTGTTTCAATATACATTGAGGTCTCTTAATACCGACATTGGAATTTCAATTTGTGTTTGTATGTTTGCTAAGTCAATCGTGATATTTGAACAATTTTTTTACCCAAAGCTTGAGTATATGATTGGCATACCATTGTAAGGATCGGAAAAGTGATTATGCATTCTTGAATCAGAATTTGGTAATGGGGAACTCCTTGTGAATTAAGGTTGATTTCGAGCACTTGGTCAGCAATAATGATATTGATTCGGATGGGTGATAAAATGAAAAACAATGATTTCTCTCATAATTTGAGTCATGAGTCTAGGGAGCTGGGAGTTTTCATGGCTCCAGATCCTAACAATCAAATTGTGTTTTCACATTTAAATAATACCTTACTCTAATACCTTATTAAATACCAAAATTTATTCTTTTCAATTTATAATATTTCTTCATTAAAGCATATTCTAATACAGTTGTTCTCAACTTTTATGACTTTGCGGACCCTTCTGGTTCTCTCAAAGCGGTCGCGGACCCCTCTAAAGTTTTTTATTTGAAATTTAGTTTATAGCTTAAACAGCAACCTAATGTTCCATACAGATTTAACCAAGTCAAAAATAACACCAAACTAGTGGACATTTTCATTTATTTTGTCAAATCAAATACACTTAATGGGGTTTCTGCTGTTGCATATCAGAAGCAAGTCTTGAAATACGTCGTCGTGCTTTTGATAACGATAGACGCATATCGTCTTCAACGTTCAGTTGGTTTCGAGCCTTGAATTTGATATGAACAAAAGCAAAAAATCCATTTTCACAAATGTAAGTGGAGGACAATGAAACAATAAAACGTAATGCTTCCATCAATTCTTTTAGGTATGACGGCAGAATGGCGCACCAAAACTGAGAAAGTGATTTGTGAGAAAGTTGCTGAGAACAGCATAACACAAAACGCATTGCGGTTTTTCCTTGCCATCCTCTGACATTGAGGTAAACCCAATTTCAAGATAACTTTCTCAATTAACTTGATTCTACTTTCCTGATTTAGCCATGCTGATTAAATTTTAGAAAGCAACACAATCTCCTTTGTTACACGTTGGCTGTAGAACAAACAGCTAATTCGCTTCAAATGAGAACGTGACCAGTGACCACAATCCCTTGAAATCACTGTAGCTGCGTTCTCGTATTTATCATCGTGATGTCATAACTCGTATTTGTCACAATAGGTCTACGGTAGATAAATCAAAATAGTTTTTGTAGGCTATTGTCACATTGTCATAGGCAGTAAATGTTCGAGCGTATTCCAAAAAAAAACGATATTAAACTGCAAATAATTCCCTGGAATCTTAATTTAATCGCGGACCCCCTGGGCCCTGGAAATGCTTCACGGACCTGCGGAACCCCTGGTTGAGAACCATTCTAATGTTCTAATATTAGTTTAAAAAATTCAAGTCGACTTTGTATGATCAAAATTTTAATCTCGAAACCCTTGTATCATAGTTTGAGTCCTGTTTACGTGAAACTGGGTACACACACTACGGGAGTACCATCAATTGCACTAAAAACAATGTGTTGCTATCTTGGTACCTGTCGTTTTAAGACAAAAAATTCTTTACCGATTATAGAAAAAACCTAAACCACCCACCTTAGGGGTGAAACACTATCTTCTACCATCATTGCTTCTTCATCTCCATCTGGACCGAACGAATCTTTTGCCGATCTTTTCTTCAGAATGATGTCGATGTAACCCGCAATGAGTTGAGCTATTTGTTCACCTTCTGTTGTCTGAACACTGTAAAAGCCTTCTTGATAATCACCAAAATCCTGAAATTGAAAAAAATAAGGAATTTGATTTAGGCAATTCGCACAGCTTGATGGCATAGCGCAGTAATTCTCAAAAAGTGCGGCACGCCCCACAAAGGGGGCTGTAGACAATTTTTTGAGGGGGCTCGAAGCTAATTGAAAATAAAAATATTTGTTAGATTTGAAAAAAATTTCAATTTGATAACTGAACATAATGTGAAAAAAATCTGTAAAATATTGTCACAACGCATTGTAATTAAATAAATTTTCAGTTGACTTACCAATGTGAAAGACTTTGGTGATGCTGCCCATCTTTTGACGGAGGTCAGAGGCCAAATTTTCATAACATCTTTGGTGCGTTCGTCAACCCTCATTACACATTCTCTTGTAACCCCGAACAAACGTGGAACAAGCTTGTTACGTCCTGACATTTTTTCCTGCACAAAAAATAATCATCAATATAAAGCGAAGTGAAGGAGAAAATTTTGATAAAAACAGCATGTTTTGGTTTTTCATTATAAATTCCAGTATCACAGTAAAATCATAAACTTACTTTGACTAAAAAGAAAGTTACACCGTATGTTTTCAACCCTCTACATCTTTTGACGTATTGTGATTTAGCGTCCATTTCATTGATTTGTCCGAGTGTCTTATGTTCCATAAAAATTTTCTTTTCGAGGCCACGAGCTTTGACGTATTCCTTTGGTAAGAATTCCTTCAGTCTAAAAAAGGCGGATACACATTTTTTTATAATAATAAATCTCAGAAAAAGATTTTTTCAAAATTTATTCAGGTTTCAAAAATTTTTTTTTATTAATATTATTAATCAATATTTGATTATATATATATTCTAAATCATTGAAGAAAAAGGAAAAAATTTGAATGATAATCATCTACGTTATTAACTTACAATTATTAATTACAAAACGCAAAAAACGGGGGCTCTAGTTTGGATGATTAATAATGGTAAAACGTTACACTTCACTGTGTTGGCATCGCAGATTACACATCTGGGGTTTAAATCCCATGCCCCAACCTTACCCAGAGTATAAAAAATTGGGTAAGTATTGGCATTGCCAACAGAAGTATTTCTTTTTCTAAAAAAAAGTAGCCCTTTCCCCTTGTTAGTTTATATAAAGGGGCGAAGGGCATGAATAAGAGTCGAATAAAAAAATAAGTTTAGCTCAACCTAATTTACAGATTTGCCATGAGTTATAATCGGCCAAAAATAAAGTTAAAAATTTGATATGGACCAAAATTAAAACCTTACTCGAGATATCCTGGTTTATGTTTTTTCTCATTATGAACACCAAATTGAATTTGACATTGGTACGCCGCAAATGTCGTGGCATCTTTTTCACTAACTGGGTATTGTCCTTTGATAATTCCATCACGACATTGAACATAAAGTAAATTGAGTTGGATCGGATCACGAGAATCAACATTTTGATCAGAATAGAAATATTTTCGTCGCAAAATGAGGGTTTCCAGTTCCTCAACGCCTTGCTCTCGTAAAGTTTGTCCATGATTCAACCAGTTCACTAAAAATTGAGAATATTATTTGTATAGAATAAAAAGCAGGAGTGCAGAATTGGGAGTAGGAAGTTTGAGTTGTATTTTCAAATGGCTTGAATGCAGAGTCCAAGTTAAAATTTTATAAATAAAATGTTGATAATAGGATTCGAAATTTAAATTTTTAACAGAAAACTCAATAATTTTATTTATCGGTATTAAGAGTCTATTAATGTTTAATGATAATAATAAAGGAGCCAAAGTTTTTGTCATCAAAATTTGATTTTCACAGAGATCAATATTTAGTTTTCTCACAATCTGGGATTTTTCTTGACCAGAAGTAGGAAACCAGAGTCAAATTTCAGTAATTGAAAATTTTCCCTGAACCCACAAACATGATAAAAATATGTAATTGTGAATTTCAAGAAGAGTTACAACTTACATTCATCATCTGTATGAAGTTTCTTTTTCAGTGTTTCAAATTTTCTGTCAGTGTCACCTCGAAGCAATGTTCCTCCGCTCTATAAACAATAAACAACAATAATGGTACCGAAAAAAATTATGAAATTTGACACAATAATAGAAACAAAAATCTGTGCATCATTAATAATTTAGATATCTTTCTCTGGAATAATTTCAATTTATAATATTAAGCATAATTGCATCTTAGAACTGAGTTACAAGTACTCAAAATTTCAATACAATCAATTATTCCCCAAGCAATAGCTTCTAATAACTTGGAATACAAAATACGAGAAAAGTGAATCAACATTGCATAGTTATTGTGCGGTCAATATTCCGTTGAAAATTGAAATACCTTTTTCTGGTTAGCTCCATCGTCGGTCGCAACATCTCTTACGAGAGAGTATTCCTCGTGATTCACAATACCTATAATATATTATAATGATAATAAAATAATCTAAAAAAAGAAATATAATTTCAGATATTTTTATATGGTGCTATATCATGCCTTTTGCTCCAAACAAGAGACCTCATGATATGTAATGAAGTACTTTTGTATTTGGAAAGGCTGTAATCTATGTAGTTGGGAATTGCCTACCCAATGGGAGAGGTGGAGGGCAAAATATTTAAGCCTGAGATTGCACCGTCCAGATTATGGACAGTGGCAAAAAAATGGGAAAAGCTAAGGCAAAACATGAGCTTTGAATGCCGCTAGGTAAAATATTACACCACCAATCACTGGACCATGTTTTTATTAACGCTAAAAACAAAAATACATCTTGAAATAGAAATTTTAAAAAGTTAGAAATATTTACCTAGCCTGGTGCATATAGTGACCATCAATTGTCCTACTGTGTTGCTGTCATCAATCTAAAACAGTACAAATAGTATGAAAATATTAATTTTAAGAATGATGCTGATATTGAGGAGAATGTAAATATGTGCTTATTTATTAAATTTTCAGTCATTGTTGTCTGTGAAAAATTATTAATTTGAACAGAGAGACAGAGAGTGTAATTACTTTTTATCATCTGCAGAAACAAATTCAAAAATGATCATTCTCAGCACAGGCTGGGTGGGGGTGGTCACGAAATGACCACGCTATCATTAGAGTAGGCTGTTACCAATAACAGAACAGATGGCAGAATGTTGTTTTTAATATTTTCTATTATAAAAAAAACACTTCTTGTAACTCAATACAATATTTATATGGATTCATTTATTCATACCATAACAGTCTTGATACTGGCGTCCAAAGTTTGTACTTTGAGCGGCCTCTGTTTTTGCTTATATTCCAATATATCCTGAACAAAAAAGATAAATTCAAATATAACAAATTGAAAATGAAATATTGCATAGGGATAATGGGATGTTTATAAAATTTTATTACAATTTCATAATTTAGTCTCAATATATCTTAACTACCTAGGTTTATTTTAATCAGTATTAAGTTTTATTATATTTCATTTGATAAAACACCTTTATGCCCGCTATTTAAGATTGAAGGATACATTTTAACATTACTCAAACAGAGATTTTCTGGTATGATAAAAATGCTGTCCTGGTAGAACACACCCTGCAGCGATCAACGCGGAATTTAACGCATGAAAAGCAGTAAGATACTGTTTTTATTGATGCTCTCAAATAGTAAATGAACGTAATAAGAAGAATATATTTTCCAACCATCTTGAAACAACGCGGAATTTAACGCATGAAAAGCAGTAAGATACTGTTTTTATTGATGCTCTAAAATAGTAAATGAACGTAATAAGAAGAATATATTTTCCAACCATCTTGAAACAAATATTGGCTTTTGATGTTTTATTTAATAATCATTTCTGTTGGTTGTTTAACAAATACTCATCGACTGAAAGCTATTCATAAATTTGCACATATTATACCATATCTGTAGTTAAAATGGTATTTTCTGAAGTTTCGGAAAAATATGTAATGTTTATCGAAAAAAAATATTTATCAATTTCTTACCCCATCTCTGAGCAGATAATATTCCAATGGCCTTCTAGATTCAAGCCAAACCCCTTTCTTTGGGTCTTTATCAGACAGAAATAAACTGAAATCTTGAGCTGAAATAAAAGAAAACAACTTTATAAAAATGTAAAAATTATAAGCCATCTGTATGTGAATAGCATTGTTAAACAATTTTGATATTAATAAATATTGAGTACTTGATTTATAAAGCAATTAGCAAATACGCTCTCTATGACAAAAGCAAATCGATAATCATTTTGCTTAAATTGAAAACAAGTTATGAATACAGTGGCTAATTAACAAATTTGTTTTCAAAACTTGCTTGTGAGGTATTTTATGTGAGAGAGGGTATGAATAGTCTTCAATATAATACTATATTCTGTGCTTTTACTTTACGATTTATACACATAGTTGGATTCAATTTTAGGGGCATTTCGGTTATATTAAAGGCTTTTAATTTTAGGACAGCCCTTGCTAACTTAAGTTTAATGTTATCTGTATAGTATGTTCAGTAATCTTGTAGTTAGTATGTGTACCAGGTTAGGGTTAGGGCAAAATTTATTCTTATTTTCGTTATTTTTTTTCTATTAGGAGTTCGGGAACTGTCTGTGTTAGCCAAGTGAATATACCCCTTCCCATAGGTTTCAGTCCTATTACACAACTTGATGTAAAATAGCCGAACAAATAAAGGAGGTACATAATATAGGTACTTCTGGAGCGCCGAATATTCCCTGTTGGATTTCTCTTGTGCTATTGCGGAATTGCCGCTGTACAAACAAAGTCAACAAACATCTATTTTACAATATCGCCGGTATATGATAAGTGCTTTATAACAAGATGCCGCTATTTCCAAGTGGTCAACTACGTAAGGCGCAAAATAATCATGATCCTCGCTTTCAAAACCGATTACCGCCCATTGAAAATGTCGTGTTTGTCAAATCAAAGTGAACACGCCTTCATACGCGATTGGTATCCTGTCCTATTATGTCTTCAACTTTCGCGTTGCGGTGAAACGCAGAGGTTGAAAATGTCAATGAGAGGGCATGTTGGATACCTACCTAAAACAAGCACAGGGGTTATTGCATTCCTTCGCGATGCAAAAATTTACCTAACACCCATATTACGACTGCAAATCTAGAATATTTTAATTGTGAAATTTGAATCGCGCTGTGGAATCGAAATACTTCCATTAGTGGAGATCGAGAGAGTAAAAATTATGGAGAAATAGCCATAAAAGAGCGGCTGACGCACGATGTCCGTTTTTCTGGCATATCACCGTACCATATAAGGCAATGTTAGGGCTGCGGGCAGACGAACGTAAACCTCATGCGTCTGACGTTCTCTCGTTTTTTAAGACTTTGCAAGAAGATATACGACGTCAAGAGATACGTACGCATTGTGTACATCCATACAATTCGTTTTTGGTGGGTATGAACCTCGATAAAAAAATGTAAAAAATTTACTGTAGACAATAATCCGAAAATTACTTTGCCGACAGATAATATTTCAAATTGCGTATTCGATACGATAAACAAGTTAAGACAATGCTGAATTGCCCTGTAATTGGGCTCATGTTTCTTTATAGAAAACATTATATCCCAGTAACAAAAGGTATCACTCAGTACCGGATAATAATAACGACATCTCATCTTTTAACACCTAAATATTTATATGACCTAACACGGCTGTCCCGTAGTCATCAAGAATGGGCCTACTATCAGCGCTTCTGCATATGTCTATTTACATCATCGAAAATAACGAATAATTAAAACAAACAAATTGTTCGTGTGGTATAAGATTGATATGCCATGGCTAGATTTGTTCATACGGAATGCATTATTCCAAATTTAGCGTGTTTGTCTCCGAAAGACACAACTGTGACGTCACAAATCACCATCTTACATAAAATGACTAATTTCAATGAAATAACGTCTTGGGCGTGATCCGTGGACGTGTAAGAAATAGACACGCTTTTGTTGCCTTGTTATCAGACAAACCAAAATTCACTACTCAATATCGGAAACTGCATATAATATTTTCATTTCTACACATGGCCAAGCATAATCCATTCATAACTTTCAATCGGGATTTTCCTAAGTGTAATAATCTAACACAAACGAAAATCAAATTTCAGACATCTTAGCGATGCGCACATTTATTTATACATCCGCACATCAGACACTTTAAATTGAAAATTTATTTAGTCGATTCAGTATTATCTGGCTGATATATATTTCTAATAGTGACGCACCAGAAAGTCAGAAACGACACTAAAAGTACAATCTGACAATAGTCAATTGTGGATATCCGCGAACAGTTTCGAAAAGGCACAATTGAAAAACAAAATCGGGGAAATAAAAACACGGAATGTCGCCGATAAAGTTGTTGTTAATATGACTATTATCCATTCCGATTTCCTACCATCATCATTGAATCGTGTTTAAACGTTTCGATTTTTATAATTAATAATTGAAAAACAATGCACATAGTACCAATGAACAGGTAAAATCGAGTTTAAAATAATTTGAAAAAAGGAATTTTTGAGAATATTAAAACAATGAACGCTTTGCCAGTCCTATTGTGTCTTTTGCGCTTATTGAACTGATAGTTCCGCCATAAGTGAAATCAAAAATACGGAAATCGGCTCTGATTCATAATCCTATAAGCAAAAGCTACCTCGAACGGTAGGATGAAAACGGCCGACAGTATTGTCATATTCTCATAATTAAAAACCTTGACACTAAATGTGATTATTTTCATGTACGACGAAAAAAATTTAACTGTCGGAAAAAAATAATTTATTTTTAATAGTCTAACGATGACAAGACAGGAATATAATAGTATCACGGTTAATGGCATAAAAGTGTTCTAGTAACATACAATTTTATAATTATTTCGTAATATTGCGTAAAGTATAAAAGAATAAGGAGTAGATTTGAAAGATATATCGCAACTTAACACATAGGGCTTGCGTCATTCTATTTGGCGCAGCCTATCCAAGAAACCGGCCACGATTTACTGATCAATAGGCTTCCATTACAAAATCAATTAATAAACTCTACATACGTCGATTACCCTATCACGAAAAACTTTTATAATAACCAATATCGAAATTGGAAATTCCGTGACCGTTTTTGTGATCTGATCTGAGGAACGCCAAGAAATAGTAATGCGTCAAAGTCGAATGGACAACAGAATGCCAACCAGTATACAAATAACAGGTCATGAATATATCCAAATACATGCAAGTGAATCAGCTATGATCATTCAAGAATAGGGACGCAAAAAGACATATCTCCAAGGGGTAAGTTTCAATGATAAAACCTTTATTGCGCAATGATTTGCGTATGATATTATAGCGTGCCATTCCATGCATATTCAGCACGGCTCAGGAAACGCATCGACACTAATACTATATCACATCCGCGGCCATTCTCGTAAAATTCATTACACCAGCTTGACATGTACACGGGAGTGTTAGAACAGCAGGTTATTTTTTTTCAAGTGCTTTTCTCATTATTAAATCGAAATGAATGTATATTTGTCTGCCAATTATCCCCTGTAATTACATACACCAGTAAATATAATTAAGTAATTCACAATGATGACATAATGGATCGTGCTCACTGCAAATCAATACCTACTTATAGTTTCAATAAATTTCACCTCTTTGAAAACTATGGAATAATTCTAATAGAATAGTTGCTTTGTGGTTCCCTTTTATCTGACTCATTTCCATACAATCTAGTATCAGAGAGTTTCAAGTCCTGTGTCAACCACTGTCTATTGAAATCTTTGTGGTAAGGATTAATCAAAGAGAATCGGAATTTGCTCGTAAAACTTTGACTAGTACTATTTCCGATAAGTTTGGAGCTCGGGGCCTTGTATTCGGGCCACTCGTGTAAAACAAACACATAAAAATATTGATATAAAAATATCAGTTAGTAGCCTACATTTTTATAATTAAGTCAATCAAATTATAATTTAACATATCATAATATTGTATTATAATTTTCCTATGCAAACAACCCAATTTAGAGGATCTGAAAATAAAAATAATAATCATGGCAGTTTTCTCCTAGAATATTCCCAGATTTTAAATATATATTTTACCACCGCAGCGCCAAAGCCCTAAATGTATCCAAAATAGTACATAATGCTATTTCCACCATGTTTAACTATGTCTGACCCTGATTTGAGCATAGCTGATCCAGATTAGACTTATCCATTTATATTTATAAGCAAAATAATTAAAGTAGCGTTAAAACCGGGTTTTTGTGTGAAAATTAATTTTAATAATATATAAGCAGGAAACAGAATGGGTTAAAACACTGGCTGATACATAATGGGATACCCTCAAAAAACAGAACCCAGGTTATTTGAAACATATTACAGAGAGAAGACAGTTTTTATGCAAAATGTCATAGATTACCTACTTTTGGGCACAATCACATACAAGCTGTTTTATGGATCCCCCTGTAAAAGTGAAACACTTCTTCACAAAAGGTGATATTTGTTTCTTGTTCTATAAATTTATGCATTTAAATCAGTGGTTCCCGAAGGTATTTGACCAGGGGCCAAAATTAGAAGCTGAAGGACATTCGGGGGCCAAGATAGGGAAACGCCCGCAAGGGGTCGGTGCTGGTACATATGATGAAGATACAGGTATAATTGTATTGTTACGAATATACAAATGCTTGAACTGTGATAATACCATAAAATTGGCTGTATCTAGAACACGAAAAGGTAAAACAAACAAAGTGTTGAACTATTTCACTAAGTTAAGCGGGCCAATTTAAATTGTAACGCGGGCCGTACTTGACCCGCGGGCTGCGGTTCGGGAACCACTGAATTAAATGAGGTACCGGTATTGGGATATTACATATTCAACTATCATTTTGAAATATCAAAATAACAATCCCACAATTATATAATACACACCTTGTCCTACTTGAGCTTCAGGCGTTTTCTCTCTGATAATTCTACAGGCATCGTAAACAATGCAGGCAGGATCAAACTGCATAGTTTTGACGACATTTTTGCTTTTAATTTCGATCTTCAGTGAAAGATTCACCATCCTGATTTTTCTATTTAATTGATCTGCTGATTTTATTCTTCGAAAATTACGCCCTTTCTGATACAAGGCGAAGACGGTCTTTAAATATTTATTCCTCGGCTTACGGAAGCCGCATTGATTTTGGCTTTGTGAGATTTCTAATTTTTATTATTATTTTTGTTCTTAAATTCTATTTCATTAACTTAATGTGAAGATGTGGCTGGAATATATATTTAGATGAAATTAATTAAATTAGAAACTAGAATAGAAAAGACAAAAACTATTCTACTATTATGACAAATAAATTTATCAGAAAACTAATTTTAACTAAACATTTCGGATAGAGACAATAAATACTTTAATTCTAATAATTTCAAATATTCCGATAACTTAATTCAATGAACCCATTGACAAAAAACTATTCTTCCTCATGAGTTTCTGTGTGCGTCAAAATTTATAAAGTACGTCACAGACTCACAGCCAGTCATTCTGATTTGTACTGGCACCATTCCACTTTGGATAAAGGTCAAAATCTCTATCATGTTAGCCTGTATGAACTTAACCTGAACTGAACTCAATGTACCAGTGAAAATGGACATTTCAATGACCATGAAGATGTTTTCAATATTCAGTATTTCTCTGTTACCTTGATAACAAAGCGAGGATGAATTCCGTATTTATAAAGAACCAATTAGAACTAACAACTGAAAATCATATATTCTACATTCTACAAATATATCTTTCAAATTCCAAACAAAAGTTTGTTGCAGCCTAAACTCTCAATTTCTCAATTCTTTCAAATAGGCCTATTAGGTTAAAAAGGATTGAAATACTGATTAAGGTATAAAACCCATGTAATACCAATATGTGATATTTTTGAGCCATCATTTCATATCAAATTGATGAAAAAAAAATGATATTTCAATCCTTAAACCTCAATTTCAAATAAATGAAAACATGGTGATAGTTAGACCTGCCAACAAGCTGGTGTAATTTAATAATACTGTTGCAATATTGCCACCAGCTATCCAGTACTCCCTTTAATTATTTATACAATGAAACCCAACTGCTTACAAGAAGAATGTGCATGGATCACCGATAAATTATCACTGTAGCTGAAATCAAGTGTGATAAGAGATAGATGAATAAAATTTAAAATTCGGAAGTTTTATACAAGTCTTCCATTAGATGGACGACCAACAGCTTGGGTGGTCATTTTTTACACAAAACACAGGTTGACACTGAAATCCGAAATTGATATTGATTCGGTAGTAACGTGTGTCAAGTTGCGTAATTTGTATAATTGCATTAACATGTATAAATCGAACAAAAGCTTTTTTCCGTTTATGATTGAATTCCGTATTCAAATAATTTGGCATTTTGGTAAGCTGTGGTGCAATTAATCTGAATTGTTGATTAATGCCTTCGCAATTAAATGCGAAATAATATAACATAGAAACAAATAATTAATTTGAATGCACAAATAAGTATATTTGAAATTCTATTTGAATATAATTCTTTGACATTCCTATTCGTAAAATAAGACAAATAAAATAACCTAAACTTTTATCTCAGGAAAACTTCATCTCTATACATAGTTGTATATAGACGTTGTCTCGAGCAATCAAATACATTGTGGCTTATGGTGCTTTATAAGCATTTTTAATAATTTTGCATCTGTATTTCAATCTCTAATAAGTAATATCATACAGGAAATTTAAAATTATGGAATGTTAAAGATCAGGGTTGGGCAATATTTGTAGCCACAGAACATAGAAATTAGCTGAGGGCCGCACTTTTTAATGAGCGCATTTTGCGTTTTGTGATGAATTAAAAACTAACAGATATTAGTAAATGAATCAACAGTATCAATTTAATCTACGGTAATATGCAAGCACATTTAATTTTCAAATACTATTAATGGGAAATTATTAATTACTCATATACTGTCATATTTCTCGGTAAGATCCTCATTGAAATTTCACCTAAATTGAAATTTTTATACTCCTATTTCTAAATATAAACTGATGTAAGTAAACTTACAAAACTTTTTTGAAGATATCAACAATTATCAAACTCAATAACATATCAGTTTGGTACAGCAGAAGTAAATCAGTCTGATGAATTTTAACTTCTCGAAGCCTAAGCTTCAAATAACCAACGCATTTCCTTCCTCTCTTTTGAATACACACTACAGTAAGGTGAATGTTCTGTATACTATAACTGCAATACTGAGAAATCAATGACTATTTATTAAGGCAAGTCATTCATACAATTTGATTTAGCAAAAAAAACTATCTTGAAAAATTTGTACCACAATCTACAGGCTTCACTGATAATAGTATAAATAAGAGAAATTTTGCAGCAAATTTATTGAAATTTTACAGTTAATGAATCTATGGTACTTTGAAATGAATGTGGCGTTGAATGCAAAGTGCTCCTGAAACTTATTGGCATATTTTGGTACTCCAATTAAAATTTGACACAATGGGGCGATACCCAGGTGCCAAGAAATTAATTTTTGTCAGTTGGATCAAATTATGAATATACTTCGAGCAAACAAAAATCATTCCCCACTCAATGTTACTCTAAGAGTAGATTATTAGATACTATTCAAATTACAAGCAGAGTGATTCTTATATTAAACACACACTTATTCTATACCAGCATATTTCAAATGCAGTCACTTGCATAATCTCATTTTCTGCATCCAACAGCAAAACTTGAATATTTTGAGATAAATTCATTGAATATTCACTGAATATTCTATGCTAAATATATTATTTATCAAATATTCCGTGAAATATCTCTAAAAATCTCTTCATGTAAACCCATACAGATACAGTATATACGGTAAATACATTTTTAGCTTCTGGTGTTGGACCCACCACATCATTCTATTATGATAAATGTTTTAAAATATTTTTTCTGCAAAATGCGTAGTAGGAATCCATCCAAGTATCTTTTTTAAATAAATATATATACCCTTAAGATATGAATCGAAGACAGAATGTATTTACGAAGATTAGATTTCAAAATGCATAACTGACAGTATGCTTCTTATCGATAAACACTCTTGAAATGCCCCCCATTGTATCGGTATGTTTATACAAGCCAAAAATGTACCGCCTCACTGAAGATGGAAGCAGGCTTAAAAGTACGATAACACCTTTCATTCGCTGCTATTAACGGGTGCCAATTTTTTAAATGCACTTAAAAATAAATCGGGGTTGCCTACTATCTATCAAACAGAGAAAATTCCTTAGTGCGCCTTAGTCTTGCTTCAGTGATTTACCCATGTTATCGCAGTAAAAATTGAAGGATACGGTCTGCATGACAAAAGAATTTGAAAAATGTGGCGCCACACAAAATTTTACTGTTAGCTGAAACTTAGTGGTTTAGATTAGTGCATAAAGATTATCATGAAGAGTACAAAGCCACAGAAGATAAAACTTAAAATTACATTCCATTTTTATACCTACACGACTGCCACGACCGAAGAATTAAGCATGATCATTCCATAACCAGCATACTTTATGGATTGCCCAAATGTGTAAAGAAGATAATTATTCAAAAGAGATAGATACGCTTGTTGTACCAATTTGGCCCCAAGCTATGTTAGTAATATGTGGTACAAAAAATGCCAACATATCAAAATATGAACATCAATATAACTTTAAAATAAAAACATATTAGCTACTCCGACGAGTCTATAACTTTATAAAAAATATTGATTTGTACTGCTCTGTTTTTAATTGTAAGTGTAACTTCATTAGGGCGAAATTAGTGATTTTGGCCCTTGGGTAAAATAAATGAAATCAGTGATAGGAGATCAAATTTTTTCATTGAAATCAGTGTTTGAAAAGTATAAGTTTCCATAACATTTTGAAATCAAAATGACTGATTTGGATCACAATTCTTCACAAATTTAGTCGAACATACAGGGGGACTGGGTGATCCAAAATAAACAGAAGCCAGGTTATTTGGAACATGTTCTAGAGCAGGGGTGGTCAATTACTTTTCTGAGTTGGCCAGTTACACATAATAGACTTGGTTACTGGGCCGGCGACTCAAAACTCCATATAAAAAACTATGAATAAAAAACAATGGATACACAAAAGGTAGTCGAACAGCTATGCTAACGTTCATATAATAAAAAGAAGCATGGTGTAACGTAACAATCAGAGTCATTATTACGATATTCACACTTCTGTGGGCCAAATCTGGCCCGCGGGTCACAACTTGTCCATCCCTGTTCTAGAGAGAACATAAAATCATTATCAATCCAATTTAAGCAAATATAGTATGACATAAATTGCTATATACCAGTAGTTGTGAATAGAGTGCAATCCTTGGATGAAGTACCAATTTGGATTATATGTACCTACATAGCACATCATCTAATATATAATCTGAATGAAATAATTATGGTGGTAAGTGGCAACAGGGACCTGAAATGTCCAGCAAATTCAACATAAACAGAAAAGAACATGACTGAATTTTAAAATATTAATATTATAAAACTGAAGCAATATCCATATAATAATACTGTTTTGCATCAACACAAAAACTACTGCTCATGTTAAATTTTGGAAGTAGATAATTAGTCATCAGGCACACCACTATTATATCATCACAATATATTTCAGACAATGCAATATTAAATTAACGTGCAAATACAATAATTCGCAGAAGATAATATTTAAAATACTTCCTTCAAACATTATAGAAACATAATATTATCATAGCTAGGCTACTCGATGATTAGTGGCATAAAAATCTTTAGACAATAATAGTCATAGCAGGATGCAACATCATGTGGTGAGTCAGTGATATTGCATGAATATCAATAAATTTAATTTAGTTAGGTAGCCATGATCATACAAGCCAATAGAACAACTACGTTAAGTTATGAAAATCTGGTGGCATAGCTTTGAATTTCTGGCGGCAGTGGCTTATCGGTTGAAGACTTAGATGTAACTGTGTTGAAATAATATTATCAATAATATCAAATCTTAATAAAGATGTAAATTACAAATACTGACATTTAATTAATATTATATAGTGTTTATTCATATATATACATAATATAAATTTAGTCATGAAACAAGTATCATACATACATAATCGATGACATATTAATATGGTGCAGAACATTACACTGGGGAATATAGCTATTAATTTTTATCAAATTAATTTCACAAACCGATAACGGTAAAGCTCAAAGCCACAGACAGAAATCCAAGGTTGATTTACTCCGTTCTTCCATTTTTTCTTCGAGATGTTAACATGTTACCGTACTTTATTATCATGAAATTTATCATATTACTTTTAAGTGCGAGACAGAACTAAATCACTCACGAAAACATTTTTTGAGACATTTATATGTACGTATACAAATTCAGATAATATTGACTACATCACGAATAATAATACCACTAGGTTCTTGGGTCCCTCCAGGGAAGTGGTTTCTGACCTTTTTTCAAGCAACCCAAAATTTTTAAAAACAAATTTTTCAAAATCTTGGGACCTAAGGATATGCTTAAATTCTAGGCAGTATGTAATGCATCACAAAATTAACCAACTAATATGAAACAACCATTTTTACATAAAATTTATTTTTCTGAAACTTAACTCAAAGTGTGAAAGCTGCGCTTATTTGCCACAATCGAGTTTTCAAAATCGTGGCCTGGCTTTACTTAAGCAGCCTACAGGAGTGGTGACTCCTCTACGGCCCATAAGTCGGGGCCACGACACTTCCACTCTAAGCAGCAGCTTCCAAGTTTCTACGCTATGATACTTACCACATGCACAATTACTATTGAGCAACACTTCAATACAAAATAAGCAATAAAATTTACTAGAAAAGCAGTTACTTTTAGGTTATTGTTGAAAAAAAATGACCTGAGAAAATTTTCAGGCGACCCAATTTTGGGTTGCTATCCATAGCATAGGTTGCTCACTGCTCTAGGGGTCATGGTATATACTAGGTACCATTCTTAGTGATTGACTGTATTTTGTGACTAAAATACCTTTTATTTTATTCTTTTCATTTGCACATGTTTTAAATTAAAAAACTTGGCTCATAAAATAAAACTGATGGACTGAACATTTTAAATGCAGAACTCGGTATTTGTATAGAAAACAATCGGGCCACAAGTATTGATAGTGTTCGAAAGAGGGCCGCGATCTCATGGATTATACCATACCATTTTGTGACAGATTTTTAATAAATATCAATTAATAAAGTTCAGTATAACAACCACAAAAATTTTCTACTTGAGTAATAGCTTGCTTAAAACAATGCTGTGAATGGACATAGAAAAAAAACATAAAATTATGTTACTGAATAGCTGTGAATGATGAGTGGTATGAAAACAGTTATAAGAAAATTGTCGAAAAAGTCAATTGACAATGAACTGGTTTACTACAAAAATAATGGTGCAAAAGACAAGTGGGATTAATTGAGAACAGAAAATGTGAGTTCTAATCTTATTATAGATATAACTCTACTGGTGAGTACATAGAACATCACACAGACATTGGGAAATATTAGGTCCTGACAGGTAATGCTCCACTGATTATTTCACAAAACTACATATCTGGAATGTTGCAATCTGTTATCATACTTTCTCCTAAATCCAACACAATTAAATATTATTAAATAAAAGCATTATCTCCCACCTACTGACCAAAGCCTGAAAGCGGTAAAGGGATAATATTTAATAATCAGACTGTCGAATTTGTTAATTTCAGGTGGACGAAAGATCTGATAGGTAGCAAATACCTGATAACAATGCAGTACGCTATCATGAAAGAACAAAACACTATTAGGCTCCCGTATTATGCACACAAACATAATTATACAACTCAAATACTGCAAATATGTATTGGCTGAAAAATTCATTAAATAAAAAATTTCTGGAAATATCAGAAAATCTGATAGTTTCCACAAACCCTAACACAAGATGACATAAAAATTGCAACAATGAATAGATACTTAAAACACTGAGTATTTGGTAATTCAGGTAATTTTTGCTACTGTTTTAATTTCAGAATTTGCACTTTAAAACTTATTGCATATTGCAGTATTGTATCTAGATAAACCATTTTGCTTATATCTGTATTTCAAAATTAAATTTACATCTGTCAGTCTGTTTTTCTGATATTATTCAATTCCCTAATTAGTTACACCAATCTTTAGATCTATATAACACACCAGCTTGATTTCAGTCCTCGACTAGCTGTCGACTTTCTGACTTTAGTCGACGTAAGTTAAAGGTAAACCCATGGTAAACTTGATTTAATGTATATTACCGAAACAGTTCTTTTGGCAATAGCCTCAATCAAGCTACTTTTATTGGCAACAAAGCATGCATATTGGAGATTCAATACATTCAACAAAGTATTCCACTCTAAAATTGTATTGAATAAAACAAGCCGAACGCAACATTACTTCACACGGCGATGTGGCCTTACTGAATGCCTCACCCAAATGCTGAGTTTCCGGCTGTGGTCGCGCCCTGAAAATTTATGACATCGTTGCGCCCCCTTGCGACTGATTGAATGCAAGGGACTGTGATTTCACAATTCTTTCTCCCAAAGTGACTGGTTTATAGTCACTTTGCTTTCTCCTTCGCGAATCGCTACTACTTTTTAGTTGGCTACGAGGCTTGAGATGGTAGGTTGGTAACGCCTTCATTCTTCCAAGAGTTGAGATAAATTTCATTTTTTTTTCCTTATTTAAAGTTTAATATTATACCGTAATTACATTTTCATCATTACTTTCAAAATAATCGAGGCATTATAAAAGCATCGTCACATACCCCCTGCTCAAAGAAAAACTTCTGCAAAAGGTTCATTTTAGGCTCCAGGGAGAACTATTTGAACGAAGATGGAATATAAAAAGTTTTTTCAACACGGATATATTTTACCAAAAAGGTTATGCATCGTCTCTGATTTTACCGTGGCATTTTTAGGGAAGTAGCAATAGTCAACTAATCATTTTTATCCCTACGTAGAAGAAAGTCAATATTACGACTTGAACATATGGCGTGCCACGGTTTCTCGTCCAGTTATCAGTCCATGTCGGGTATGAGTTAGCCAGATATGGGTTGGCCAGATATGGGTTGGCGGGGGCGAGGGGGGCGAAAAAATCGGAAGAAGTGATATATAACGGGGCGACTGCCAATTTTTGAAATATCAGAATTATCGCGAAATGCGCGTTTTGTATATTTTCTGTCGCAGGGTATTTTTCTCATTCGCGAGCGAATTCACTGGAAGGAAAGCATGACGGATTGTACTTACCATTTATGGCAATATTTTGAAGAATCGATCCACTTTTGTCGATGTAAAGAAGGGATCGGCAACCTTTTGTCGCTCGCGGGCAAAAGTTGAAGGTTGCAAGTCATTGGCGGGCCGCACCTAAAGTTAAAATCCGATCGGATGGCCGATGAATCACATTTTTTCACACAGATCAGAAGTTAAATTTTAAGCAAAAGACTGACGATTTGAATATTTTCTGCGCCATTAAACAGTTTGCACTGAGCGTCAACTTTTCTGTGTTTTGTTGTCATTTGTCCAATTATAATAAAATTATAGGCTCAATAAACGAGTAATTGTGGATTATATACTTGTTAGGTTATAATATAATATAGTATACACGTGTCTAAACATAAATTCTGTTACGTAAAGAATATATTCGTCAAAACAGCTGTTCTGTTACTATAATTCAGTGAAGCGTCGCGGGCAGGATCCGGCCCACGGGCCTTAGGTTGCCGACCCCTGATGTAGAGGTATATGTCGAAATATATATATATAGGGAATTAAATTAATGCAAAATGAGAGTACAAATACTACTATGAGTCGTTTATTCACAATTACAAAGGTGGAATAAACAAAGAGGAATATGCTTATATATGCCGAAATATATTTAGGGAATGAAAGTAATGAGAAAATACTGAAGGTCGAAAGAAAAGTCCAATAGCCTGATTAATTTGCAGCTCACTATCAGTAGAAACTCCCGCAACTGTCGTATATGCAAACACTAAAAAATGCAAATGTTATACATCGGTATGGAAATGGCTTTGTTCCCCTAGTCTTCAAGCACTCCCCCAAAAAAAAATGTGACCCATTAACATTACGACTTGCATTTTTAACTTTAAAATCATAAATTGCTGACGTGACGTTCCAATTTCAAAAATATCTTCCACACGCTAAATTTGAAAATACGAATACCCCTCCCCCTAAATGAAAAGCTGGGGAACATAATGGATCCCGAGAACCCACAAAGGATAATCGGGGGTTTGGTGGCAATCGTAATTATCATGTTAACATGATGCGTATACCACGCGGGCTCGAAAAGTTATGTATTAGAATAATTATGTAATTAGAATAATTTGTGTAAAACGTTTCACGTTAATCCAACTTACGCAGTGTCATTGACATACAGTGGCGGCGCGTGGTCATTTTGACAACCGGGGCAAGCTACTGCGGGACCAAGTCACCCGCATCTACGGGGACAGGATGAGCGCTGTAAGTTCTCCCATCATTTTATGAGTATAAAAACCATTCCATCGGTAACAACCAATCGGCAAAAGCGACAATTTTTAACGATAAGAAAGTCTCTTTAAACCCGATCCAAGTCAAGAGATTAATAAATATAGACATAGTTTATTTTGAAACCTCTTTCAAAAGGAAAGGCAATATTTACCCAGATAAATACAATGACATATTAACAGAAACTTCGGGAAAGCAGACAAAATCTAAAATAAGGTTTAAAACGTTACTATGAAGAAAGGAAGACGATCACCGCAGACGATCGCCTATTTGATTCACCAGAATGTCACAGCATTCCTTTGCAGACAAAATCAAACGCTGCGTTGTTTGCCCGCGGCGTAAAGAAGCACTCCATGTGTCGTCGTATTTTATTGCTTCCCGGATACGAGATACAGCATCGCAGAAGTCTGAAATACACGACTGCACAGATGCTCCATCCATTAGCCTTGACTGCAATGTGCCGTATAATACATCCACGTGATAGAATATTGTGGAGAAAAAAGCGAGAAAAAATGAAAACTCACCATCTTCTAGCAGACGCTTTAGACCTGCCGCCTCCCTCACAGAGCGTTCGTCTCAAACCGGAGAGCTCTGAATGCCATTGAAACACTCAATGAGCTCAGACCTAATTTCTGACACGCCCTGCACCACGCGTGATTGGAAGTTCCAACGTGTTGGTGCACAAGCTGGGAGACGGCGGCTACATATCTGGCGAAGGAGGTCAGAGCGCTTCGGCGAAACGGAAAAAAATGAAGAAAACCCCGAAACATTTGCAAAAAATATACGGACGAGAGGGGTATCAAGACACATATTTTTAATAACGAGGTTAAATTGGTGTGCATAACAACGTAAAAAATGCGCATGAGGAAAATCTTCTTTTATATAAACTTGAACACCATGTTTCGACCCACTCATGACTGCCGCGCCGTCATAAGTTTGAGCTATCAATTTTGACTTCGCGTTGTAAGGCTGTAACACTTCTTTCAGTACAGCCGATATCCCGCAAGCCGTGCGATCAACGATTGGTACAAAGCTGTGAAATCTCTCGGTAGGTTTACCATCTTTCACAAACCGAAAAATCACAGCCAGTTGGGAAACGCACGTGATGTCAGTTGTCTCGTCAGACTGAATCGAAAGGAACTGGCAATTCTCAATTTCCAGAGCCAAATGTTGTAAATAAATTTTATACATTGAGTCGAGCAAATCATTTTGGATATCCTTAGATGTCCCTTTCGAAACAGTTGCGGCATCAAGATGATCTCTCAATACTGTATCTAGGGATGCGGTGTATTCCACCATATCCAAAAATACCCCTCTATTAGAAGAGCCAGCCCGTTCATCGTGCCCACGGAGGGACAGCTCGTGACAACCAATGAACTTCAAAACATCTATCAATCGACCGAGAACATGGCGGTTTTTCTCGACATTTTGGTTGTGCCGACGAATAGAAACCGCGCGTCCTTCATCCAACTGTGCTGCAATATTAACATTTCCGAATGTTCGGTATTTTACTGCATTGTCCAGATGCTCCATAGAAGATTGATGATCCCTGGCACGCTCGGAAAGATGTTTAAGATCTCTAAAACCAAATTTACTCCAACGTGAGTCACGGGCGATAGCAAAAAGTAGGCAAAAAAAACAAAAAAGTGCATTTTTGTCCTCGCTGTAACACAACCATTCGTGTTTTTTATACCAAGTTTCTGCGCAGAATGTACGCCGACGCTTTCCTCCGTCATGGGATTGTTCCAGTGAACAATTTTTTGGTTGATGAGGCCCAAGACGTTGTACCTCTAATTTTTGTTCCAGCGGCAGCTGCGAAAACGGAGTGCGAAGTAGTGCATCAACCTTATTCATTATGAGGTCTAAGGCTAAGAAATGCGAAGCCGGAAAGAAGTGAGGAGCTCAAAAGGAATGTGGAAAATCGAAAGCAAATGGACTAAAAGTCTCTAACTGATTCAAATATCGAAACAAGCGACAAAAATGAAGGCGAGGAAACTATCAACTCTTCAAGCAACCAACGAACGAGAAGGAATGCGTGAATATGTCAACACGTTGTTGTAAGAAACGTCGGCATTGTGTCGTCATAATTTCTGGGCTAGCCCCGATCGGCCCCGATGACTTAGTAAAAGAAACAGAAAACAAACGAGACAAACGCGGCGAGTGGAAGATAAAAGAGAGAATACTATATACAATGAGCAACCGGGGCAAAATCGGCGTCGCCCCGTCGACGTTCGGCTAAGGCTTTGCGAGCGAAAAATGAACCATGTCGGGAGAATATGGCTAGTGCAGACAGTCTGTGCAACCGATATTGAGGTATTTTTCGAATATTTTTTATTATACCGAAAAAACAACCGTGGCATTGCCCCGGTTGGCCCTATTGACGCGCCGCCACTGTTGACATACATATATCTTCTGAAATGAGGGAACCTTTTGTTAATGAGTTTAGTACAAAAGAGAACCCGTTGTTAAATCCTTAGATCCATTATCATAGAAGGTTTATTGCAACGGGTCAAAGATATTCATACCATGTCTGTTTATAAGGCGATACCAACGATACAAATTGTTTATCGAGTGCAGCTACCGTAGTTCAACATTTTAATTGGAAAACCGTTTGGAATACCTTATTGGAATATTAACTAAAATATCGTTTTTTGAATGCTCACAACGTTAACGTCGAGGGTCACTGAGACAGTATATTTTAAAGAAATTGGTTTTTAACATCCCGAGCCTAATGTCGTCTGGTATTATCGTACAAGAAATAGAGAGAAAAAAGATTTAGCTACCGGTAGTAGTTTATTTTTTTATGTCAACTCCCCTATTTAGTGCGAGCGAAGGTTGCACAAGTAGCTATAAAATTTATCACTGGTTTTTATGGTTTTTTTAGCGTTTCCTGCGTGCGCTGTTGGTGATATCGAAATAAAACTTCCTCCCACAATGGGTCCGTTGCACCCGAACAGCAAATCAGACGCCCACAAATGTCGTTTCCGCTAGTGGGCGATACAGAAAAGGGAAGTTGCGTCTTTGGTTACTGCAGCAACAGTGGAAAGTGGGCAATGTCCATCCAGCAACAGTTGTAAAATTGATGTCGTTCAGTTGTGCGACGTGCAGGTCTGCATACAGATTTTGTTGCTACTCTTATGATACTTCAGCTTGGTGAGTATTATCAATTTAATGCTATTCTTTTTCTGAAATTGATCCTTTCTATACAGTAATATATGATAGACTAATTAAAATAAACAGCCCGAAAGTTCAATACATTCCTGTATTTTTTGTGTGTTTATTTCAGGCCCAAGACTCTTTCAACAAGGTTTGTGTTTTTGTGAGGGTGTGCTGGTGAGTGGGCACATGATATTTCTAATGTTTTAAACTTTTTAAAAGTTTTACTCCTTCTCCATTTTAATTTTGTGTCTTATTTTGTTTGTTTGTTTTGCTTTTCAAGAAGTAATATATTTTATGTTTTTTTTCTATCTTCTAATTTTATATTGTCTATGTTATTGTATGTGAGTGTATGGGTGTTTTAATTAACTTGATACTTCTGGGTGAGCGAACACAAATCACTTCTTTTTACAACACCTTCCAATCTGTTTCAAACCTTCTTAAGGTTTCGTTCGATTACCTGATTCTGCAATCAGTTTTATTTATTTTGTTTTTATCAATTGTTTCATCGTCTTTTATGCTGATTATGGAGTCAAAATAAACTTACTTACTTACTAAAATTGAGTTGTGATTTATTCTATGTTAGGTTTTTAGTAATATGAAACAAGTTTGAATATTGAGGCATTTTTTTCATGCAGATCAATTAGTTTTGCTTCAGCATGGCTATGGAAAAACATTTTGTGATTAATGATACTCACACAAGACCTGTCACTGCTATTGGATTCCACCCACTGAGAAGAGAAATTGTGACCGGTTATGAAGGTATGAATCTAAATATTTGTTATTTTAGGTGCATGGACAGGCTATCGTTATTATCCAATGGTTATATGCACCATTCAGCGAAAAACGAAGTTCGTCAATATTTTTTTACATAATTAACCTCCATGGGTTAACCTTCAAACTAATGTTTAGCATTATGCACCAAACTTCTGAGACTTATGTTAACATTTTTGAATTTCTGTGTAACAATTTTCCGTCTGTGAATACAAAATACAGCACACCATTATTAAACAATATTATACTTATATACATTTATATAATTACACAAATCAACTGAATATATTTTGGCAGATGGACTCATGAAATGGTGGGAACAAGATGGCGGGAAATTAATATTGACGACACATGAGCATCGTGGATGGCTGACTGATTTTTTATATTGGTCAGAACCGAAATTGTTATTGTCATCTGCTAACGATGGATATATTATTGCATGGACGAGCAGTGGGACTGTTATGGACAAAATTTATGTGAGAAAATGCGATTATAGTAATTTGGTGTCAATTTGGAGCGAATTTTATGCAGAATGTTATATATATAGCTTACCACAATAATCTGTCTGACAATTGGGCCTAAAAAATAATTTTAAATAGGTAGGTATGACATGAAATATCCTAATCACACGGCATCTTTCATTTGTATGGATGGAGGATAGTGGAATCGGTAACTGATGAGAAATAACAAGAACTACACTGTGACATCAAGAAGTTAAGCAATCATTTTTAAAATAATTATATCCAGAAGACTCAAGCTGAGAAATTTGTTTACAGTTAGGGTGGTACAATAGTGGACGTGTTCCCAACACCAATCATGAATCATTATACTTAAAAACTTGGCATTTATTGTACCTACTGTACTGTACCATACCATTATATGTCTTATTCATAACTGAGTTTCGTTTTATTCAGATGAATCAGCCTATCTTCTGCATGCGTTTCAATTTAAGACGACATCACTTCATTTGTAGTTTCAATGGACAATTGAAGATATTCAATCTTGATATGAGAAAAACCTATGGACATGTTATTGATTTGAGAAAACCATTTATTGCTGAACACCACAATGATGTAATATCTTGCGTAATATGTCACGATTCACGAGTGTACACTGCGGGGTAAATGGACTATTTTTTCTTGTTCAGTTTGTTTGTTTATTAGGCAAGGCAATGTGACCCCAAAACAGAACCAAGTTCATTTGGAGCATATTATTCTTAAAGAACAAAACTTACATGCAAAGTTTCTAGATTACTGAAACTCCTGAATGCAACCATACAAAATTAGAAGTGTTGAATAAATTTTCTTCATTTTCATAGAAAGTAACTTTGTGGGTTCTGTTTTTTGGTTCACCCTGTTTGATTAAGTAGTCTTATTAATGTGTAATGTGAAATAGAAGATTGTTCATTTTGGAGTCCCCCCGGTACAGAAAAATGACATCACAACAGGTAATGGCCACATTACAAAGCCAAAAGTATTACATGAACAATCTAACCCTGTGCCATAGAACATCAGTGAAAAGATGTTGAGAGGTTCTTTAACCAAGCTTTAAGCTTGTGAGCTTGTGCAAATATATGTCTGTTTCATACACACTGAAGCAATGAAATTACAGACAATTAAGTTATGAACATAGATAGATATGAGCCCTAGCATTCGGACTTTAACGTTGTCCTCAAAACCAAGCTACAGTATGAAATCCATTTTTTAACATTTGTTAGCTCAAGATTTCAATTTGAAGACAATTATACAATTACAATTTTAATTAATTCATACAATTGTATTAATTATACAATGACAATTTTATAGATTTGATGGAAGATTCTGCATTTATGACACAACACTTTATCCTGGAACAAAAGGTTTAGATTTAATTCATAAAATATCACGAGCTCATGAAGCAGGAATAACATGTATGTCTCTTGTAAAAGACAATGAGAACAACACATGGTAAAATCTGGCATCATTTATTGATTTGAAAGTATTTCTGGTCTGGATAACGAAATCTTTTAACTAGTGGCACAGATCGGAATATTTATAACTGAATTTTTCTTGTATAAAGGCTTTATTTGAAGGTCATGTAGTAGAGAAACCTTACTGGTTTCTTACTGGGCATATTTTATATTGGCATCCAGTATATTCACACAGATGACAGTTATCTAGTTTAACAGTTGGTTGATATTGATTCTATACATACCTATTTTATCAGGGTATGAGAAACTCTGTTTCAATCAAAACTCCACAGCTATATTACTTATACTATCAGTAGAAGTTCCGCGATACTAACTTCCAATCCTTTAATGCCTTTGCACTAGTAGATCTATAGTTACTCTCGTAGTATGTGTACCAGGTTAGGGTTAGGCCATAATTTTATTCCGATTTTCCTAGTTTTAGTTCTATTACGAGTCCGGGGACTGTCTGTCTTAGCCAAGTGAATATACCCCCTGCCCATAGGCTTCCGCCCCTTCACACAACTTGATGTAAAGTAAGCAAATTAAAAAATTATACTCATGTTAGTGGGCAGCAAGACTCTTGAATTGCATAGTATATTATTTGAATTGCTCTTTTCGTGATGTCTTATTTCTGATGAAGACATATACGTTTGTAATCTTCATCCATGCAAAATGTGTGAAAAGCGTGAAAAAACATCTTAGAATCTGATATTTTTTCTCACTGAAGATAAGAATGTAAATTCTAATACTAATGATTGAAAACTAATCAGTGTTCCACCGTTAAGATACTTGATGCCGTTGTTTTCAATTGCTGTCAAACATCTCTGCTATTTAGTTTCATAATTTTTTATAAATATCTCTCAATAATTCATGTTACATCCTAAATCTAGGTTACTGACAGGATCATTCGATCGAACAGTAAAAGTTTGGTCGCAGGATGGTAAGCTGAGACATGAACTTGAAACCATCTTCCTACATACAATAACTAGTTTATGTTATGTATCAAGAGCAAAAACTGTTTGGGTTGCATCTGGAGCTCCTCATGCTACATTGTACGATCCAAAAGCTGGAGAGAACGTGAGTTAATTTGGTGATATTTAATGCGCTTGTTAATCAGCTCGCTTGCGACAGTATAAAAATATAAATATTTTGATATAAGTTTTGGCATGCCAACAATTAATTTTGCCAACAATTGAAAGTTATACCTGATTTGTAAATGTTAGGAACTTTTTATTAAGATTTAAATCCTTTTTATCAACAGAAAATACAAAATTCTACAGTTTTTGTATACTTTGCTTATGCACGCTTTTTGCTTTGAACAACATTTTGTACGAGCGATAAGTAATGAACTCTTGTAATTTCGAAGAGCTGATATCTTACTGGTACCTGTTCTTCATTGCCTACCCAATTTATTACATCTTGAGTGAGGTGGGGGGCATGGAATTTTAACTGGATATATGTATAATTTGAGATGCCAATACAGTTAAGCCTACCACTTTAACAGCTGCCTTTAAACAATAAACGTACTTACGTACCTATATCTCAATTTTCTTTGACAAATTTTACCAACTTCTCAGGTTTCAGAGTTTTTACCTACATTTCAAACTGGACCAAATCCAGGAGAAGAATCACAACATAAAATATTTAAGCTTAGATATAATCCTGAATCATCACAAGTTGTTGGTAAGCAGTGAAATCTTCCATATTTATGATCGTGTTGTTTTAACCTCACTGCATGATTTAATTCATGTAAAAAAATAGGGGAATATTCAGTAAGATACATTTTTGCTTGTGCAGGTCCACAGGTTCGCAGTATAATTATGTGTGAGTGAATTGCTGGACTCCTTGTTGTATTAGAGAGGTTCAACCGCTGGCTGATTACAGCTTCTCCTGCTGTTGAGTTCTTGCATTTGAAACAAATAACTGTTAACTAATCAAATACCTGACATGGACTGATAACCGAATGAGAGGCTGTGGTTCGTCATATGATTAAGACATCTTATCAGCTTTGCTCTTCCCTGAATAATTATGAAAACCTATCCTAAAAACTTCAGTGAGAATGATGAACAATATACATAGATCTAAATGCAACTCAGTGATTACATTCCAGCAGAAAACGATTCAAATGAACTGAACTTGGTTTTGTTGTTGGCTTATTATTTAATTTTGTGGTACCTTTAACAATTCCCCTCAAAATAACTTGAAAAGTATGAACACAGGATATACCTTGTTATACTATTGAAACATGATTGTATTTTTCTAAGGTACAACTCACCGGCGTCAAATTATTGTATGGAAATACAATGCATTCGGTTGTATGACTGCTCTTAAATGCAAACATCCTATAGACAGTGTCTGCTACAGTGAGTATCATCAATTTTTTAATCGAAATGTTGTCTAAACAATATTGTAAATTCATTTCAATAACAGGTAGATTCATATTTCAAACGCATATTTTTGGTGGAGCTTTTAGCTTCTATTTTGTCATAGCTATTAGTATAAATAAAATATGGCAAACCATATTATTTTCTTAATTACTTATGTAAACATGAAAAGAATTTACTTGAATTCCTATCTGTAATGACTGTACCCAAAAGTTTGAGGAATTAGGATGCTTTGTACATAAATTTTGTTCACTTTCTTTGGAGTATGCCTGGAAGTTTTGTGGTATATGTGGCTGTGTTTTTTATGTGTATGTGATTGCCCTATCTCAATCTCTCGTTAGCTGTTAACACTTTTAACATTTTTTTTCAGCAAAAAAAGTTCCAATGTTATTGTTTTCTGGTTGCGGTGATGGAAGTATTTACAAATGGGAGAGACTCCAATCAAGTCATTTTATGTACAGGTATAATGTCCATGAAAAGATTACAACACGGTAATGTTTCATTACAACGTCAAACATTGTGACATAATGTCTATATCCACATATTTACGTATTTCAAATTTCAACATAATTAATGTGGATTGGATTTATTTTGCCTAAAAGTTGAAACGCGAATTCAGTGTCAAATTTTGTTTCAACAGAAATCCTTCAACATCTCTACTAAACATGAATTGTGTAAATCCAGGTCAAATATCAAGCATGAAGCTTGAAATAAATGCTTTATCAGTTTCTTATTTACATATCGTTTCGCATATTATATTTTTTAATCTTCCTGCCTTTAAATAGATACTTTTTCCACAGAAGTTTAAACAAAACATCGTAGTATCAATTTAATTTGTTAAAGATAGAAAAAACTACGATTTGCTAAATATTTTATAAGTCGGATTTGAATAACCATATAATTGTTCAAAGAATTGGTTCTATTCGAAAAATTCGGTTACTTTAAAATTTTAAATGTTTTCCTGGAATCTTGAACAGCATGGAATCTTTGACAAGAAAAGAAGCGAAAGATAAGTTGGAATCAATAAAAAAAATTTGGGGTTTAACAAAAAAGAAAAATCATCTGAAGATAGAACATTTGCGTCCACACAATTCTCCATCAAGTCATTATACTTACAATAAATCTATCTTCGCACCATCTTCTCTTTATCACGGGTGAGTATGAATTAGAGAAATACTTTGACAATTCTAGGGTGACGCATAATTTTTGCAACTACAATTGCATGATACAACACTGATTTTGAATCTAGTTTCAAAAAATAATTCTTTTGAATGTTTGAGCTTTATTCAAATTTAGTTTAGTTGGTTTATTCAAAGTTTGGCCCTTATTGTAGTATGTTAGTAAATGGGTGAATATATGCAATTAAAAGTGGGAAAAGCTGGAACAGATAAATTTAAATTAAGAAAGCTGGAACGATTCTATTGATAAATACCGAAATTATGTCATTTTGCTGGTGGCATTCAAATCAAAACAATGATTTGTTTGAGAGGCCAATCAGATACAACAATGCAATCACTTTCAATCTTTTTGACATGATACCAAGTTTCAAGCCTAGGAGATATTTAAGTATTTTAATTTACGCAATTACATGATAAATCACATAGATTTCAACGACGGGTGATTTACAATCATCATTAAAAATATTTTCTAACCCAGCTCATTCCAACAAGTTATCAATGAATAACAGTGTTACACAATGAATCTTTGGCATCTATTCCCAGCAATTTATGAATTTATTAAAAGTAACTAAAACGAGCATTGGGAGATACACCACAAGGAGTGCCTAACTCACCATCATCTCTGATATTTAAAAACTATTGGGAAACTTTTTCTTGATCGGTTTCATCGATGTGTGTGCCAGAAAAAAATTTGGAACGCTTAGAATAGGCTGGAGTTATCTTTGTGCAACTCGCTGACCAGCCTGTTCATAAGAAAGTTCCGAACACTAATCTGGAGTAAATTTACCAAGTACTGGTGTTTTGGATCTATTGCCAAGATGACAATGACTTTTGGCATTCATGTTTTAGAGTTAGAAATCCCTTCAACCATTTTTTATTGGACTGAAGCTCATGTCAATGCCCGAAAACATCCAAGAAACTTCTGGATCTTTATACTTATATAAAATATTGCTAGCTCTTTCCATTGAATGTTCCTAGCTCATCGTCCAGTTAGATATTTAATAGTTACATGACAGAAGGGATCAACATACGTTGCAAATTCTTAAGCAGCATAACATTAATATGTCAAGAATGTTTCAAAATATAAGTTTGTATAAAAAGTTGAAAAAAATGGATGAGCACGTACGGCGGCAGACAGAAAATCTCTTTGAAATTACATTAAAAAAGTTTGTTCACACAAAAATTATCAACTATCCATATTCTTTTGATTACAAAAATTGATGGAAGACACATAAATGATTATAAAACTTCGTGGAAAAGGCTTGAAATTGAGATCGAATAACAAAAGCCTGTTCCTACGGAAGTTCCGCAACCAATAAGCTAGTCGTTTTTCGCTGGTAACCTTGGTTACAAGATAAACAAAAATCTTCTGCAGCAGAAAATGACTGACCAGGATGAAAAACTCCAGGTCCAGGCAGAAGAAAACGTAAAAACGGCCTGTTCCATGGAAGTTTCAAATTCTGATCGTCATGGTTTTCCGAGTGTATCTATAAGAATTGCCGTTTCCTCTGTGATTACCATTACCTGATGGCAATCGAGACTGTACAACCGTATAGTGTTGTCATTAGGTGTTTCTTTATTGAAGAAATCGAGCGACTCGCTGAATATGTCAATTTGTATGCCTTCTCTAAACGCCCGTGATGGTTTTATTATATAAAAACAGCGGTATCATCTCAGGTTACCCGAAAAGAAATCATATAAATGAGATCGTTTTTTTTTTAAGCTGTCATTTACGTCAGTTCAAGGTGTAGCCTCATGAATTTTACATTTGCATCCACGCTAGAAGAGTTACTGGTATATATGATTTATTTGTACCGGGAAACTTCGTCTGATTCCATAACTGAGCGCATGGACACGAAGATGTCTCAGTAAAAAATGTATTCAAGGCAACGTTTCAGGGCGATTTTTATTGATTTCACTGTGTGTTATTACTTTACTGTTCAATCGATGTTTGTAGCGAGACGTCGTGTTGAGCCTTCTGGAATAGGTTCAATTCTCTATGTCAGACAAACCTATTCCTTAGAAAGTTCAATGCTTCGACCGCCATTTGTTTTTCAACCAAAATATTGTTAGATTGAACCGATGCTACAAATCTTTTATAATGGGTAGTGTGTTGTGAAAAGCTTTTGCGCTGAGCCTTGGAATGTTTGCCCTTCTACAACGACAAGCCAAGGCCCACCGGAAGAACCCGGGATTTCCCGCGTTTTCTCTCGAAGGGAAACCACCTTGTATCAAAATAGATCGCAAACCTAACCTCGAAATTATCTACGATTCGAGTGTGGCTATGATCGAGGTGGTTGAATACTAGAAATACCGGGCGCAACAGCAACACAATATACGAATAAATCGATCGAAGTTCTGGGAATTTGCTGAACTTGAAGCACCGATTTTACGAACTTTCTAAGAGTAAGTCTTTCCGTTTCAAATTATATAGTTCGTTGTCTTAAAAGACGAACCGAACAAACAGGGGACTTATTCCTGGGAAAGTTCACAACATCAGGCCCGATAGAATAGAAATAGAACGTATATAACGATTGGATAAAATACTTTAAAATATTTATCTCCGTTTATCATTTTCGCACATATTGCATCAATGTGAGTAACGTACGTGGACTCTGGTAATAAATAGTCTTACTTTCATTTTACTTTATAGCCGTAATTAGGCAACTGTTGGTTTTGCGCATTTTATGATCGGATACTTCCATTATACACGGCGAAATATGTTCCGCACTCGACAAGGCGGGTAACTCTTTGGCCATTCTCGGCAGATGAAAATTGCATGTTAGCTCGATGATTCAACGACAAAAATGACGAAAATATTTTGATGTCGAGATTGGTTGGTTTGAAGAACGTCGTGACTCACTCGCTTAGATAAACAACTCAACTATGACACCTACGCGCTTGGTACCGCAACAAGGCTTAATTACGCTTGCTATGTGGGTTTGTTACATAGCTTGAATATGTGAAAAATCTCATTTTTTGTCGACGAAAAGGTACTTAATTTACTTTTAACTGGATGCTGCGTTAGTCGAACTATGAAGAATTCAAAAAATGACGTTTTATAAATCAAAATGGACCGTTTAATACGGGATTTGTGATTCATGGGTATGAGATTTTTAGGGGATATAAAATCGAATAAATCATCATTTCTTGCGCAATAAATCTCTAAAAAATTTATTCCAATAAAATTGTTGAAAATTTCTCTAGATTCACTTACGTATGGTGGTGATCATATTGAAACGCCTGCCCATCATTTGTACACGTATGATCAGGAACTAATACTATTTAAAATGTTATTCGATACGTAATACCGGACGGACGCACCGCTTCCTCCAGCTTTTTCCACATTACATACACACGCAACTGCGTCACATACGTAGGTCGGAAACCGTTGACCATTCGAATCTACGTTCAGCTGTTGAATAATAAGTTCGCCATATTGTTTACGAATTTGAAACCTGACTTTTCTAACGTCGAAGCGTAACATCTTCTCCATACAATTTCTAAAGTTAGATTAGAAATGGCGAATTTTTATACCGGTACAAATAGCAGGTTTAAAGTGAAATTCAACTAGTCCAACACGCCATCATTGACACATTTTCACAAATTTCTGTATCTGAATCATACTATCGATGACGGTTGCTCTCTAAGATTGAAAACTTCAGAAACTTGCCAACGCCTTTTTATTATACTCGGCCTGTTCCATAGAAGTTTCACACCTTAGTGGCAAAAATTGACTTCGCTTTCGTAACCATTACCATGCGCTATACATAGCTTAATTTAGATATGCTAAATAGACTATTTTCATAGTCATTTCTGCCTAAAAACCCTCTCTTTACATAGTGATTTCGTACTGTTGTTGTCATACATGTACTAAACTAGTCGACGCTAGCTTGCGGCGGTTCAGTCGGCCTTATGGTCATGTTTTTCGCTCTTAGTTTTCGTCGAAGCTGATGTCGATTAGTCATACGGACGACCCGCGTATTTTAAATCGCCAACAATCGCTCAGAACGAACGGCGTTCCGAAAGCATTGTTTACTCGATCCGCTGCCCTAGTTTTTACGTCGGTCAAGCGTTAGTGTTCCCATATTATTTTTTGCGATTAAATGATGCCACACTGTATTGTTCATTTCAAAAGAGCATTGATTTGGTTAACAATATGCTACAACTATTTATAACGAATTCATGCTATTACGACATTCAAATGTCTCAATTTCACTACAACCTTGATTTTTTATGAATGGAAAATATCATTGGGAACACTGAGTTACGATTTTCACACGGATTTGCGTGTATCCGTCACGCATGAACGATGATGTCCTATTTCTGCTCTCGATTACGCTTTTCATTGATCGTTTCATTGTCCAGATAATGTGCTGACCGTTGCCAAGAGAAACTTAAAATATAGTTTGAAACACTATCACTATCATTCACAAAAAGTTGACCCGATTTTTTTTCAATTCTACAAATACTGTTATTTGATATTTCAGACATATTTAATAGTGAATAATTAAGGCATTTCCGATTTCAAACTTGTAAGCTTGTTCACTTTCTGAGCATTGACTTCGATTCGGAGAAATATTACGGGTATCTCGAACCCAGGCAAGAGTTCAGCAGTCTAAAATCAAATTGTAATATGACGCTTTATTCAATTAAATCATGGTTCATCATATTTAGCACCGCTCTGTTTTAGTTATGTCGTTCGAAAGAACAATTGTGCTTTGAACAAAAATTTAATCAAAAATTAAAGTCCAATTGCCGATTCCGTGACTGGACTTCGTAATAACCTTAAAGGAAGTATAACTCCTAGATTGGGACTTAGGTATATCAGTGTTAGAATTTAAATAAAAACAATTATTATCTTACCTTGAAAATTCTCTCTTCGTTCTGCCGCCTTCTCTTTCAAAGTTTCTTCGACATCTGGAAAGCGAAGTTGAAAACTAATCTTTCCTCGCTTCTCTCTCTCGCCTTTTTCTATTTCTGCACATGCGCACTAAACTTCCTATTCACAACGTGGATCTAATAAACACCCTTGAGCCGGTTTTGAACTCGCCTACGGGGAAAAAGGAATTAGAGCGGAATAAAGTTATTCTTCTACTCCATCAACTAGCATCGGACATTTTTATGATCTACTTTGCTAGTTAGATTGCGATTAGTCGGCAAATACATCATATAACGAGTTTTTCGACGTATATTATCAGTAAGTTTACAAGAACATCTTTATACAGTTTTAAGTTTAACGTGCAGTTATACTTATTGACGAATTTAAAATTTAGTTTAATACTTTCGAAGCTGGAATAGAATTAAAAAATTCACCGAAATTATCACGTGATATTCCGACTTGATTGTCCTTGAGCTCAATGGAATCCAAACAACCACAATGATTCTGACTGCCATCTTACATCATTTATATCATATCGCTTTCCTCTCTCGCCTTTTTCTTTTTATGAATTATGTCTGGAGCCCGGCTTGAGGGCCAATTTCCTGAGCTCGTTCTCGTCTTCCGTTAACAACCGCCCCTCCCTCTATCAGCGCTTCTCTTTTAAGCTCTTATCAAGACGTCCAATTAAAAAGCTGCAGCTTATCCAGCAACGTGTAATTACTTTGCACCCATGGATTTATTTGTTGTCTCTGTGTGTGATTTGATTTATACTAATCCTCGAATCAAATGGTATTATGCGTAATTGGTCCTTTTTTAGCCAATGTTAGCGTGGCTATATTCTACAGCGTATCTTGTTTTATAACTCCATATGAGGGATCATAGCTCACAGACTCGTTATTTCTTGCAATCAATAAATATCCTCTTAGGCATTAGGATTTTCTCTGATTTAAAAATAAATTGAATGTGTAATCGAACTTCCCTTGCTTGTGAAATAATGTGACATCTATTAGCCATGCTTTCGCTTTGGTGGAACATGGACGCTGTTTGCAAGAATTGACATAACTATTATAAGTGGTCCAAGAAATTTACTATACACCGACACGAATACGTTTCATTTGATCCGTTACATTTCTACGGGCAATACATTCAATGAATTTTGTATCAGATAGAATTTTTGTATTTGCGCTATATTTTCACTTTAAAATTGGGATATATTTGATAATTTTGTATTTATCCAAAAAGACTGAAAAAGTTCCAACAACCCACGTAAGTTCGAAAGAGACAAAGTAAAAACAATATAGTAATTTTGTTCATTCATAAATAAATAATTTGAATCCACATGTATAACCAATAATTAGCAATTAACTAGTAAAAAAAAATCAATTTAAAGTACAGGCATACTTTTAGAACCTGTTCAAAATCTGCATGGATGTCATTTATTTTTGCACGCAAGATTTTCAACATCGGCGTCGTCCATTTTGTTTGACCTGTTTAGTTATTGTGCGTTCACTTCCATGAGCAAAGAATGACGGCGTCACGGGTGATGAAACGTCACGCTGTGTGAACAGAAATATTAAGTTCGTGTCACTTATTTGCCCTCAAATACGATTCATACTTTGGCCTTGATTGTCTTTTATAAGAACTTGAATTTTCGGTCGTCTGCGTTTTGGTAGTGGTAAACATTGCTGCACGTTTTGCCATTGCATCGGTAGTATACGGTTAACGGATGAACCGTATTTGTCAAACAAAAAAGCTAACGTGTGACGTTTAAACTACAATACACATTCGGTGCTAAGTATTTGGAGTTTTGTAAAAATTATTGTTCGTTTTCTTGCGTGTCTCAGTTTCATAATATTAAAAGAATAATCTTCTAAAGACATCATTATGTACGGTACTATCTTTTTATTTCCCAGCCACTTAATTTTTGATCTGTTTTTTTTTATTTATTTTTTTTATATAGGATGAGATAGGAGATGGGGCGTTTAGCTAACCTAACGTAGATGTGCAGAAGTAGAGAAGGCATATCAGAAACTTAATGTTTGGGCAATAACGGGTAGTACCCTCCGTATTATTTTCTGATGAAACTAATCTTGTTAGTTTCAGTAATTTAAAAATAGTCGCCAGAGACCGTAAAATTCAATACTTTTTATGAACAAAGACACAAAACACATCGATAACAACAAAGAAAATTAATTATAACAAGACAATGAGAATCATTTATGACTGCTATGCAGTTAATTCAAACCGAAACGCCTGGAGGCTGCCAATTTTACTCGTTCTGGGAACAATAACGGGTTATATTAGAAGGTATTTTGTAATACCTCTAACGAGTGTTACTATTATTGTTTATTGTTTTCCTTTTTTGGTGTTAGATTATAAGCGCGAGTTATATCCTACTTCTAAAATATATCGTTCTCAAATGAACGCCTCGTTATCGTGAATATTACTATTAGTCTGTTTGTTATCGTTATTAAATTCTGCGAGTTCGTTGTAAATGTCCAGTAAAAAAGGTTTTCTTTTGGATCGTTTGAATGGTAGGCTTGATTTGTATCTAGACAAGAAACAGGTCTTTCTGAAATTTCCTATGGAATTCGTTTCTGAACGTTATCCATGCTTCAGAAGTGCTTTTTATGTGATATTTCAAACCTCAGTTTCGAAGCAACCGAATTGCAGTAATGCACTCACTATTCTGATATGGTCAATGTATCTTTAATCACAGTATCTAGAACCATAAGATTGAAAATTACGTCTCCATTGAGAATGAGCTACAATGAATACACCAAGTTTTTATTGTCATTTCGATAAGTCGCCTCTTCATATTATTATTAATTTATATATGTCCCTACTACATTAATATGGGCATCAACTGCTTAAGATGGAATATGAAAATGAGCCCATATACAGAACTACAAAGAAATAGTCATATATAGGTTCACTATTTTTAGTCAACACACTTAGTCAATTCCAACCAATTTGAATGTGGATCAGTTTGCCTTTCAAGTTGAATTGTCGCCATGAAGTTAGTTGTGACCGTGACTGGTCACGTGATGGAAATCCTCGCAATTTGCAAAACGGATTATCTTTCGCACAGGGACGTTTTTGACCCCGATGACGTTTTTTCGCTTCCGGATTGAGGTCAAATATGTTTGTTTTCTCTTACGCTGGTCTGTCTGGCGGATTTAATTTATCGCGTTACGATTCAAAGACAATAAAGAATCTGATTTGTCTGTGTTATTTGAATAAGATTTTAGGAAATTTATAAATTTGTTTGGGGTTAATTGGAAATTGAATACCACCAGGAATTATCGGGTTTTGAGAAATTTGGAAACGCGAATTGAAATAGGGCTGCCTTCTGGTTCATTGTGACGCGACAATAGGAAATATCCTGATGTTCCCATATTGTACCGCTGTAGACACGTGACCTAATTTTTCAAATAAAAATATGTATACTAGGAATTGAATGGAAACATAGAAACTTTTTACAACAGAAAAATTAAACGAAGCACTCTTCACATTTGCCATTCGCGCTACGTATAGTAAACGTCAGACATATACGATGTCAGACAAACGGATATTTAAATCTAAACAGGGCCGTAAAAAGGTATTTTAGTTGAATTGGGACGATAGCTACATGACTTTAAACATTAAAAACATTATTTTAAAGGTATTGTATATGCATTAGTTTGTACCGCCTTAATTAATTAATGCGGACAAAAATGTCACCGGCACTGGGACATTAATTAATCACCTAACAGTAATCATTTATATTCGACAGAACATAATTTTAATATCTAAAAACAAAATAAATAATCGAAACAGAACGTTGATTTAGGACAAAACATCCGGTAGAATCAAGAATTTCCGACGGAAGATGTAGATAAATCATGATACGCCAATCACAACTTAATTAATTCAAGCGCGAATTTCCGGCGGCCTGTCTGCAAATCTAGGTTTATTGATTAAATGGAGCTATCTTTGAAAGCTTCTAACGGACTGGAATTAACTCCATACTATCTTTTCCTTGCAAAGCCATGATGATAGCTACTGTACGACTGTAAACAAAGCATCTTTTGATGTAAACACATTTATGTTTACAATACAATTATATATTAAAAACGAATCAACATTTCATTGATGTATAGCCATATATTTTCGAAAAAAGCCTCAAGCGATCACTTCAAAAACAAAAAGTCATTCATAAATTATATTAAACTACGATGTGCCATAAAGTTTGATTTAGGATTCAAATGTTCCATTTTGGCCTTGTATTTTTGTGATCAACGAGTGGTGCAAATTGGTGTTTTAATATTTCTACACGGTAAGTAATTGCCCTAAATAAACCTTCGATATGATATAGCTTTGGTTTTTCAAATTTTTTATATTTACGACTTTGTGGAAATATGCTTACAAGGTATTTCGCTCGACCATAGAGTGAGTGCTCGTGTCAATGCGCAGAAGCCCTTTGCGACTCTCTCATTCTTTGACCGACCAAAGCTGTAGTGAGTTCACAATGTTGTTTTATTTTATACCGGATTGGAAAAGTTATTTTCCTATTTTAGAAACAATGTTTCTCTCCTTTCTGGTATTTACGTTGAGCATTTGGACATCCTTATTACGTCATCAGAAGATGGGAACATCTACATATGGGGGTTTGATGAAGCAGCAGTTAGTGCGTTGACCAAATTATCCCCGGAAAAGATGGATGGATCTCCAGTTCACAGGTAAAAAAGCATTGGGCAGAAGTCAAATCCCATTTCTAGGACGTTTTATTACATAAATGGGGAGATTAATATTTCTTCTATTCGTTTTGTTTCGATTTCGGCTTCTTATCACTTTGTTACAAACAAGCCGCACCCTCGACCGGAATATACTAATTAGAATTTCATTTTTTTATATAAAAAATTTCCTCTTGGAACAAATGACTGACTATACACGTCCCCTCTTAGTGCTAGTGTGATAGGATTGTCCTAATCTTCAAATTGGTATAAATCAGTGGTTCCCAAACTTTTTTCAGGATGACCCCAAAGACAACTTCCAAGTGTCCAGTGCGACCCCAGGTCAATATATATATATATATTTTTCATGAAACTTTAGAGCTTCTTTCTCTGGACTTTTGAGTTTGGTCATGTGGTGGTATTAAGTAAAATAAGCTAAAACCCAACAGTGATGTCACAATAAACACCTATATTTTCAATAACGAAAGCATAGAGTGATGCCTATGTGCTAATTTTACTTTAAGCCATGATACAAACTGCTAAATCTAACATGGTTTGTCAAATCTTAGATGAGTTGTACATCCATCCTCTACCATACCTCAGCGACCCCACCGACCCCATGACCTGGTTGCGACCCTACCTATTTATCACTCCGACCCAATTTGGGGTCGCGACCCCTGGTTTGGAAACCCCTGGTATAGATAGTATAATCCAATGATTCCGATATTAAGCAACATCATCATCTAGGGGCGAATAGATTAGGGGACGAAAAGCCCTGGAAGGGCAGTAACGCATTCGCCCAATAGTCAGAATTATCGAGAAACGAAATGTCTTTTACAAAAGATTGACGTGATATATTTTGGTGTAGGTCACCTGGCAACGAGGTCATGGCAACGACGACGTAGATCCAATCATTCTTTCATTTCTAACATCTTATTTGGCAGAGAAACGACTTATAGCCGTAACACTAATGGTATCAAAACAAAGAAACCGCCTTTACACTATTGAGATTGTACCTGACATAAATGTCAGATCCCAAGATCGTCTGTGCCAATAAAAACGCCATAATCTATGATTAGGCTAATTGTTTAATTGGGGTATATATTTTACATTTTTTCAAGCAGGCAAGTATGTAGGAAGCCACCTCTCTCTTCTGTAGTCTACCAAATTTATTATAAATTTGTTTCACAAGAGGTTATTATCAACTGGCAACGCCAACATAATTAGGTCGGACATGCCGACAATATTTTGTTTGCGACAAACATGAAACCATGACATCAAACTTACCAATTCTATATTTACACCAGGAAATACAGCGTCTTATTTGGAGATTTTAGACGAAATAATATGACTCCGATCCCACCTCAAAAACTATACGGAGAAACGTTGAATAATGGCTTAATTATGGGAGACGGAAGAGACGATGACGAAGTAAACGAGATTTAACTCAATTTACTGCTATATTCGTGGTGATATACAAACCGTCGCAACATGAACAGTATCCGGGCCAATAGTCATTATTAAAATGGAAAAAACTGACTGTGGCATACAATATTACAGAGAGTTGAGGGCATCTAAAATTGTATTTTTAGTTTTGTATCAATGTGATAAATTGCCTTCTGATTACCTTGTGATATTGTTTACACCCGTGCTGTTGATGTATTATTATGCTTTAAAAATGACGGACGTCTCTGGCAGTAGTAATACTATGTGAGAGTCACTAATCTTGCCTCCAGCACCTCTTTCAAATCTTACTGTTGCTAGTTAAATAGAGTTTTATGTTTTTTATATAGCCCTGAACATAGAGGGTGTACCCCAAAACAGAACCCACGTCCTTTGAAACATATTCTGAAAATAATAAAACTTTTGGGGAAAATTTCCTAGAATATTTGTGGGTACACAAACAGAAGTTCAATTGCTAAATAAATTTGATTCATTTTTGTTGAAGTATTTAAGAAGTTTATGGGCTTCGTTTTTAGGTAACCCTGTACTACAAGCACTATGCTACATCGGTTTTCGGGGAAAAGTTATGCTCCCTTTGTAAATATCGACAATGTTACAATTTCGACAATCATCAGATAGTTAATTCCCCTTTTCCCGGGGTGATTACAAAACCCTGTTTCAATTATAGAAACCGTTGGAGGAAACAAGACTAGAACCAGCTGCAGGCGATGCTACGCCAATTCAGGAGAAAGCGACCAACAGTTTCGCTGATTCTGTAACAAATAGAGTGGCTGGTTTTATATGCAAAGATGTCCTTCTGGGACACGAATCTTGTGTGACGTCATTTGCTATCGTTGATAAGGAAGAGGAACACGGAGCCACTTACATGGTAAGTCATCTGTGACGATTTACGTAAGAATTGACAAAAGAGGATAATGTTTTTTTTTACGTTTATAGCCGGGAAACGAGGAAGGATTACGACTTTATCACATGGCGAATCACGGCATCTGTCGTTCATGGAAATAGTTATCCATTAGTTCGTTTCAGATAAATGGACTCGATCACGGAAAAAGTCGTAACCGACCAACAGTTACATGAACTATACGAGCACTATACGATGACAAGTCCGCTGATTTCAGTTGTCGATAATTCCGTATTTGAAAGTCATGAAGATTGTTACCAAATCTGGCGCGTTTGAGGTTGAAGATAGTCACTTACCTATAATGGCATTGCAGATTAAAATCTCGAGTTCAAACCTCTTGCTCACCACCTAATCCGGGGTGTAACAAATTGGGTAGGCGATGCTGAACTTGAAAGATTCCGTTTCCCCTAACCAGCGTTTCTAATACTGTGTATCGCTGGAGTGTTCCGCGGGACAGGGATCGAAATTGCGACCGCGCGCCTCTGGGTCCGCCGTACTTCAGCGCCTCTGGGTCGTATATTTGTCTCCTAACTAGCGAGAAACAGGCGGACAGGCCTCGTGCCAGTCTGGAAAGCATGGCATTTTCGTCAACCTTCCAATATCGTTAACCATCGGCATAATTTTTGAATTGTCAAGTTTACAGCAAACTTTTTAATTTTACCATAGGCTAATTTATTTGAAAACCACCCTTCCAAATGGATTGTTGGCTCAAAACTGGAAGCCTCAAAAGATGCTGTGATAAGCCGGTTGTGCAAGTTGATGCACAAAGTAAATTCTTTACACAAATTTTTATTATCAATTTTACCTTCTAATTCTTAGTGTTCCGCGAGGCGAGATAAAAAGCGTAGTTTTTCCAAGCAAAAAAAGTTTGATAAACTCTACCCTAAACTATGGATCTCCTTACCTAGCGGTGTATGTTTGTACATTGCCCTGTTTAAAGCGAAAGGCGTATTATAGAACAAATGACCTGGAAGTTTATTTTCAGCTTTCAGGCGGATGGGACCGAAAAATATTGGTTTGGAATCTACGAACAGGACAACTTCATGATCAGTTGCGAGCGAATAAGACTCGTTATGACATCAACACTGGAAAAGAAATTCCACCTGATGATATCGAGGATGCAGTCAACGAAGACGAACTAGCTGAAGGAGAATTGGCATGTGATGGTGTTATACTTGATATTGAATACTGTAAAGAAAGGTAGGAAAATATTTATCATTTACTGTGGTGAATTTTCGGTACTCCCGTAGTGTGTGTACCAGATTAGGGTTAAGCCATAATTTTATTCTGATTTTCCCTATTTAGTTCTATAACGAGTTCGGGGCCTGTCTGTGCATATAACTTTCAGTCCCATTACATAACTTGATGTAAAGTAGGCGAACAAAATTAGTCACCTCCATATTGGTACACACACTTCTGAAGCGCCGACTTTTCTATATTTATCTCCTATTTTGAAACGATTGCGTAAAATTAGTTAGGATTAGGGAGGCCTCGGGTGTCATTTGAATGGCCTCTTCCGCGGAGGGGACAATAATAGGCCTGATTACATGTTTATCAAAACCAGTCCAGCGAACCGGTTCGGTCAAAGTGGTCTCGGAGACTACTTAGCGCCCTCGATTACATGTCCAAACCAACAAGCTGAGAACAGTTTCAGAGTTGCCGGATTAAATCAAATAAGTCATGATTTGCAAACACTGCATATATTTTATTTTCAATAAATTCATAAATTCAATACAAATGTTAATTAAAGTATCAAAATTAAATGTACGTTCTTGATTGAGGTTATTTGCAGAATATGATGAGGGGTTGCTTTCCCGTTGAAATTTGCCTACAATCTAAGAACAAAACGACGAATTTATTGGGGGCATAAAAGATAGACAATTTAGATCATTTTGGCCGACCATTCAGCGTTCAACGCTGCAGACTACTGGCACCTTACGCCACACGATCCATTAAAAAATCACAGTAGGCCTACAGTTACCAGTAGGCTACTGGCAGACTGGCAACCAAATTAAAACAGTTACACTTTATCAACCAAACACTTGTGTGAAGTGGGCTCATCATATGTAAACAGAAGCACTTTCATTATTTAATATCGCCCTACTACTGCGACGTTACCGACACTGAAGCTTCGTATTTATGCTGGTACCGGTATGTACAGTAAGGGTACCGGTCAGTGTTCACTATTAGCGCACTTTTTTGCGAAAATTGCGAAACACTTTCGCAACTTTTTTTAGGGACTGCGAAATAGCACTTTTTTCCGATTTTGAATGGAATAAAAATTCAAAGTTAACAAATATTTTCGAGTATTAAGTTGACAAATAAGTAACATACTGGTACTTTTGTAACTCAATTCTGCATATCATAACGATATTTACCGGAATTCTAACCTATGAGATGCAGACATAGGAGATAAAGCTTTTGCATTAACGGCAAAATTCTTGTTTATAATATGATTATTATACAAGCACACGGATTCCGCTTCTCCTGCAAAAAACGCTCCCAGGGCGTTTCTTTGAACGAGAGTGGTCATGTGACTATCAATGATATCGATGAATTCAAAATGACTATAAAAAGTGTTAGTAACGTGTTATAGTCACTTTGGATGAATTGTGACCAAACTGCACGATTTTCAAATCAGACGAAACTTTTAGCAGCATGTCACAGATTTGCAAAATCAGCAAATTCACAAAATACCATTAAATGCCATTTTATTGTAATCACAATGTTGAAAGGACGTGGCATTTTCCGGATTTTTGCGATATTTACACAACTATTTCTCATTGATATGCGAGGAGGGGTGGGCAAAATTCAATATTTTTTTAAATCGAATATTTTTAAGGAGTACCGAATAAACGTGGTGGAAACATTAAAAAATCGGCAACAAAGCCTTTTTACTGGTTAATTCCGTTGTAATCGCTAATTGTTCTTGTCACCGATCGTTTTGGCGGCGATATCCAGGTTTTGGGTAATCTATATTCCCGCCCTCTCTTTTTTACAAATATGAATTCTTGTGGTTCGGAGGACATCGAAGTTTTATATTTCGGGTTTACCCGTTCGTTCACATCGGCAACAGCTGTTGAAGACATTGAGGACTCAAATTAACATTTGCGCTGGCTTTAATATTACCTATCAAGATTTGTAAATTTACCGTCCCGATTTTATGCGAATGGTAATATTATTGTCCATACCGTGATGCAGATATTTATTAAGACGATAATTAACTTTCTCATGTATTTCTATGGTGATAAACTTCGCAAATCTGAAATTGTGCCAATCCTGAATGTTGATTTGAAATAGTGATTGAATAATTCGGCTATAAAGGCATTTCTGCGTGGTCATAAGACGAGATGACGTTAATGAACAGCACTTCTTTTACAGGATATTTCACGTATGCGACTTATTGCTAAAAAGATTGGGCTCGAGTGCTTTTTTTTCGAGTGCTCGAGTGCCTAATAGAGGTCAGGCGCTAATTGTAACTAATTCCCTCAAGTTTCAACGTGTTTTCAACAAAACAATACCCCGGCGATAATTATAGCTAAAATGTTACCGAGCAATTCACAATTTTATTTATGGAATTTGCAAATTCACCAGTTTCTTGACGATTTTGATATTGTCACGCCCTAATTATTAGTGCAAAAAAATACTCCCCTTCTTCCGCGGCGGTTTGACGGGTTCTTTGTTCCATTCTTCAGAAAGTTCTGACACGGGGGATATAGAATACTGAATCCGGAGGGTTGAATCCCTGTCCACTTACTGGTGATTTTCCGTTTTGAAATGCGTGAAACATTCTCTATTTTAAATTAAATGACGTTTCGCGGGCTAGAGTTCTCCCCGAAAATGATGTGTTCCAGACGTTAGTTAGACGATAGATAAAACATTAAATTAATAATTTTCGTGACCCCCGATTTCGAAAATACAAAGTTATATCGCAAAAAAATGCGTTATAATACATTTGGAATGAAACATTATTTACGGTGAATTCAGATCACATTTTATTCTCCATGACACCCGGTATCCGAAAATACAGTTGTATCTCGAAAAATGTGTTTTGTTACATTTAAAATAAAACATTTTTGCAATTAATTTAGATCAAATTTTACCTTTCACGGTAACCCGTTTCCGAAAATACAAAGTTATATCACAAAAAATGCGTTTTGTTACATTTATTTTGCATTCCCAATAAAATACATATTTTCCCTAATTAAGGTCGTCGATGAATCTGTTCCTGTCGTTCAAGCTCGACACACGTTTGGACGAGTGTGGGGCGGTTTTTTGATCGACGATAAATTAAAAAGTTGCCACACGTTATTTGTATAACCATAATAACTGAAAATTAAGATTTTATAATAGAAGTGAATTTGTCTCAAGATGGTATTTTACGATTCCTGCCCACAGAAAATAAACACGCTGACAGGCTTGGTTATAATTGATATTCGTTTAATTTATTTTACACTATTAATAAACGCGCCACACCAATTGCGACCATATAAATTGCAGTCGCATCGGTATGGACTGTATGTTTTTGCCGCTCTCAAATTAATAATAATTTTCAACAAAACAATACCCCGACGGTCATTAAAGCTGAATTCGTTACCGAGTAATTCGCAATTTTATTTACGGAATTTGCAATTTCAAGATCTCACTTGACGATTTTGATGATGTCATGCCCTAATTATTACTGCTTAAATGCCTCAAAATACAACAAATGTAATTATTTTCGACGATAACAGGCGCAACAATTCGTAAACGAGCCGTTATAACGAAATTCGCGATTGATTTTACCTCTCTCTTGTTTACAATTTTAACATCCCGCCGGCCATGTATGGTCGAATAAAATGTTCACATATTCGAAACATGACTTGGCCAAGGATGGAAGGGATCACTAAAGAGCTAATAGAAAGTACATACGCGAGGGTATGATATTAATATTGAGAATATGTGTGAGCATATCACAGAACGGAAATATTTTGCACCCGGCTGTTTGTTGGCAGAACAACGATACGCTAAAGTTAATTGATCGAATACAGGGAAGTATTCATTTATCATCTCACTTGCGAACATCGAGGTTTTGGCGGAATTGTACGATCATGTTGTCTTTCTTAAATGATAACTTTTTCAATAAATGTTCATTTTACTTTTGCCTCCTTATTATATATATGTCTGGTTTTCATTTATTTTAAATTCGAAATTGTCCGAAATACTTCAACAGGTGTATAGGTACAATAATAATAGTACTTACCAAAGTACCTACCAGGGAAGTTTAATACACACGATGTGTAAAGGGCGTCGTAACTCCCGTTTATTAATTATAAATTTTTTTACATTCTGCTTAAAAAACATATCAGCGTTCATGTGGTCGAATAAAAATTATTTATCAAATGGATTGGTATTTCGAGACACTCTCAAAATTATTTGGGATCCATTATCATATCATTCGTTTATTTTTTAAATTCATGTTTTTCTCAAGAATCACCCTCGTTATATTTAGTGTACCTTCGCAAAGTAAACTCTTTGATGTCATTGTTCCTATTAGTGTAATTGAAATATATGGAAACCTCGCAAGTGGCGTTGTGATGCGAATATTTGATACTAGGTCAGCAGCATTACAAAGAGTGCTATTTATGAATGCTGAAAGTACATGAGATTACTAAACATTTTGCCAATATATGATGTTTTCTGCCCGATTTAAACTAACTCGCACGCAAACCAAGGCATGTGGACATTTAAAAATTACTTGTCTTTGGGTAAGCTCTGAAATAGTATAATATAAATGTAAATGAGAAATTAGGTCACGCTAGCTCACGAAACGGGAGGATTTTCAAAGTGATCTTGTGTAATATTTCGGAGAAAAAAGTTCGAAAGGAAAGTAGGTCAACCTATCTCCTAAAACAGGGGAGTATCCTGCATAATATTTCGGAGTTAACCTATCTTTTAAAACAGCGGGTGGCGACTTTCAAAGTGGTTCAAAATCACAAATTAATAATTATCAGATTAGGTTTAGGGATGAATCGAAAAGTTGAATTTCCAGCGCACCTAACCCTAATTAGTTGATTGCTATTTATATTTGGGGGGGGGGGGGGGGATTATTTTGCACCGGATTTGTACAAACGATCCACCCTGTAACTAATATGGTTTCCAGCCGGCCTCGTGTCTGTTAGATGGGAGGAGTAACAAATGTGAAAGTCTTTGCTGTTTACGCAAGTAAGCAACTGACACGTGATACATTGCATGAAAGTTTTGTCCGTGGCAGGTGTTAGCAGATGTCATTTCATTGCCGATGAATTCGCTTGTTTTAATTAAACATGAATTCGCTTGAAGGGAACTCGGTTAACGAAAAGGCTTCTCTTTGAATCATAATATTAACCGGAGGAGCGCTTTTTCGAGTATCTATGCCGTTTTAAATGGGTTATATGAAAGGCTAGGGCACCTAACTTGTTAAAATCGGCAAAAGCACTTTCGCACTTTTTTTTTGGACTGCGAAGCACTTTCGCACTCATAATTTGCTTAGAGTTAACACTGGACTACCGGTACTAGCTAGGATGCGGTATGGCTGTATGGTGCAATTCCAAAAGAATTCTCAATGCAAACTGAAGTCGTACTGCGCTCAGTTTATACCAATAAATCTTTGGACATCAAGATTTAATTCTCCGTTTCAAAACAACAACCTATCATGCTAATATGCCGCACCGGGATCCCGGTATTTCAAATTTGTATTCAGCAGCGACACAACAGATGCGAAAGATGTTTAAATTAAACTTGCCCTATCTAGCTGAATTTTTATTAGTTTAAAAAAGCAACTCACTTACCAGAGATGAAAAGGAAAACAACTTCCGTACCTCCTTCGATCACGGTGATTCACGATTGCTCGAGTAGCACGGCGAAGCAACTGAGCAAGACCGGTTAGCTCACTTCCAGACCTCCTAAATAGGAGGTCTGATGTTCTGGACCGATAGCACGGATTTGAATCGCAGGCGAACCACTGAAGCGTGAATATGTGGTCTACTAGACCGGTTCCAGCGGACATGTAATCAGGCCTATAATCAGTCCCCTGGGTTATTATATTCATGAAATTTTGAGAAACGGACCAATGGTCAGTCAGGTCTGGTTTTATCTGAAATATAATTTCACGCGAGCTTTATGTTCATTATACATTGAAAAATGTATGTTCAACTCGAAATGTAGTAGTAGATAATATTTAAAGTTGGTACTCTACCCGAATACAAATTATAGCGTGTTGCGAATGTGGAAGATGTTTATTTAAGAACTAGTTATTTGCAGTATGTTACATGAAATTTTTGAACAAAGCCTTTGATTTCTGGAATGTTGTGTTTAGTATAATATTGGAAACCAAGAGGAAAGTCCCCGTGTTATCAAGTGTTTTACTAAACATAGCTACATAAACTTACGCCTGAATGATACTGATAGTTTTTTGTCCGATTTAAATTTTCTTTTATAGAAATGAATATGCCTACGCGAGCAGTGACGGTATGGTTTATATCCGGGACTTTAGCACCGTTGGGTCTGAAATGAAGCTACGTAATACCTTACAAGGACACGAACTTGAAATCACGTGCATCAAATGGAACCCTATTTATCATAGATGGATAAGTGGCTCGGAGGATGGTACTATAAGAATATGGGTAAGAGAATCTAAATTTGACACATACTATTTTTCGTTAAGGTAACATGGTGTGCCAACTCTCGAGTGCGACGAACTCTCGAAAATAAAAAAAAGGGGCTCTGTAATCAGTATCGCTCCGGCCCTTGTCCACAAAATTTGTGAAAGCTCAGCTTTATTTTGCCGAAAAATATTCTCCCAAAGCGATTGACTGAGTTCCGAATTAGACATTGTGGAGTTGAATTTTTGCTTTGACTCTAACTCCCTCTTATGGCGAGTTTAAAAATAATACTTTGTTACTATTATGCGCCAGACACCCAATTCCAAATAGATATTGTACCCAACCAACAGTCAAAGGTCACCTCGATATCACGAGTAGCATAATCTTGTCACAACACCTCTTACCGCCCTAAAATTATATCACATTGCGTTACTGTCAATTTGTGGAGACAAACCATGTTACATTTCATGAACCTTTTTTAACAGACTGACGACGGCATGTCATGTGAGCACGTACTATCAACTGAGGGCAGTGTATCAACACTATGCATAGATCGGACTAACGGTTCTATTGTGGCCGGTGTTGAAAATATAATAAAGTGAGTAAATATTTTAATATTTATTTTTTTTATTCGTAAAATATTATTTCACGTCCTATATTTTTAGAGTGTACGACTTGGAAACAATGAATTTAGTTCAGACAAACGTCGGACACACGGACAGTATACGAAGTATAATACACGTTCTGGAAAGGTCGCAGGTATGTCATTTTGTAGCATAATGACTTCATTCCAGCTATCGGTATCTAATTTAATCGTTTTCGTTTTTTATAGTATGTTTCTGGTTCTTGGGATAAATCCATACGAATTTGGAACGCGTACAAAAGACCAGTTCGTCGCAGAAAACCCGCACCACGTGACGCGGATGACAAAGCCAGTCCGCAAGTAAAAGAAGAAAAAAAAGTTGCCGTTTAGACCAGTGGTTCTCAACCGTTACTTTCTCATGGCCCATATTTATCGTCAAAAGATATCTGATTAAAAAATTATTGAAAATTTTGAATGTCATGGAAAATTACAAAAATAATCATTGCTACTATTTATCAGCTTCTCAGGTTAAATTTCCAAAACTTGGTTCAACCGCAAGCATAAAACCTTTTTCAACTTGTAATTCATGATGTGTTTCTGGGGACCCACTGTAGGTCCAATGAAAACTCCAAGTCCAAGAAGGCCGGCTGCGTAAGCCCCAAGGGACCACTTTGAGGAACACTGAACTAAAATATCACTGTTTTTGGTCGCAGAATTCAGAAGGGCTTGTTTTGGTATATACGGGAAATACACAGTTACCGGTACCGAGCATTAACTATTACACAACTAAATTTAAGTTTCACATCCTGATTGTTGTCCTTGTCGCACACTGTACCTTCTACATATTGCAACTTTTAATTAAAACAATCTTCCTCCTTTACCTAGAATTCTGGGCCGTATATAAAAATATTTTATAATGATGTAAAATTGCTTTTGTTATATTGTATTTCTAGGCATAGCTGTGTCTTTTACACACTGTTATACGTTTGAGATTTATTTGTGTTATGTTACCTGCTTCATGTTATATACTTATGCATATTTTGTTTAGATTATATATATATTTTTATCTACAAGAAGTACACTTTTGATTCCAAAAATAAATTTACCTAACAGTATTTACCTATGTTCTTGTTAATGTATACTTTCAAGAGATGTCAAAATATTATTCAACATCATTCCAAAAATCTTACTGTGAAAATTTCAAATGATATTTTTATTTCTAAAGTTTTAGTATCGACTGTTTGAATCTGTGTAATACTTCTCCCTCCTTGTCCCACCAAACCCAATTTTTCATGATTTTCATAATTCTCCGCTTTTATATTGCAAATATGTACGTCCATGCATGATCTCGTTCCAATCGAGGATATTTCAACCACAGTTTATACTTGTGAATATAATTAAATGTTATCTACACGGTAATGACTGTACCGTAATGACTAAAATAAAATTGTTACACTCCGTGCCGAATATTGTACTATAGAGATTTTAGAATTATCCTATATTTTTATATAAATATGTTATATTATTTGCATGCAAAGATTATATTTATTTTGTTAGAAACAAATATATATTTATACATTTTCATGATCTCATTTCGTCTGCATTTACAAAAATTCCCTTCAGTTTCGCCCGGTCACCAACTCCTGAGTCCTTTAACTAAAAGCTGTAGGCTGTAGTCAAAGGTAGTAGATTTTGAAATACAAATATATGTTCACCGGCCACGAGTGTAAATTCGCCATACTTGACCCATACCCTGTCTATGTAACTTTGGCTCAGTAAGTCGTGCAAAACGCTAACCAACAAAACCTATATAGGTGAATCGGAGTTAGGTCGCGGATGAACAGCTAAGACTTTAAAAATCAGTGATAAAAGAAGCCAGTTTACGTTTACAGTGCAATATAACTGCAATAAAGAGAAGCAGTTGCAGTTCAGAGAAATGTTGGTCGCTTTAAAAAAATCCATACCTATACATACAGTGTACTGTCTTGATGTCGGAATTTGCAACACGGTGTATAAATGGCCCATGGCAACGGGAAAACACAATGCCGAATGAAGGCGTGGGCCGTTGCTGCAACAAATGAATGTAATTGTAAGTAATGTCTCTGGCATATGACACACGACACCTTTCTTGTCATATATATTCTTTTTTGGTTTGCATTCTGACTGTATCACCTGGGCTAAATTAGGTAGCAATTTTGAAGACTTATCAAAATATTTCTTTTGTTCGCTTCTTTTGTGCAGCAATTGAGCATGCAGTTCTTTCGAATTTCAGGATTCAACAAATTCTTTGATATAGGTATGTCGCCTTTTGTTCGACGTGATAGCAACTGTTGTGCAGAAGAACCAAGTATATATGTCATATCCAGGCACATTTTGAATGTTTAATTAGGTAACGTATGGATCAGATCGATCTAATTTTCCAGCTAATCCGTTGTTTGGGGAAATGTTTTGATCAGTCTTGTTTTTTTCAGCCAGTTCATGAGCTTTTGGTGAGGGAATGGAAACAATTGTCAGAATATCAAAATCATCATAATCATGCATAATATTTTCAGGTTTATCATTTGAAACTTATGCTCGTGACTATATGTATCAACAATATATATACATTTCAATACCCTTCTTATGAATTATTTTCAAATCATACTTTTGTAAACGTAACATTATTTTTTGTAATCTGAGGGTTGCACTCAGAAAAGGTTTCGTCAAGATAGATTGAGGTTCATGATCAGATTCAATGAAAATTTTTTTACCAAATATACAATGATGAAATATTCGCAATCTGTGCATACCTCGTTTCAGTATCGATTAATGCACGTGACATGCATAAGCAATGGGTACATTATCATGCAAACGAGAAGCTCCAAAACCTTTCTGGAATGCATCACATGTTAAAGTTACACTTTTGTTGCAGACAAAAATTTTTAAATTGGCATATTGGTAAGCATATTTTTGCGCATATTAAAGAGCATTACGTTCATTTTTATTTCAACCACGTCATGGCTAAACAACAAACGTAAATTAGCAGTATGTTCCCTCAATTTTGGCATAAATTTAGCAAGGTAAGAAATCATTCCAATAGTCAAAGTCAAGTTTATTTTTTCCATCCAGTAAAAAAAAACATACGAAATTGACAAAATTGAACACATTTTTACTGGGGAAGGGAAGTCGCGGGGGACCAGGATTGGTTATCGAGCAGCGACAACCAAAATTAAAATTGTATTAATTAAATTAAAGTGAAACCGCGTTTGCATTGTTGTCCCCAGTAAATATTTAGAATTTATTACATTAGAGTTTAGAATTCTTGACATAGGCTGTGTACACCCTGAGCAGAATTTCATATAGTTTATTAAGTCGGTGTTTATTAAGATATTACGAGTTCATCAGACGACTCAAACATCAGAGTGTTCGCTTATTTTTTGTCTTCAAGTATCATATTAACCTTCTTTATTAAAAATAAACACTGAAACTTATTTATTGGACACGAAATGGGCCTATGAGTCGTTTTCCTAAATTGTTGTTGTGTTTTCTTTCTAGTATTCATCTTGTTGCTGCATTTTTGTTTTAAAAAAAATTCTTTTCTCTTCAACAATTGGACCAATGAACTATTTGCATTATGTGGCAGTTCCACGATCGTATTTCAACGATTTAGTGGTCAGCGAAGTCGGGAGTTTTTTGATAATGTTGTGCTGATACATTCCGTGCGCCCACAGCACAATTTTAGCGTATATTTGTAACTAATAGCAGAACGTTTCTGAGTTTTTTGAGTTGAGTTTTTTGGCTATTCCAACTGTGGTTGGAATCCCGAGATTGAAACCCTTTTTTCTAACGTATTGTGCCTTTATTCTAGTAAAGCACACATCCTCTGTTTTCAAGCGTGGGCCATGTGACAGTAGTGACGAAACGCAGAACCCAATTAACGCCTCGCAATCCAGTTTTTTTAGTTAGGTCCCGAAATGCCAACTTAGACAGACTTGGTTGTTATTTGACGCAAAGCCCATATATACCTAAGTTGCGCAACAATGGAAATTGGCCGCCATTTTCGATCAACATCGCCTGCGAGGTTACGGCGGTTCTGCGTGATCCGCGGCTAGGCTGGTGCCTTCTGCTATAGAATTAAAGGCCGTTCGGCTCTTAATTGCAGCGGGAATAGCAAAACAGTGCAACTATTCAAGCTATCATCAGATGCAGAGAAGGAGGAAATGGGAAAATAATTGTAGGCGACGTAAAGGCTGCAAATCTGGCCCAGGCAGTTCCTTGTGTGAGGTTAGTCAAACGAATGGCCTAATGTCAAACTAACACCAGGAAAGATAGGTTGTACCCCCCCCCCCCCCCACAACCCTACTGATTAGTAATGCAAGTGGAAACTTTATCGCCATCACCGGCACCATAGTCATAAATTCCCAATACATTATTGCCTGGAAACACCGACCATGTATCGCTTCTTCGGCCTATTGGCTAAGATCAAGTGTATACACTGTACAGCAGCTGTACTGTACTTCTTCCCGTGTTTCCCCGAAATTTAGATAGGATTTAGATTTATTTTCTTTTAAAGAATAACACTATGTTATTTTTTTGGAAGAGGTCTTTTGAGTTCATTTATCAAAAATAAAAGTACATTGTATATATCACGAGATTTTTGAATATACATTATATAAAAACCGACATCCGTTTTTTTTATATTTGTGTTTCCTATAGTAAACAAAAATCAAGTGACAAATATCATAATTGTGATTGTGACATCGCACAATCCTGAATAGTGGTGCGATCTTCACCTTGCCTCAGGTCAATGAACCTTTCTTTTCCCACGCATTTTAAATTCATTTCAAGGGTATGGTTTAATTAAAGTCATTTTTAAAATTTAAATCAGGTCTTATTTTCAGGCCAGATCTTATTTTCGAGGAAACACGGTAGTGTTACGATGATTAGCCATTGCTATGTTCTGTCTAAGCTGTAAATAGTGGGTCGCAACTCTAAAAAGTTTGGGAACGACTGCACTGCTAGTATTTAAAATATTACAAATCATTTTCAAGCAACAGCCGTAGATTCTGAAACAAATAATAATTACTAACTCAATTCACATAAAGACACAAAATGCTGAGAAGTTTGTACAATTGTAAGACGCTTACATTGTTGCCACCGAGCGTGTCCAATTGATATAACACAACACAAGTACAATGTGAATGAGGATTTCGCATGAGATTCAGTACTAGCAGCAACATATCTTGAAGCAAAGAAGATTTGATTTAATATGCAACATGAATGGTAATATTTAAATTGTCCTATTTTAATCGTAATGCTGCTGTTTTCAAGATGATCGATGGTAGTATAAAACGCTTTCGAATTGAGATGCTACTAAATAGAATACCAAACTAACTACCTATATTAAAAATCAGATCATTGGCACTTACGGAGAGTTTTTACGACGTCTTTTCTCGTGTTTGGTTTGCGATGTCGCTTCAAAATATGTTTTTTCGTGACAGTTATAGTACTCAAGACCAGAGGCGCAGCCATGATTTTTTCAACGGGGGGTTACGGTGCAGTTAAAACATTACACCAAAACTGCAATTCGCGACGACGTAATGCGTTTATAAACTAAAATGTATGTAATTTTAAGCGAATGTAATTTTAAGCGAACAATATTATCATTACTGTCCCCGGGATGCGATATTTGTAAAGCGGATAGTTGACATTTCTATGCTTTTAATTTTAGATCGTGTCCGTGTTGCTTTCGTATTAAATAATAATTGAAAAACTCCGCAAATTGGTAATTTCTTGAATAAACAGTGTTGAGTATATACTTAACTCAGCTTTGGGTTAAAACACTGATACTAACTAAACACGTGAATAAATCGGCAATAATGGCATTTCTACGTGGTCAAAATCCCCACGTATTGCCCCCTTTGGCTGCGCCCCTGCTCCAGACACTGGTTTACCGTTGATGTTGGCGAAGAAATATATTTCCGCCCAATTTTTCCTCTGACACTCTATTATTGACACTCATTTTGTGGTGAATCGTTAGTTAGTCCGTCTAAGTTGGAATTTCGCGGACTGAAAAAAAAACCTGGATCGCGCGGCGCTAAGTCAGCTCTGTGTTTCGTCACCCATAAATGCGATCTTTTATATTTCTATCAATTTGTGTATGCCATGTGTATTTTCAACGTATGCATCATCTATCACAAAGAAGTTTTCATGAACAGAATAAAAATTGTCGGCGTATGTAGATATTATTAAAACATATTATACAAGTCGTCGATAATTTTTATTCTTATATGGTTGAAGCTTTATATGGAAGGAGGGACTTTATTTTTAAAATAAAATGTATAAAAAAATGAAACGAGTGCAACGAATAATACAACGAATAATACACCAATACACCGTACTAACAACCACAATAAAAGAAGATGACGTAAAATGAATGCATTCAGAAATGATAACATATTACAAACAGCTACATTAACATTGAAATACAAGAAATGGAATTAAAAAAAGACTTGATCTATAAATTCATAAGAGACTAGCCATATCGCCGTCAAATAATAATATTAAAAAACTTGCGCAAACAATTGAGTCGTGGGAATAAATTTACAAGCTATTACTTAATTAAACGACATTGTCATCTTCAGCTTCATCTGGTACATTTTCAACCTCATTATCGGGCACAAAATCAAACCGCTGAAGAGATCCGCCGACTATTGTCAATAAGCTAGTACGCAATTTACATGTTTCAATAACAACGTCGTCTTTCGTGACATCAGGACGGTACCAGCCAAGATTCCTGAAGCCTCGATGATTTTCCAGTACCTCGGCCATGTGACTTCCCATTTCCATGTACTAACATCTTTTTGCTGTGTCACAACCAACAGCTCCTCACTAAATATAGCAAGCGCAAGTGCCTTACTCGCATATGGTACCCATTTGGCACCGAGATTAGGCACCTCAAAACAAACTTGCGACACAATCATTCTGCACAGCTTTTTCGAAACGCTCCTTGGGCAATTATTGGTGTATCGAGCATCGCAGTATTCGTGACTGCATCCTGTTATGAAGTTGACAGTAATGTTTATTCTATCAATTGTTATGCAAAAGCTGATGCAGTCGCCGCTTCCAATCAAATCTTGTGGTATGACTTCCGGTACCGGTTGCCGCGACTGAGAAGTAGGAGATAACGGGTGCTCCGTCGTGATAATTGCCAAATTGTTCCATTTACTATAGCACTGTGGTTCTAGCACAGTAACTCTTCCTCCGATGGACAGCCTGTTCTCAACATGTAATATGCGAGCTACTTCGTCATGTCTAATTATGAAGACACACATTAGCATTTGTTTTAATTCTTGTTAAGATTTCAGTCGATAGAGGAGTTGCTCGTTCTATATGCAGAAGATGTCCTGTTATTTTACGCCTCCTTTTTTCTTCACTCAATATCGTGGGGAGTTCAACTTCCTGAAACCGCCTGTTCACAACACGCTGGATAGTTCAAATCCTTTGCCGAGAATGTCCAAGAGAAGTTAGACATTACTTTTGGTATTTATTTAAAAATATTCACGTAAATAAGTAGATGCCTTTACAGCGCAAAGTATATCAAGCACAACTTTAACTATAATACAACCTGTGTCATAACAAATATTAAAGTAATAATTTATTTAACACTGACAAATGTATTTTTATGAAGTGTGTTAATGCTCGTGTGCTTGTATATATAGACATGGTTTCCCTTTTATGCTTCTTTTGCATTAACTCATGCTTATGAAACCTTGCACTAAATAGCAACAACAACACTTTCATATTTTTCATTCTGATACTTTTTCACTAATAGGTGGTTTATAACAATGAAGAATCCGAAACAAATAGTTTTACATCATAATTGGTTGTTCACAAATCCTAATTTATACATTATCCCGTCCATTGCCTAACAAGCGTGACTCCTTTCCTATATGAACAAAAAGTCTGAATCATTGGAGAGTGACAGACTTTAAAAAAAAAATTGCAAATAAAATTTTTTCAAAAACCGTTTGCTTACGAATATACCCTTCACATGTATACCCTTGAATGGCACCACATTCCTGCCAAGTTTCGGTTCCGTCGGACAATTCCTACTATCCAAATATCTTACTTTTCTGGAGGCCTGGCCCTCATCCTTTATGCCGCAACCTTATATTTCTTTATAACTGCATTAGCCCGCTCCAGTATATACCTTTACTTCACCAACATTATACTTTGAAACACTACTTATGTATAATGAAACATCGCAATATACCGGGTGTCTCAAAAGTAGGTATGCACTTTCATTTATATTTGATTTTCAGGTCCTACCATCGAGCGTTCATTTCTTCGGGAAACACAGTATGAATATTTAGTGAAATTTACGTATTGTTTGCATTTTCCGGCAACCCACAGAATGACAAAGGTATTAACCCAAGAAATGAGGTACAAAATTGCTGCTTGGCAATTCAGAATTGATTCGGCTTCTACACGACGACCAATTTATTTATGTAATTCATTGTTAATTTATAGAAAACTGGATCTGTAGTTTATGCACAAGAATCAAGAAAACCAAGAAGTGCCTGAGAAAAACATTCATAGCCGAATTAATTCCAAATTCTCTGTTAAAAGAGTTTACCTTGTACTGATTTATATGCTTCTTGTCGAATAGCATTTGGCGCCTTATTTTTTGATTCAATCTCCTTGTCATTCTGTGGATTGTCGAGAAATGCAAACAATTATTCAATGTGGTTCCCGTACATTTGAACCCACGTACATTTGAACCCACAGCAATTTCACCTGCATACTATTGCACCTATGGATTTTTTGTTTTTGTTTTGCGGATATTTGAACCCATACTAACCTAACCCATGGGTTTTAGCACCTGCATATAGATTGAACCCGCGGATATACACATGGGTTGAAATGTACGGTCACCATTCAATGTTACTACTCATCCACACTATGTTTCCTGGCTTCTTGCATATATGAACGCTCTATGATGAGCACCTAAAAAGCAAATCAAAATTAAAAGTGTATACTTTCTTTTGAGACACCCTGCGGCCTGCGTATAAAAATGTCTATTATTCACTATTAAATCTGTCAAACTGTGAATAAATAGACAACTAACAGGTATAAAGATTTGCATGTAATCAACTTGCACTTTATTGGATTCGCAAATTCAACTAATTTCAATAACATAATGTCGTTCGCATATACTTTTGTTATAATATGATTGCATATGGTGGACTTATCTGCGCATTTTCTTGTAAAGTCGCCATTTGAAGGCCGTTTTTCTAGTGGCGAAGGCAAAAATATACGTTTTATCCTTTGTTGTTAAAATAATATTTGTTATTTCGAATGAAATTGTAACTCGCTAATTCTATGTATCAGTGCGTGCATGCAAGCCTTGTCGTTCTAGTTAATCAAAATTTGGCAAAGACATTTAAATAATGCAAAATGCAAGAGTACATAAAACATAATATTATATAAACACTCGCACGATTTAGAAGTATGTAGAGAACTTAACTTACAGTAAAATCGTGGAAGACATAAAATAACTGCAAATATAATATATAATTACGCAATGTTTACTGCGGAAATTCTCATGTCAAATAGTAACTAAAAACTTGTAACACACTTTATTTTCTGATTAGAATACTGCACAGCATGCAACCAACTATCTGCTTTAATGCAAATGTCTGCCTGTATAGTTAGATTGCTACGGGAAAAATGCTTTTCTAGTTTCAAAATCCGCCCTAAACTTTCAAACACTATTGTTCGCTACGGCAATGATTTATGATAAATTATCGAAAAATATATAACAATTTACATTCTCCACTAAATAATTTATTAAACTTCTGACAAATAGAGTAAAGAAATAGTTTGACAACATCTTATCAAGTATTTAGCGACAGAACGTAAAATACAATTTTCATGTACACAAAACGACTGAAGTTTCCTTCTGTGCCAATCGTGCATAAACGCATGTTATGTTTCACTACCAATTTTAAAGCTCCCATTTAAATTACAACAAAAATCGCTTACTCATTGATACTTAGATAGTTTGACTGCCCACAAATTAAATATTTCAACTGTGCTTTGTACTTTTGTTACAAATAGGTGAATGCATTAAATCATCAAATAAAATGATGACGTTTATCAGTACTTGACATTTTCATGAATATATTTTTGAATTAAATATTCTACACTGAACGCACCGCATTTCAGCTGAAAAAAAAAACTGTTGCGATCATGTGTGTGTTTATTTAGCCGATTTCGTTCCAAATAACAAACTGTCATTAAACTAAATATTCAAATCTGCAATAACATTCGCTGATTTTTGGTTTTTGCGAGACTAACTACTTATCCTTCTTCTATGCCTTTGTGCCGGTGGATCCGTATGCATATATTGCAAGGATGCCGTAGCAAGCGTAGAGATAACAATCCTACGTGATTTAAGAGTCTTGCTACACACTAACACAAATATATTTCTGTAACGTTCCATCTGACCAAGGTCAGACTTCTTCAGACAGACATAACCCAACTCTAACAAGAAAAGCAGTTACATGCATATTTGAACAACCAGTGTAAAATTATGAGAGTCACGCATGTTAAATAATCAATAAAATTGGCGAATTCTTGATTAGATAACAGCGGGTGGCCGAAATGAAAGTCATTGATGAGATCTCTCTCTTTGTTTTATTTTTAACAATTGAAGTCCAAATTAAACAAATTTAACCGCGAATGTGAAAGAAACCAAGGCAGCAGCTAAAGCCAATGAAAAAACTAGAATTCGGTTGGAAACCGAAGGCTTATCGATCGAAGGTTAGGCGATCCCCAAAACAGTGGTCTTACTCCATAGTGACACCGTGTGTCCCATCACTAATTAACTAATAACTCGCTAATTATACGACATAATCCATCCAAAACCAACAGGATTCTGATCCGAGCTAAGATTAATGCACATGTAAAATTTGGGGCAGATTGAACCTCGCTTTCGTGAGATATCGCGTGCATCTAACACACAGACAAACAGACAGACAAATACCTATCAACATACTTACCGATAAAGATCGATAAGTAACAAGAGCAAAGAAGTGACTGGAATCATCGGGCGCCCATCAACAGCCTAAACCAAACTGGCGCTTTCGATTCCTGACATTCCGTGAACAGACAGTTCCATATATATGGAATTGTTTTGTTTAAATTGCAACGTAGATACTGTTTCGTTTCTTAATTGCTATCTGCTCAGAATGGAAACTCGAACACAACTGAACTTCGTTTATTGAGAACAGCGGCACAACTTCAACAATACAACTTAAAACAGCGATCATAAACAAACGTCTACAAGTTAACACAACTTAATATCGACTGGCGAGCCAGACGAGTAGATGAGATGCATTGCGCCGCAACAATTAAGAGTTGTCGCGCTACTCATCATTTGAGTAATCACAATACGTCACATCTTCCCGTCAAACAAGAAATAGCATATTAATACAAATAGCATTAATAAATGTGCAATAAAATAAAACATTATCATTCAATACCCATATCTATCAGTTTTTTTAACAGTGCGTGTAGATCTGCGAAGAGGGGGGGGGGGTATATGTTCTATTTGATCAGATACACTATAGGATTAACTGAAACACTGCTATCGGGACTAATATTATCATTAATAATTGGGTCATGTTGCGTTTTCATATCACCATTGTTATAGGAAGATGTGTATGGTCCAGAAATATTACAATCGTAATCATAATTCTTTGTGAAGGGGTGGAACTTATCAGTGGTAGACAACTATTGCGACAACTACAGTGCTGAGACAACTATTGCCTTTTATTAGTTATATTCATTATTTACAATAAATCTACATTATTTTAATGTGACAAACTATGACTTCCTACAATTTTTCCATTTCATATGTGCTTCCGTCCGAAATAGCTAGAGGAGTTCGAAATCGCCAAATCGTTACTCTTTTCGTTACAATGCAATTATTTGAAATATTTTCAACGTTCAAAATACTGAATTGAAGATACAGATACACAGAAAACTGCTTCGATCATGTCTATATTTAACTGATTTCCATTCAATTACACAACATATATCATAGAAATTTTCTGTTAAACTCAGAATTGCTGTGCACACTAACACTAATGTGTAACTGCAACGTTTTGTCTTGCCGAGGGCAGAAGCGAAGAGAAGCGATACATATATTCATCCTGTATTAAATTAATAATACAAACTAAAACTGCCTATTTTTAGTATGCCTCAGTTCCAAATAGGTGGAGGAGATTTAAATCGCCAATTCCAAGAAGAGCGTTTACCGTTTCACATGAATTGACATTTCATTAAACAATTTCATTTACATTTCCAACATTTGACAGGCTGACTTTGAGATGCACAAAAAACTTGGATCTAATCTGCATTACCTCACAGAAATACAGCCAACTCAGTAATAACAAAAGCAACTAAGATATAACTGCTGTCGACTGACGTACATAATATCGTCTTATCAGAGTCCAAAAGTCTGGAATTCGTCAATCGAACGGAAAAATTAGGGAGTAAAGCAACAAAAAACGTCGCGTGATAATTTAATCGTTAGAAGTATACCGCCTGATCGGCGGCTCTCCCTCACCTGTGTGCGCGCGCAACCTCGACTAACGCCACGCCTTCTATGTCAGTAATTAATACCGACATTTGTTGGTGAATCAGTTTACCGACACGATTTTTTTACCCCTAAAATGACGGTCAAATTTACCGAACATTTCTTAGAGTGTAGTAACTGTTCTATTCAGATTAATACCTGAATTGTGGGGTATTCCCCCACTCTTGTATTAATCTCATTTTTGCAACGACGAGAGCGAGGGTTTGGCTTGCCACTCCGCTCTCGCAGGTCGGCTTGGCGTTGCACTACAGCAGTGGTTCTCAACCTTTTACTGGCCTCGTACCACTTTACTGTTTATTTACGGCTTCCTCCACCACCAAGTCCATGCTTCCGAAAACAAACAATACAGTAAAAAACTAATCCCATACCCGAATTGGAATGGTAACCGGACGAGAGGCCGTGGTTCGCCATATGGATAAGCCGTCTTATCGGCTTTCCTCTCCCCCGGGATAAATATGTAAATCCTATCCTAAATCCTATCCTATCCTATCCTTTACTCTGGCCGCGTACCACTGGAAAAGCCATTTTTTGGCGCGGCGAAAAATGGCTTAAAACACGCGCTATGGGAGTATTTTATAATGAGGCTCTACATCCTCAGTGACCTAATTCGCAAGACGGACGAAAACATGCCCATCTGGATTCGTTCGTGGACAATAGCAGGCGAGGGCGATCTCTAATGACTGGACTGGCCCATAAGACGTTTCTCCGACCCTTGACCCCAGAAAAATTCTTCCCATACTTCACTATTGCCAATTTACTTTACTTATTTTGAGAGTGTTTTGATGTGTTGGCGCTTATAAGCTGGTTTACGTGTTTGAAAGCCCTCATTTTTATAAAATTTATATACCATGTGCCGCTCACAGGCACTGATAGCTTAGTTTAGATTAGTCTATCGCAGCATTTGCGTGACTCATTTTTGATTACAGCAACTAAATTAATGCTCCTATGAATACATAATGACAATTAAGATATTTAAGCCAGAACTATTTTTTTGAAACGCTACTGAAAACTGACAAATAACCAAAAAAATTACAAAAACGAGGTAACGTTTATAGCAACTAACCCCCAAATGTACCCCATTTCATGTTAAAAATATGAAAACAAAGTTAATTTTCCCCAAAATTCGAACAAAGACTTTTGTAGGAATCAAATTACACCAGGTTTAAGAACATAACAGGTTCCATCCAGTCATTATCAAATTAAAATTTATATTCTCAAGACCTTTGGCACTGATTGAAATAATTATATCTAAGTTCCCATCCGTACGATGTACCTAAATACCCTTGTTGAGATAATAGGAACTTCTGTTTATAACGTGAATCACGAGCTCACGTTTACAGTATTTAATTAGATGTACGATCGACGTATAAATACAACTCCGATATCTTTCGAATGAGGACGATGTGGGGGAAGACGATGTAAACCATTCTAAGCTAGTCTGGATAAATGTTTTAAGATTTGTATTCTGTGTGTTGTGGAAATTTACAAATAAAAACATATAGAGATTTTTAACGCATCTTCATTCACGTGGGCGTTGAAGCTGAAGGGTGAACGGGTGACTTGCAAGTCAGAGACAATCTACGAAATAGCAATATACGGTAACATCACATTCATCTAACAATCATTTATGCTATAAATGGTGACAAAGCCGACTTGAATTAACCTTCTGAAACGGAGCAGATCAACAGGGTTCAACCACAAATTCGGACAACAATCAGGACTGGCAACAATTTGACGGAATCAACCAAAAAGCTGACCAAGCGAAAGCTTTCAATAAGTGCCGAGAAACCGTCTCCACAAAACGTGCGAACTTACGAACGTCGGGGAGATTCAAATTGCCTGGAACAACGAGTGAAGTATCAAATTGCTGACAAGCCGACATAATCAAAAACATTATGAAAAGACAATAATTTCAATTGAAAACAGTTGAACTATGGTAACGGACTCTGGAAACGTTAAAATCATGAATATGGACTGTATTGAACATCGATCGAAATGAACTCTTTTAGAACATGATATATGTTCGAGGTGAAAAACCTAATCAAAAACGAACTGTTGAAAACAATGAACTATATGGACTGTTTTACGGTAAATTACGCGCTCTATTCCGAATAATAGAGAGAGGAATTGTCGCGCGTACCTAATGGATATACAGATCAGGAGCATGTCATTCTACAATTTGTTTCATGATTTGCAGGTTTTTCTTCTCATTGAGACAGACATTTTTCATTCTTCCACTAATACTAAGGTAAAGTACTTCTTTTTCTTCTCGTATATACATGGCGTTTCATTCGGCTTTCAATTTTTATAAATTAATTAATGGTAACAACTTTGAATATTCTAATTTCAAATACCTTTCAAGAGATTTATATTATTGAATATTTGTGGTTAGCATTCCTTTTCGATTAAATAGATTTCGTTGGAATTAAAATGCTTTCTAAAAGTAGATTCGAGCGAGTCATACTTTTAATTATTTACAAAGCCGTCATATAGAACGGTGAAATAATAAGCTCGTTAAACAAAAATTGTATCAAAAGCGTTATTTTTTCAAAAAAGCCCTGAGATGGCATAAACGTAAAAATGCGTTTTTTCATCCCGACATGGGACAAATATATAGACCAACTAGGTCGCAACGCGTTTTTTCTTCCCGACATGGGACAAGCATATATTGACCAACTAGGTCTACAAAATCGTAACAATGCGATAAAGCGAGTATAAGTATTTCAACTTAGCGAAATACATTGAATTGAAAATATGTTTTAACCGTTCAAACCAAAATTTTTAAAATAAAAATACGCCATCCTTCTGTAATTCTACTTTACAACCGTTACCTTTCTATAAACTTTTCTTTACTTCAATGTCTTGTCTCATAGTAGATCATATACATGTAAATATTTTTTTGACCTATATCATTAATTTTAGCATCGTGTATTGTATTTTTCTATATATTTTCAATTTATTAGAGGGTGCCAAATCTTTAAACTTCCAGTTAGTAAGATGGGGAGATAATATAGCAACTAACCCCCAAATGTACCCCATTTCATGTTAAAAATATGAAAACAAAGTTAATTTTCCCCAAAATTCGAACAAAGACTTTTGTAGGAATCAAATTACACCAGGTTTAAGAACATAACAGGTTCCATCCAGTCATTATCAAATTAAAATTTATATTCTCAAGACCTTTGGCACTGATTGAAATAATTATATCTAAGTTCCCATCCGTACGATGTACCTAAATACCCTTGTTGAGATAATAGGAACTTCTGTTTATAACGTGAATCACGAGCTCACGTTTACAGTATTTAATTAGATGTACGATCGACGTATAAATACAACTCCGATATCTTTCGAATGAGGACGATGTGGGGGAAGACGATGTAAACCATTCTAAGCTAGTCTGGATAAATGTTTTAAGATTTGTATTCTGTGTGTTGTGGAAATTTACAAATAAAAACATATAGAGATTTTTAACGCATCTTCATTCACGTGGGCGTTGAAGCTGAAGGGTGAACGGGTGACTTGCAAGTCAGAGACAATCTACGAAATAGCAATATACGGTAACATCACATTCATTTACCAATTATATATGCTATACGTTTATTGATTGTTTCTGGTTACGGATGTAAACAAGGAAATTGATGCACATGGAAACATTCATAAAGGCTGTTTAGCGAATACATACAGTATGGAAGATAAAGCGTTGTCGGCATATTTTGGCCAACTCAAAAGTTAATTGTTGCAATAATTTAAAGCTGCTCGCGTACCATTGATCAACTTCCGCGTACCACTAGTGGTACGCGTACCACAGGCTGAGAACCACTGCACTACAGCCTTGACTGGCCCGTCACTTTCCTATTGGGTAAGTAACAATCTGCGTAATATTTGTCTTATTTCTCCAACTACTTTGTAAGGCAAAGCGAGCAGTCACCCTCGTTCCGTGCCTTTTGGAATGAGCGCGAAACATCAGGCATGAAGACAGCTCCAAATCTTTCATACTGCTTCCACCGGAGTAACGTCGGAACACACAACAATTTCACGACTTCTTCAAATTGAAATTAGATGGGCATTTTGATGTCACAGAGCAGAGGCTGCAAATAAAATTTATTTGGTTACAGGCGAAGAGAATCTGGAATGAAACGCCTGGCCCGGCGGCTTCGTTTCAGATGAATGAAACCAGTGGTCGAGGCAACAGAGCGGGTAAAACGCCAGTAAAACAATGGGGCTTTTCAAGCCGAACTGCAGGATGCTATCAAATTTATTACCGACGGATTCGGACTCAAAAGCTAGAATTGAATTTCCAATACGCTCTTCGCCAGGCAACTCGCTCCGTTCGGAACGGCGCCTGTTTATATTGGAGCAATCAACGAAGAAGGCAGACTGTATAATTTTGAAATGGTATTGTCGGGATAAGTTAACAAAATTGATTGTGTACAGTGGACCGATATTCTATCATTCCCAGCAATACCCAGGGCCTGATCTCGCAACGAATCACCCACACTGACCCTAACGAAAATTATTCTAATTAAATAAATCGCAACCGTTAATCATCTAAAATCGGTTAACACTGTTTACAGTCTTTAATTGCTTGGAAGCACGGACTGGTTATAACAATAAACCGACATAAGTTTGGGGTCAGGACTGTGTTTTTGGGACGTTTTTTTGAAGTTCCTCAATCTAATGGGCGTGAGAAGTAGACCAGGTAACATAGAATCGAGCGCAACAATATGGTCTCTAAATTAATTTCTCGCCGACGCTATTTC